>NW_012267343.1:5894457-5916435 GCF_000151885.1 Dipodomys ordii | reverse complement strand
CCGAGCCCGCCGAGCCGGGCTCTCTATTTCAGCGGGCGAGGCGAGCAGCTGCGCCTCCGGGCCGAGCTGGAGCTGCCCCGGGACGCCTTCACGCTGCAAGTGTGGCTGCGCGCGGAGGGCGGACAGCGCTCCCCGGCCGTCATCGCAGGTAGGCGACGCACCCCCACCTCCCCAAACACACACCCGGGTCCGCTCATCCCCACCCACCCACCTCCCACCCCACCTTTTCCGGAGCGCGGTGCGCGTGGGGGGCTCGCGAAGGGGAGGCCCGGCGACTCTGTCCGCCGGAGGGAGCCACTCCCGGGGTACGCGCCGGCTGGAGCTTAGGGCCCCGGGACTCAGTTTACCCCATCTGTCGAATGGGCGCGCGCGCGCGCGGGACGTAGCGCTCGGCCAAGGCGACGGGGAGGGTCGGGGTGGGGGGGGGAGTTGGTGTCCCCACCACCGTGTCCGGGGCATGGAAGCGTTGCCCTCGGGGCGGCCAGACCCATTCGGCTTCGCTTTTGGGGAGGGAGCGGGTCGGAGGAGGTGGAGGAAGGAAGGGGAGGACCACCCCCGCTGGATTGCCCGCGAAAGGTGGGGTGCGGGAGCGTGCATTTGCCTTCACTTTTTGATGCGAGTCACCTCCCCGTTACTCGGAAAGCCCGCGGGGACGAGATGGTTGGGAATGCTAAGAGTTAGAAGTCCCCGAAGTGCCTTAAAGTTGTTTTCTGCTTGAAGTCTGCCTCTGGGACCCCTCCCCCCTTTCCCGAGACACACACGCGTGCACACACGCACCCCTGCACACACACACACGCTCGCGCGCGCGCGCGCACACACACACAAGCGCACACTGGCGCGCGCGCAAGCTGCCACCCCCATACCCGCTGATGCTTGTTCAGAATTGGGGCGAGACCTCCCCGACTCATACCCCGCCACCCTTCCCCTAGACTCCTCTAGGACACGGGGTGCTTTTCTCACTTGGGACCTGTATGTATACATGTAGATTTTTTTTTTAATGAGAGCTGAATGTATTTGAGTTCTTCCTCACCCTCCTCATCCTCTCTCTCTATTCTCTGTCGCGGTCTGTCCGTCGCTCTGTCTCTCTTCCCTACGCGGTTGCCATCTCCTAGTGAAACGGGACCCTGCCAAAGGTGAAAATCTTAGAAATGCTTCGACATCCACCCGCACTCCCTCTCTCCCCCGGCACCTCCTTCTAAATGAATCTGTGCAAAAGCTTTTAATAAAACTGGAGGGAGGGGGTGCTGAATGGAGGCGCCAGAGGAGAGAAGGAAAGTTTTGCCTCTTCTTGTCCGGGAGATTCCCTTCCTGCCCCTGGTCTGGGGATGTCTGGGAGTGAGAGCTAGGGTTCCCCTTCGCAGCCAGGAAGCCCAGCGCGCGGAGCCGATGGGCGATTCCCACCCCCCCGGGCACGCTGTCTTAGAAGGGAAAGATGCGAGAGCTGTTCTCCCGCGACTGTGTGCGGGGTCCTGTCTTTCCTGGGCTTGGACTTTGTCTAACACTGGGCTGACTCTCTTGTTGACATGAACTGCCACTTCAGGGGGACCCAAATTCTGCTTCTGTACCCAAGTCGATGCTGGCCAAAGCCCCCTCTTCCCTTCTACCAAAGTGTGTGTTGGCGGGGGAGGAAAGAGAGAGAGGGGGAGAATGTGTATTTTTCCCTCTCCATCTCCCTCTCGCACGCGCACACTCGCACATGCACACAGCATACACACACAAAACTGACGTCATCGCTTGTTATTTTTCCTTATTTTTTTTTCCTCTCCCGGGGAAAGGAGAGGGAAACGAGGGAGACGGAGTTCATTCACATGGAGTCCTTGTCTGCCAGAAGAGGGTAGACAGAAGCAGAGGTGTTATTCAAAATAATAATGATGGTGGTGGTGATAATTCAAGGCTGATGCTCTTTCCAAACATGAAAACGCACAGTCTGCTGATTGAAAGTGTGTGTGTGTGTGTGTGTGTGTGTGTGTGTACGCGTGCGCGCGCGTGCTTGGGCGCGCGCCTGCGTGTGTGTTTAATGAGTAAATTCCGGCCTTACCTAGTCTTTACCTGTCGGAGGAGCAATGATTCAGAAGGGCTCCTCCTTCTGAAGGGGAGCTGCAGGTACTCAGGGAAGGGTAGTGGAGAGCCACATGACCTGTCATCCGAGATGGCATGGGAGACTACTTGATAAGTATTTAACTCAGACGGGAGGTCTCTCTACACATCATTCTCTTTATACAAACTCATTCTCACACAAAGGTTGTTGCAGTAAAATACTTTAATTGGATGGGAAGGAGGGAATGTTTGGTTATTATTGCTTGTATAAAATGCCTGGTCCATTTTATGTGTGGAAATAACATTCCTCTCCAAAACAGAGCTGGGGAGGGAGGGTGTATGGGGGGGGGCGTGGAGGGGTAGAGTTGTGGGGAGAGGGAAGGCAGGGCTGTCCTGTAGTACCAGAAAGGCCAGAGCTTTTCTCCTGAGGATTCTGGTGGATTTTTTTCCCTCCCCTCGTTGAACCCCAGCCAGATTTGGTGGTGTGTAAACACCTGGCTCAGAGCCAGCAAAAACCTATTCTGCAGTATCCACGCTGTACAGACTGCTGCAAGAAAAAAGAACCTGTTTCTTTCTCCTTGAATTCAAAAGCAAACAAACAGAGGTTCCTTACAGAAGTACTTTTTTTTCCCCCCTCAGCTTTCTCCTCTGTGTCAGTTCAGGCTGGGAGAGGCCAAGGACTGGGGTGGATGCCAAGGCGCATCGCATCCACTGACTGCGACCTCAGGTGCCCAGTTGGCTGTCTGACCCCTCCACCCCCCCTTTCTCTCTCTCTCTCTGCTGTCTTGCTCTGGCTGGGTGTCACCAATTTTGCCGGAAACCCAGGTCACCTATCTCCAGAGCCCCCATCACTGCTCAGCAGGGACCACACTGCTATTTCAGGCCCAGCTGCTGCCTGGCTGTCAGGCCAGGCTTGCCTTACATCATTCCATTCGGCTGCAGGATTCAGTCGGGCTTCATAGTAAAGGTCTAGTTTTAGGGCACTGTTCACGGGGGTCTGTCCAGAGACAGGTCTTTGCTGCCCCTGGTGAGGCAGGTTTGCTCTCAGATTGGCCAGTTTAGGATGCTATTGCCACTCTGGTTCAGACTCCAGATTGGATCTCAGAGCAGGAGGAAGAAAGAGCAGCGTGTATTTCCAAGCGCAGAAAACATGTCCCCCCCCTTTTTTAAATATTTGAACAAGAAGGAGAATATACACATACAGACTGGCTTATGTAGTCAGAGTCAAGTTGGAAAGTGCCTGTGTGCAGGATTGTCAAGAGAGCCCACCAATGAATCAATCAATCCATCCACCAGTCAATCCTAAGGCTAACTGATAAGAGTCCTTTTGGGTCAACAGGGAGAGACACAGACAGCTGTACTGGATGTACAGCTATTCAGTGGTAGCAGGAACTAGGATTTAACCCTGGTATCCCAACTTCCGGTCCTTGCCCCCTAGATGGCTGTGATAACAAGTCTGAAAAACACCATTACCTCTTACCCCACACAGACCGGCCACCCAGCCACTGCCCCCAGCATTTTCCTGCAAAGCCATGTGGGCCCCCTTTCATGTGGGGTGAGAGGGTCTGACACATCCCCTTGCTTTTGTACCACACCAGGCAGGAGCCAGACCCCTGCCTGTCATCCCCAACTGTGCCCCCATATCCCTCCATTCTGTAAGAAAAAGAAAGAAAACAATAGACTCAATTTGCTCCATGGAGCAGAGGCTCTGAGCGGCAGTTAATCTTGTTAAAGTTTCTCCTGACCTGTTAGAAAAGTACAGCCTGGACCCCACAAATGCTTTCCTCCTCCTCCCTCCCAGGTCCCTACTCCCAAATTCCAGCTCAGGAGGAGAAAGGGATTTAGCTGAATGCTATCCAGCACCTCAGATACCAGCCTTTTCTCTTTTGTTCTAAATGTTAGAATGGATTAAGTGTGCTCCTTCTTTCTCCCACTCCTCAGTTCCAGAGCCTTCTTCTTACTTCTCACTCAAACCCTCAAAAAGACTACTAGTTGAGCCAAACACCAGTGGTTCAAGCCTTTAAATCCTAGCTACTCGGGAGGCTTAAATCTGAGTATCCTGGTTCAAAGCCAGTTTGAGCAAGAACGTTCCTGAGACACTTATCTCTAGTTAACTAGCAAAATAGCTAGAAGAGAGAGAGTGGCTCAAGTGGTAGAGCACTACCTTTGAAAAGAAAAACAAACAACAACCAAAAAAAGAAAGAGGGTGGGTAGAGAGGGAGGGAGGGAAGGAAGGAAGGAAGGAAGGAAGGAAGGAAGGAAGGAAGGAGCCTCAGGAATCGTGCATAGGCCCTGAGTTCAAGGACAAGGTGTGTGTGGGGGGAATGGATTTTAAGAAGTTTTTATGTTAACATCTCTCTATCCCTTGTTTTCCTTCTTTGGAAAAATGGACATGAGGATTGCAAGATAATTCAGCGATAAGAAACATGCAGAAAGTACCTTGCACAGTACCAGCTTGTACTAGTGAATAAGGGAGACTAGCTGATTCCAGCACAGAGCCGCCAAACCTCTTAACCCTTTCTTCCAGTTTGCTAATGTGGTCTTCTGGGGGAACTATTTGTGTATTAAGGAACATGCATCTTGGAAAAGAAGGTGACTTCTTGCAGTTTCTGCTTTCCATTTAGTTCTCTTCTTTGACTCCTTCTGTTAGAATGACCCTTTGGTTGTAAGAGCCAAAGCAACTCCAGTAGTACTGAAAACTGTAATAGGAAACCAGGGAACATCAAGCCATAGTAAGTGACCCCACCAACAAAAGCTGAAGAGGTCACAGTTCTTCTGGCATATGCTTTGTGTTCTTTCCCCCGTTGCCTTCCAAACTCTCATTTCAGTAGAGTCTAGGAATCCCTGTCATTTCCCTCAGCACAGAAGATGGCAACCTTAAGGTCCAAGGGTTGGTTTGAACTCAGGAGTATGGGACGGGCAGTCATTCCAGGGCAAGAGTTGGCAGTCATCTGGATTAAACAGCTTGCTGTGGAATAGGGAAAACTGAGGACCAGAGTCACACAGAATTGAACTGTATTCACAGACCTACCAAATCCTCCTCCTCCTCCTCCTCCTCCTTCTCCTCCTCTTCCTTCTTTTCTTCTGCTGATGCTGGTCCTGGTTCTGGTCCTTGAACTCTGTCTGGGCCTGAGAACTGTGCCTAAACTCCTTTTGCTCATGGCTAACACGCTGCCACTCGGTCTACAGCACCACTTCTGGCTTTCTCTGTGATTAACTGGAGATAAGAGTCTCAAGAACTTTCCTGATGGGGTAGCTTTGAATAGTGACCATTAGATCTCAGCCTCCTGAATAGCTAGGATTACAGGCATGAGCCACCAGTGCTCAACTAGCTCCCTCCCTTCTAAAGGAGCCTGAGCATCTTTTGATGCAATAGTTCCTGTCCAGATGTCAAACGAATCCTCCCCCCATCCCCCAGAGTGTCAGGAGGGACCCTCTCCACACAAGTATACAGGTTAGAAAAAGAGTTCTATTTGGAGACAGTACCCACTTGTGGGGAGTCCTGTGGGAAGGGGGTATGTTCTTCTCTTTTCACACACTTCTTTTGAGATCACAGGGAAGACAGCATTGGCTGCAGGTGTCTTAGATGAGGAAGAGGAAAGATCATCCCCACAGGTAGGAGCTCCTTCTGGGTGGTTCACACCAGGTCTCCATTAAGGACAAAGGCTCCTATGTTGAGCAGGCATCTCTTTCTTCCCTCACCGGTGGAACTCTCTGTCAAATCAATTGGTCTCCTTTCTCTCAGTGTCCCCTTAAGTTCCTCTTGCTGCCCTGAGAACATTGCTTCACATCTGGCAGCAGTTATGGAGATGTTTGCCTGGAATTCTGACACCAGTTACTAAGAAACTGGCTTACAAGTGTTGGCCCAGTGACTTATTTGAAGACCTGACATTGAGAATTGGAGAGTTTACCATTCAGGCAGTTGGCTTGATGTCTTCTGATCTCTGACACAAGTGGTCATGGTTGACCAGGTGAGAGGAGGGCAGGGGAAGGAAACTCAAGGCTGAGATCAGAATTCAGTACCTGTGTTGGCAAGGTTAAGAAGAGCCGGAAGGTGAGACCTGGGAGGGATTTGTGCAGTCAAGGATGTTCCTAGAAAGGTACCTTTAGTATCACTCTTACTTAGAATGATACATCGTGGTCCAGTTAACAAACCTTTTCATGCCCAATGCCTCGCTGGAATTCTTTGATGTCTGAACTTCACAAGTCTGACAAACTCTGCCACTTGCTACTGTATGACCTGGGCCTCTCATGACTCCTCTTTGGGACCCATTCTTCTCAGGAATCAAAAACAGGGGTGTGGATGGAATACACACTTCTGTGCTGTGCCACACAATCGTAGGGAGCCTCTGGGTAGTGGCTGTAGCATGGGACATTTGTTTTCCCCATCTCAACTGCCCAGCCCTCTGCTTAAATTGTACCATCCTGTAAGATTCCCTCAGCAAGAATGGGTCCCTTCATGACAAAGAGAATAGACAGGGACTACAATTAAGGACTATAATCAATTTTGATAGGTGGGATTATGGTATTGTTATCAGGTCTTTTTTTAAAGATCCTAATCTGTTAAAAATGCATACTGGATACATCTGTGGATTACATTGCCTTGTCTATTTTGTTTGTTTATTTAAGAATTTGCAGAAAATAACCAAGAGGTGGGAATGAGGGGATGAACTATCAGGTGTCAGTTCTGGAAAAAGGCCATCGTTAGCATACTGTGTGACTTTGGGCAAGTCTCTGTCACTCTCTGGACAAATGGTCTTCATCTCAACCAAGAGGGCATTGTGGATTGATCTACCTTGGTCCTAGACACATTTCTAGCAAAGACGTTTTCAGACTGTATAATCTAAATCAGGCTTGTCCTAAAACAAATTGAGAAACTGGCCAGAGTTCCAGTTTTCTTCTTCTTCTTCTTCTTTTTTTTTTTTTTTTGGCCATTTTCCTCCACTAGGTGGTGCTTGGGGCTGTTACTGTCAGGGACAGAGTCTCCTCTCCACACTCTACCTACTCCCCTCAGCAACACTCATTCTAAATAAATAAATAATAAATGAAAAGAGCTGGGACTGCTTCTTGCTAAGTTGCCATTGATTGACAACACTTAGAATGTCAGGCATCTTGGACACACACACTTTGACTACCCAGAAAGCTTAGTGTTACGAAGCAAAAGACCAGTGGTAGCATTTCAAAGACTGGCTGAAGACATCATGCGGGGAGCGAACGTTGGTAGTTGCTAATAGCTGGAAGCCACCTGATTAATAACAAAGATAGTTATACTTGCCAGAAAAGATGTCTTTGATATTCTCATCCTAAATTGCTTTTCCAAAATTTTAATGGAGGACTCCCAGATAACATACAATGTTAGGTAGCATATGATGTAACTTACCATACTTTTAATACTATAAGTGAAAAACATGCTAAAAAAATCTCATTGAGTGACTTTCCTAAAAGTCACTTCAAGCAGGTGACAGTCCTCTGACTTCATAATTTTGTACCATACAAAAGCCATTCCAGACAAATTCTAAGATAAGAGTAGGCCATTGGTCTTTGGGTCTTGTTATCATTCGAATCAGTTCATTTTATGAATTAATATATTAAAACACTAAGGTGTGGGGGTCACCATTCATGATGTTTCCCTCAAGAGACTCTACTTCCTTCTCCTCATGCCCACTGCTTTTACTTTAGATTTTCTTCTTTGAACAAGAGAAAGAAATTGTATATCTTTTCTAGAATTAATGGCTACAAACCCAGGGTCCCTAGAAGCTGGAAGAGTCAGAGAGGTCAGCCTTACTCATCTTTAGAGAAGCTGGCCAGGTACAAGGAAAAAACAAAACAAAACAGAGTCAGACCTTCTGGGAGGTGAGAGTTTCCAGACTGAGATAGCTCGGTATGCCAATCTTTTGCCTTCATGAATCTGATGGACTAACCCACACCTGCGAGCTCCTAGTGGAGAAGTCATTTCTATGTCTCCCCATTTGCAGTCTTTCCCTGATTCCTATTGCTCTATATAACATGGAAGGTATTGGGAAGAATGTGCCCAAATATATTTGTACAGAGAATACTATCTCCCCTTTGTGAGACTGGAGATATTTCATCTTCAAAAAGACTGATGAGGGCCGGGAAGGTGGCTTAGTGGTAGAGTGCTTGCCTGACATTCATGAAGGTTCGATTCCTCATTCACAGAAAAAGCTGGAAGTGGTGCTGTGGCTCAAGTGGTAGAGGGCTAGCCTTGAGGAAAAAAAAGCTCAGGGACAATGCCCAGGCCCTGAGTTCAGGCCCCAGAACCGGTAAAAAAAAAAAAAGGACTGGTGAGAAACTAGACAAGTGTATAAGAAGTAACAACGATAAGACAGACTTTCTCTGAGAAATGCAAAGCTTACAGGTAGAGAGCATAAGAAGTAAAGATACTGTAATTAGTTTGTGAAATAAAATCCATGAGAACTAAAGAAGCGAGGTATATGAAAGTTAGAAGGCCTCATCAAAGCCATCTGTTACATAGGTGGGTGGGGAAAGGAGCCTATTGGTGTCGGTGACTAGTCTGGGCAAGACCTCCAGTGGTCTAAGACAGAGGCCAGGGCATAGAGCCCTTTCCTCAACCTATACAATCCTTCCCGTAAACGAATTCCTATATTTCTGATGGTGAACATCATTTATCTTCAACCTCTTCTGGGCTCCAGATTCATAGATCCAGTTGTCCACTGGAAATGTCAATAAGCGCCACAAGCTCACCATATCTAAACCAGCATCATCTTCCTCCCAAATTCCTTGCATTCTTGCCTTTGTTAGTGTTAACAACTGTGGACACATCATCCATTTTATGCACTTAGTCATCAATCTTTGGCTGCCATGCTTTTCTTAACATTCGGATAGCTGGCTCCTTCTTTAGCTTAGCTATGATTACTTTCCTAATGTTGTGATGCCTGCTTCTCCCAACTCCAGTACCTCCTTCTACCTATCATCCAGTATTCGATAGCTATCCCCTTCTAAATTACAAATGTGATCCTGTTATTCCTAAGCAAAGGCTCTTTAATGGCATCTGCAGTGTGTGAAGTTCACACAAGCACATCAAACTTTTTTGTATAACAAATTTTATGCTTGTCTTACTTCCTACATCTATCCCCCGGCACCGTTTCTCAGAATGCTTATGTCTCTTCAGAAGTCTGCTCAAGGTTCCTTTATTCTGGAAAGCCTTTTCCTAATTCCACTACTTTGTTCTCCACCTCTCTTATCCATTGGTCTCCACCATACATTCTGCACATATCTGTTCAAATGTTGGAAATCCTTGAATATGTTTAATTGTATGCATGTTTGGGATCTTATCTGTCTCAATTTCTCCAGTTCCTAGCACAGTTGCATGGCATAAAAAGAAGCTCTATGTTAACTTTTGTTTAATGAATGGATAAGAAAACTCTCTGAATGGTTTTAGGAGAAAGAGCTCAGGCATGCCACATTATGTAACCAAATCACATGGCCTATATAGTGTGCGTCATAGTCAGAAAACATTAGTTAACAGTAGTTAATTCCATTTCCCCTTAAGCAAAAAAGAAGGAATCGGAAAGCAAAAGAAATGTGGCCTTCCAGAGAGAGGGAGGAGTAGAGCAGCGTACTCAAAGGCTCTCTGAGCCCACACAGTGGTCTTCTTAATCCAAGCCACAGTTCCTTTGGCCTTGATCTTCCCCTTCCAGGCCTGGCCTATTTACAAAGTTTGTTTTGTGTCCTGCAACACATAATCCCAAATGTTGTTCTCTGCTTAGATCTCTCCTTCTCCTCCTTATCAGTATCTCACTGCGCCTCTATAGTCCTGGAAGTTCTATCTGTTGCTTGGGTTTTCATTCACTTCATTCTTTCCTGATTAGGGCCTTTCTGTCTGCTTCCCTTGTTGTTTTGAGACCTTGTTGTGACCTTAGAATCTGGGATCTTCTCTTCATTGTTTATGTATTTTGGGGGGAGAATATACATTATCAGCTGTAGTGGCAGTAATAAAAGGCAGCCAGCTTATAACAAGAACTTCCTATGTACTGGCAGTGTGCAGAGGACTACACTCTGTGCCCTCTGGAATTGAGTTAGAAAGTTGTGAGCCTCACAGAAAGACCCACAGTTAACCAGTAGTGGAAGCAGAATTCAAATCCAGGCTACTTTAGTTTTATCTGTCTGTCTATAGGATCTACCATGTTGCTTGGAACAAATACCACATGTATCTAGTAAATATTCCATGAAAGAATGAATGCATGCAAGAATATAGAATGAAGGAAGGAAGGAACAAATGAAAATGAATGGCAGTGCCATAGTCACTAATGCACACATTTAAAGAATGTTTCTAGGCATGGGTAAAAAGAAGAAAGGAAAGGAGGAAGAGAAAGGGGAAACTGAGGAAAAAAGGCTGAGTGGAGATGGTTAGATTTCCAGGACATCAGGCGAACAACAGCTTTGATAATCAGTAATTTTATTTGCAGGTGACTTCAGAGCAGAAAAACCATTTAGATCCACCAGAGCATTCCCTAGCTTTATAAAGTTGTTTACTGGGAGAAATGTGCTTCTTGTTTTCCTTTTTGTTGTCAAAGATTGTATCTTTCCCAAAGTGTGTTTAGATTCCTCTTCTGGGAACCAAAGAGCCTGGAGCATATTCCCCTACAATATGGAGTTATGTTGTCATCCTTGGATGAGGATGTTGATAACATTCTGGGCCAAATATAGGAAGTATATTAGGGACCATGTTGTATGAACTCTGGATTTCTTTTTTTAATTTTTTTTATTTTTTTTGTGAACATACTGTAGAGAGGGGCTACAATTACATGGGCAAGATAATGAGTACATTTCTTATCAAGCATTGCAGCCTCCTCCTTTGTTTACCCTTCACATCCTGAATTCTGGATTTCTGAGCAGAAGATTGACCTGGATAGACAGGCTGAGTTGCAATGTGGTTATCACTAGAGCCAATTGAACCCTGATAGATCCTCTACTGAGTTCTTAGGATGGCTTCTTGACAGAGGAGCCCCATCTCCAGGCTAATTAGATCTGACTTGATAGAAACCAACCAAGAAGAGCATTTGTCCACCCCTTCCCCAGATTCTACAGTGGAAATGACATCAGAGTCCGTTTTTACCAAATCTGTTCAGCTTGCTGATAGAGAAACTGAGGTCCAGGCAAGTTAACTTGTTAGGGTAAGTTTAGTTGAGTAACAGTAAACAGCAAACTGGCAGAAAAACCTCAGAAATCAAGTGTCTGGAGTCCCAATTCTATCCTTTAAATCCCTTTATTTTTCCTTTGCAGTGTGAGACGGTAGTTGAGTGGGTTAGTATAGCAAGCTTATTAGAAACACACAGTAGAACTGTATAGTAACTTTGCTGAAGTACTTCTTAGGGGCTGAACTTCTTTCCTAGGCATTCTGTAAGGCTATTATAGCTGATGAAAGTTTTAGGAGATGTAAAACCATTGTTCCTTCTTGCTTTTTCTTCTTCTTTTCTTTCTTTCTTCCTTCTATCCCCCAACACATCTGTACATCCATCTGTCCATGCATCCATGCATGCACCTATCCATCCATTAGATAGTTGCTGAGCAATCTTTATACAGTGCACATTTGAAGTAAGAAGAACAGGGCACAGTTCCATCCCTTGAGAAGCTCCCAGTCCTAGTGGCGGAAGCAGACTCATAAACAGATACATGACATCATGGTAACTGCTATAACTAAGCAATTAATAGAGTCCTGGGGAAGCACAGAGGGAGAAGCTGTGTTTGTGGAACACTCATGTTTATCACAGGACTGGAAAATTCTCTGAGAATTCAAAGGTGTATGAGCTCTCTTCCTCTTAAAAATATTAAGGAATCTGTTCCTAACCTTTTTAAGGAGGCATGGGTGTCGGCACTACCTTCCATAGGAATGTATTTAGACATGTCATTTTAAACATCCATAAATCAAATAGGAGTAATCAATGCCTCTTGATTCCTACACCAGTGGTGGACATTGACCCAGAGTAGCATTTAAGAGTTTGGTTCTAAGAAGAAGATTGGACAATTGAATCTATCACTGTCTAGATCCAGTGCCAATGGCTGTTTTATTTCCCTAGCATAGCATTTATGACATTATTATGATTGCTCTGGTCCTTGCCTGTCACTCCAGTGACAGAGGAGCTCCTTGGGGAGCAGAGAACATTCTTATCTTCATTTCTGCATAATTCTTATCATCTTGCTCAGTGCTAGCCATACTATACATACCGAGTAAACTTTGTTACATGAATACATGAATTGGAGATAGCCCCAACTATGGGAGAAGAGGGTGCTGTGAAGGTGAGGTTCTTTCAGAATGGATAGCAGGGACCTTAGGAAAGGTCAAACAATGAAAACAATTGTGCTGTGAATGCATCAAGCTATCAGTTGAGGCCTTGACTTCTCTGAGTTACCATCTTCTCCTATCCCTCTGCATCCTTTTCTTTCCAATGAGCCAATCTACCATCTGTATTAGTTTTAAAGCCTCCCCCTCCTCCACTGGCCCCAACTCAGCTTTCCCAATCCTTCCTGGTAAAAAGCTACTAAAAGACCAGGTGTAATTGTATAAATGTGTCCCTGCTCCTCTAACTCTCACCTGAATCCCAGGGACCTCTCCCCATCCAAGAGCAGAGCATGCCATGTTCAGTGACACTTTCTCAGCATCTGTGACAACATGGGAATCCACCAGTATTTGTGGAAAGATGCTTATGTGGAAGATAACATATATTTACTACCTGTCTAGTCCAAGGGTCTCATCTCACAGATGGAGAACCCAATACCTAGAGAAAGCAATCAACTCATCCTAAGTTACACAAGGACTAGGTTCCAGTTTTACTAACCCCTTGTTTCTACCGTGCTATAATGTCTTGTGATTTGGACCCCACTCTCTTGAACATGGAATTTATCTTAATCTTGAAAGAATTTGGTTGCTGAAACTTATAGTTTGAAAATATCCAACTTACTCTTTTTCTCCTAGGAACCCTGAGTTCCAGGAGTAATGAGAGGTTGATTCAGGGTCCTTCAGTAGTTTAGTAATAATATCAAGGGTTCACAAAAAAATCCTTGTTGGACCTCCATAGAACAATAAATATATAACATGTGCTCAGTGCTGTCAGGGTTAGCCATGAATAACACAGAGCAGTTCCTCTGCCCTTGTAGACTTTGTATTACCACGAGGAAAGAAAGGGAATAACCCAGTAACTAACAGTGGGAAAATACATTGAAAGCATCAACCAATGGAATCATAAGATCTGGTATGTAGTATCGAAAGACTTCTCTGACTATTATAACAAGAGATCGTGTGAAGACACATGAAGACTCTCAATTATAGCATTACCTTGGTGTGCATTGATTGCTGATATTACTGTTTTTGTTTTGACTTGGATTTCCAATGTCATTACTGACTAAAATAGTAAAGTAGCATATTTGAGGTCAACAGAGGAAAGGGTGTTTCTTGTACTTGGCTTTAGGAAGAAATTGTGACCCTTGAGACATTTTCTACCAAAAAAATGATGTTTTACACACTTTTCTAGAGTGAACATTTTCATCAGTTTTTTTTAAAGGGATGTGTGGCCCTAAAGAGTGAAAATGTTGAAAAACTGGTGCATACCAGGTCATTTCCTAAATTCTGTTCCCAGCTCTAAAATCTGATCACTGTAGGGGATCTGTGGAAATAAGAATGTTGATGTTTAGTTGTCATATCAGACTGAAGAATTGCACTTTCCTTCATCTGTATCCTTGTTGGAATAAATAGAATTGGGAACTTTTATTCCTCTGAGGAGGAATTAGTTTATTCCTTAGAAATATAATCTACAACTTTGTTTATTCAAACTCTGGTCTCTGAGTTTTGCAGAGATTTTTAAGTAGGCAATTTCACTTCTAATGTGGCCTGAAATGGTCCTGCTGGTAATTATTCTCCATGGACTTTGCTCATGAATAAAATCATCCATCCACTCTGCCATTTTTCCTTCCTTCCCTCCTTCCTTCCTTCCTTCCCTCCCTCCCTCCCTCCTTCCTTCCTTCCTTCCTTCCTTCCTTCCTTCCTTCCTTCCTTCCTTCCTTCTTTCTCTCCTTCCTTCCTTTGTCCTTCCTTCCTCTGTCCTTCCTTCCTTTTCTTTCTTTCACCCTTCTGCCATTCTTCCCTCTCTCCTTCCTTCCTTCTCTCCCCTTTTTCTTTTCCTTCCTTCCTTTCTTCCTCTTTCCCTCTCTTCCTCATTCCTTCCCTCTTTTCTCCCTTCTTCCCTCTTTTCCTCCCTCTCTCTTATTTCTTTCCTTTCTTCCTTTCTCTTTCCCTACCTTCCTTTTCCTTCCTTTCTTCCTTATATTCATTTATGTAATCTTCCTCCCTCCAAGCTCTGTGCTAAGGATTGGGGGAAAAGGAGAGTCTAATTCTACTTTTTTATGCTACTTTGTGTCCTTAAAACAAGTAAAAAATCTCTGAAACATTCCATGGAACTATGCACGTTCAGAGAATAGTTTCCAGATTCACTTCCAAATTTGCTGTTCCTGCATAACTATATAATGCTAAGTAGTTCTGGTGGTGCTTTGAGTCTGGATCTACACTACCAGAGGTTCCCTTATCAACAATGGTATTTTAGATCAATGACCATGACCTCAGATCAGCAGGTGGTGGACAAGCAATAGAGAATGAGAGGCCTGATTGTACAGAAAGAGAAGACAGATGCCACTCACTTGGCTTGTGGGATTCTTTTTGTTCACTGCCTCGCAAAGGCCCTGTTCAACAGTGCTCAGCCTGTGCTTTGGGGTGTAGGATGTAGCAGGAAGCCCTCTTTGCAAGGGGTTGTTTAGTTTCCGAAGCATTTTCGACATGTACCTATCATATTCCCCCTCACCTTGTAAAACAAGCATTTTCATTTAATACAGTAAGGTCTTTGTATTCTCAACAACAAACACATGGTCTAAAGTCCTTGAACACAACCTGTCTTTTTCTCCAACCCCGACAGCCTGCCCTGACTTTGCCTGCCCTCTTACAAAGCCCAGTGTCAGTAAAAATATCTGTTTACAAACAAGGGCTCCAAGACAACAGTATCAGTAGCTCAAACAAGCCTCTGAAATGTGGCCTCATTCTGTCCTTGGAATCCTCGTTAACAATGTGTTTCATGGGCAGTGGCTTTTACAGAAGGCTCCATCTTTCCATCTGTCCCAGGGCCTGCTTTCCTTAACTCCTTCTACTTACGGATTAAAACCAAGCACAGTCTAAACTGCAGAGGCAGTCCATGTTGGCCTAGGCCTTGTGAAAAACTGAGAGACATGGTCCCAATTGCTTGCCAAAGGGAAAGGGAAAACCTAAACCCATCCAGCCTGTAGTGCCGGCAGAAGTGGAACCCAATTGACAAAGGATTATTGGTTAGATGGATACTCGGATCAAATAATAACCATGCGGCTCTCAATCATTTTTCTTTCCTTTTCCTTTTCTTTTCTTTTCTTTTCTTTTTTTTTTAGGTTGTGGGGCTTGAACTCGGGGCCTGGGCGCTATACCTGACCTCTTTTCTATCAAGGCTAGCACTCTACCACTTTGAGCCACAGCTCCACTTCTGGTTTTTGAGTGGTTAATTAGAGATAAAAGTCTCATGGGGACTTTTCTGCCTAGACTGGCTTTCAGCCATAATCCTCACATCTCAGCCTCCTGAGTAGCTAGGATTACAGGCGTGAGCCACCAGTGCCCAGCTGGCGGGCACTCAGCAACTGAAGGAGCTGTCCAACAACTTGAACTATTGCTGGCATACAGTAATAATACCTAATTTAGTTGTCATTCCTGACATCTTTTTACTGCTCCCTATAATTCCCTGAAGAAGGCACTGTTCATATCCCAATTTTTCCAATGAGATATGAAGAATTTTAAGTGAGCTTCCAAAGATGTGTGGTAGGTTAATGGTAGAAGCAATCCTTAGGGTCCACATTCTAACAATTCCACCATAAAATCCCTTAATGTTATGTCTGAACTCCGTAACTGACTAAGTTTGCTGCCCAAATCATTTTCTACAATACATTTCCTTGGTGCTTCATATTAGGCTTTCTCAATCTTAGCACCTTTGTCAGGTCAATCCTTGTTGGGTCATCATGTGTGAATCACAAGATGTTCATGACCATCTCCAGGCTTTTACTCATTAGATGCAAAAACAGCAAGCAGCCTCCTCTCATTCCAGAGTTAGGAAAACCAAAAATATCTGCAAGCAGTCGTAAATATCCTTCTGAAGTCAAAGTCTCACTAAGAGCATCACTGACTTACATAACTTCTTCATATTAAACAGAACTACTTGGCATTCCTAGAATGCATTCCCACCTCCTTGCTTTTGACATTTCATTTCCACTTGACCTTGGCTGTCCTTAGCCTCCTCTCCATCGATCTTTTCTCTTCTGTGCTCTTTCAGTTCCTCAGCCTCATACATGGCCAGAAAGGAAATAGCACCTTGTCTGGGTTACTGACTTACTTGCTTTTATACCTTTTTTAAAAAAAGGTGTTCATTGCTTTTAAGCTTCTGGGTTAAAATCTTCTAAGTATTCCACCATAGTCTTGATTCAAGCTTCAATCCACTCTACACAATCAACAGTTTTGTCTATTAGGTTTACCTTGTGTCAGGCCCAAGCTGAGGACTGAGTGGGGGAAGCCAATTCCAGCCCTTGCACAAGTTTATGTGATAGCCTAATGGAATCTGAAAGGAACTTGGAGATCAACTCTAAATCATCTTTTTCCAAACTGAACAGATAGGGAAACTAAAAGGCCAAAGATAAATGAAATTTAATCGAGGTCAAATAGGAACCCGTCTCAAAACTGAGCTAATCACCCTGAGCCAGAATAAGTGTCTACAATACCTTTCATCTATCTAGAACAGCCCTCGGGCTCTTTTTTTAAAAAAGAAAATTTTTAAAAATTAAGTAGTTGTCCAAAGAGGTTACAATTTCCTCTGTCAGTGTCATCCCTTCCATAATTCTCCCATGTTTTCCCCCTCCCATCCTGAGTTGAGTTATGATTCATGATATTTTAGCAGATATCAAAACAACCGAAAGTTAACATCCAGTTTAATATACCTATCACCCTTCTCCAAAATTCTGCTTGCATTCCACCCTCTTCATTAATAATGCTGAAACCCATCAGATTGCCAAAGGAGAATTTGGCCTGACATAGCAGTCCTGGCTGTGTCATAGCAGTCACTCTATGAATGAAGCAGAATGTAGCATCTCTAGTTAATGATCCTCATCTCTAGACACCTTCTTTCAAAAGCCAGCAAAGATGCCCCTCTCTCTGTGGAATAACCTTAGATCTCTTGGCACACCATACGTGCCCTTTATGATCTAGTCTCAGGCAGCCCTTGCTGTGTTCTGTAGTGTGTCTATGTGTAGTCTCTATCCTATGTAATACAGATGTCTTCCTCATCCCCAGGGCTACCTACATGTGACTTCATAGCTCTATCTTTTGCTCATACTTCATCTTGTGCTTAAAGGTCTCCCAGATTGACCTTACTCAAAGCCTGTATCTCATCCAGGCTCAGATCTCTGAGATTCATCCAAGGGAAATTTCCTTGAGCTTGCTACTCAGAAGCAGCATTTTCTCCATAAGCACTATTTGTGCTTCTGCTGTAGGGCTTGCCTTACTATATAGTACTTAATCTATCATTAAAAAAGGGCCCCGTGTCCTCAAGTCACCAGTTTTTCTCTGGCTGGCCAGTCAATTTGCTAGTTACAAGTATGACCACTGAATTCAGATTGCCTGGAGTGGAACCCCCATTCCTGCCCCTTGCCAACAAATTACTCAAGCTTAAGCTAGTTAAGTCTCCCTTTTCTCATAATAATATTTCCAATCGTTATATCTCCCTGCTTGGATTACTATGAGGATTCCCTGTGGTAATTCATGCAAGAAACTTAGCTCCATGCCTTCTACACAGCAACCACCGGTAAGCACCGGCTCTCATGTCTCACCCTGCCTTGGAGTGTAATTCTGGATGGCTCAGCCCTGCAAAGTAGAGCTCTGCTTGTCTGGCCTTGTCCTTTTCTTATCTCCTTTTGCCATCTCTCTCCCTGAAGGGCTCACCCTTCTCCGTAGGCCAAGATGAGGTGATGGCAGGCTCACCCTAGAGAGGAGCTTTTGTTTCCAGATCTCAGCCCACACTGTCTGGGGTGTGTTTTTACATAACTCGCTGTGGCCCTGTGTCAGGTATGAAGTGTGCATCACTTGGCTGGCCCACCTGGGAATCTGCCCGTCCCTCTCAGCTCCCCTGGTTGGCGGCAGGTGCTCCTTTTCTTCCACCAAGGCTAATTTTTCAAATGGCCCAGCAACCACACCCCCAAAAGGGAAATGAGCTCTTTAGGAATGGGTATCACAATGCCAAAGCTCCACAATTCTTGCAGAAACCCACTGTTAAAGTCACAATTTCTGGGTGCTGGTGGCTCCCTCCTGTAATCTTAGCTACTCAAGAGTCTGAGATCTGAGAATCGTGGTTCAAAGTCAGCCGGGGCAGGAAAGTCCATGAGACTCTTTTCTCCAATTAACTACCAGAAAGCCAGAAGTAGTTATGGTTCAAGTGGTAGAGCACTAGTCTTGAATGAAAAAAGCTGACAGACAATGCTCAGGCTCTGGGTTCAAGCCTCAGTCCTGACACACAAATACATAAAAAGCCATAATAATAATAATAATAATATATGTGATAACTCATGAATAACAATAAGAAAACATGGATAAGATAATATACATGTATAAAATACATATGTATAATATTACATGAATAAGAATATATTTATTTTTTTAAATTTATTTTATTTATGAACATACTGTACAGAGGGGTTACAATTACATGGGCAGGATAATGCGTACATTTCTTACCAAGCATTGCAGCCTCCTCCTTTGTTTATCCTTCACATCCCTTCCCAGCCTCCTCCCTCCCCCCCAGTCCCAATCCTTCCCCCCACCCCACATCAACATTGTAAAGCTCGTTTTAAGAATATATTTATATAAGAATATCTTTCTTAATTATATTTGTATCTAAGTCAATGCAATCATAATGTGTATATCTCTATGCCAACATAACTATGAATTTTCATTTACTTATTTATTCAGGAAGGGGTATATTTGGGGGAATAATGGAAAACAATGCTTTAAGAAAATGAATCCAGTGACATTTTAGGAAGGGAGGAAGCTACTAGAACATGGGTGTTGAAGAGAGCTGCAATATTGGTGAATGTCGTATATGAAACACAAACTCTCATGTACGCTTTTCTGTACCCTTTATAGTGGGTAAGAGCATGATGATTGTATGAAATAAGAAAAGCAAAGCCCTTCAGACAAGGATCCTGACTTGCCTAAATTTTGTTGTACATGATGGTAGAGCTGAGATTTTAAGGTATAAACATCATTGAAGATATAAACACCCCTCTATCTTATGGGCATGTGAACTTATCCACATTTTGAGCTGTAGCCACATAACTACACGTGCACAGTACAATACTATTAGTTCTATCATTGTGTCAGAACAGATGGTAGTAAGAAATAGTTTTTCAAATTTCAAATGTGCAGCACGTGCATACACACACATGCACACACACACACACAAACAAGAAATATAAATGAATTTACCTAGAGAAGCCACATTATGATTAAAGCAAAACTGAGTGAAGGGTACCGTATAAGGGATGTGCCCTTTCCTTCCTCAACAGTGCAAATGGACATCATTTTCGAGATCTCTGAAATACTGAGAAGAGATATTATCCTTTCTGGGATTTAGTAGATGTGTCTGGATGGCTTCGCAGGAACAACTGAAAGATGCTTCTGACCTTACTGGCTACACCCATCTCTTTCATTTTCTTCAATTCTATCTCCTTTCTGTGTTTCTTCCCACCTGCATTTGGTCTTTCTTGCTTTCACACCCAGGCATTACAATGCTGATTTCTTGGATATTTGTGCCAGATACTTGGTTAATTGTTCAGCTAATATTATTACATCCTTCCAATCAGAGCCACATTGAGGTCATGTTGGAGCCAGAATTTAGCAGATCTGTTTGCTCCCGAGTGGTATTTTTAAACACAAGACTATCCATTGTGTTGTCTTTGGCAAACACCCTCACGTGCACACTCAGTCTATCTGCCTTACATGTTTATGTGTGTATGTGTATATTTAAAAAAAACATTAATCAGTGCCTTCTACTTGCCAGTCATTGTACCCTAAGCATATCAAACATGGCTTCTGGAACCTCCCTTGCCCGATGTTCCTTGTATGTGGACAGTGCTGCAGCTCCAAATCAGAAAGTCGCACTTCTTTCTAATGTAGCTTCTTGTGTGCACAGTAGGATGGTGTGGTGTCTGCTTGCTACAGTGTACACATGTGTTACTCTTCAATTCCAGCTTCTCCCTTTAGATTAATGTGAAGTTACTGGTGAAATGTAGATCTGGTGAGCAGTGTGGAGGAAACGAGGAGATTATGACTGGGGAGTATGATGTGAAGAAGTTGGTGCAAACAGGGTGTCATTGTGTCCTCAGTTGAAGCCGAGGGCTCTAGTCCTGGCTCTGCCTCTCACATGCTGTAATAGGGAACAATTCACTCTCCAATCTTGGAGCCTCACCTTTTCTATTTGTACAAGCAACATTGTCATTTTGTATTTTCTCTCTTTTAAAGAATTTTAAGAGAAGCAAATGAAATAACAAATGGGCTTTGTATGCTTGAATTTTTTCACAGAACATTAACATGATTCTGTCAGTATAACCAACAGAGTGATCATCAATGTGGAGGAGATTTTTAAATCGTCCATGTGAAAAATAAGTACTTTAACTAATTTTAATAAAATTATTGCTCATGTTTTCCACAGAAAATGTAGAGCTTTGGCTAAGCGATAGCTTCAGACTCAGAGAGCGGGCTCTCACTCTATTTGGATGTTTACAGATTAAGTGAACTCTGCTAAGTCACTGCAACCTTCAGGAAACTCAGTTTCCTCACTCATTAAGGGACCAAGGAATGTTATATTAGGAGTACTTAGGTTAATTTAATAAGATAATGCATATAGTTCTTATCCTTGGGCATGACACATGACAGATGATGGCTTTTATTTTTTAATGGATGAGTATAGAAATGACTGGCATTAGAGTGAATCAGAGAAGCAATTCTGAGGGCATGGTAAGAAAATGGGTTCATAGTTTTTCTAATTCAACAGTCTCTAGTCTCTTCTACTGATACGCGTCACTAAGTCTAGTACCAGCATTAAGGAAAGTAAAGTGTCTATGAAGAAGGTTAAGGCTCCATACTATGAACTTCTAGAAAGGAATACATGTTGAAGGGATCAATGGCATTATACATGTATACATCTATCAGAACTTGTGAGTGTTCATTTGGAAAATGGAAGAGCTCAGGGAGAACACAGTCAAAAGCTTTGGACATCTTCGGGTCTGACTAGGGAGAAAAGGGATCAAATAACTCTGAGAAATTTGGGAAACCAGATCCTGGGAAGGAGAGGAAGTGGTTTAGGCTCTTCTAAAAGAACTCTGAGAAATACTTAAAAGATGTGAAGGTTTTCTCAGGTGGTAGGGAGTTCTCTGGTTCTAGAAGTGATTTAAGGTTGAGATTAGTTGCTAAAGTGGATGAAAAAAGAAAAAGGAAGGAAGAAAGGAAAAAGAAAGAAAGGAGAAAGAAGGATGGGGAGAGAAGGAGGGAGAGAAGGTGGGAAGGATGGAAGGAGAGAGGGAGAGAGGGAAGAAGGAAGTAAGGGAGGGAGGAAAGAAGGAAAAAAGAATGAAGGAAGGAAAGAAGGAAGGAAGGAAGGAAGGAAAGAAGGAAGGAAGGGAGGAAAGGAGGAAGGAAGGAAGGAAGGAAAGAAGGAAGGAAGGAAGGAAGGAAGGGAGGAAGGAAGGAAGGAAGGAAGGAAAGAAGGAAGGAAGGAAGGGAGGGAGGAAGGGAGGAAAGGAGGAAGGAAGGAAGGAAGGAAGGAAGGAAGGAAGGAAGGAAGGAAGGAAGGAAGGAAGGAA
>NW_012267343.1:5748944-5894407 GCF_000151885.1 Dipodomys ordii | reverse complement strand
AGGAAGGAAGGAAGGAAGGAAGGAAGGAAGGAAGGAAGGAAGGAAGGAAGGAAGGAAGGAAGGAAGGAAAAGGAAGATTAGCAAAGGAGTTTCCAGCCCAGTCTCTGCCTGATTCTATGGTGAAGAGTAAAGGCTTGGGGTGTCCATGAAGATTGTAAACCACAGGAGGTACCAGTCCTTGAGAGTTCCCTTGGAAATGATATCATTGTCTCTGATGAATGAGTGAAGAGAGGAGCTTCTAGGTCATCCTCAGAATGACCAAAGGTAGGGTCTCCCTTCCAAGATAGATCCATCATAAACACCACCTAGTTCACAAGGCATGGTTTGAACCATGTAACTTTTGAGAGTGTCTTAAATTGAAAAGTGCTTCTCTTTTTGCCCTCTTCTACTTTCCCTTTATTCTTTGTCTTTTTCTCTCCTCCTCCACTTCCATTTCTAAGTTGATAATGCACCAATTTCATTAATAAAATAAAAAAAACAAAACAACGAACATAGGTCTCTAGTTGGAAGAGCAATGACAGAAAGGGTTCAGTGTACCAGCACAGAATAAAAGGGAAAAATAAAATAGTCCCAGTTCTGAGGGAAAATGTCAGGCATTTATTATGAATATCAATAAAAAGTATAATTACATTCACTGCACGCTATGCAAATGAGTGTTTGTAGTCTCACAGTAAATTTTCAAAATGGTCCTGTGTGTGAAGTACTTGTTATATCAGTTTACATACGAGGAAATTAACAAGGAGCAGAGTTTTTGCCCAAGGCTATACAGCTAACAAGGAGCAGAGCTGGGGTTTGAGCAGATTAATCTGACTCCCCAGTACACTTGTACATATGTTTTAACGCTTGTTATATAGCTAATGGCCCTGGGCCATGCCCTGGCACATTCATTATCTCATTAGTTCCCTCCACAACTGTCAAAAGAAGAAGTGCTAGACCCATTTTATAGATGAGACGTCTAAAATGAAGAGAGATTCCCTGAGTTTCAGTCTCACATCGTCTGTAAATGGAAAAGCCAACATTTGACTTCAGACTTGTTTACCTACCTCTATGCCTAAGCAAACTGCTTGTAAGAGAGACAGTCTAGAGGATCATGAGCCAGAGAGGGATGGGTATGTACTGAGCCTTCAGAGGCATGTTGTCATCCCAAATACATTGCATATGTCTGTTAGTCATAATTATGGCTATACTCTTAGGTATACTTAGGGGGCACTTAAAGTATACCTTAGGCATACTCTTCTCAAATTTGCCTCGTATCTGAATTGTTTAAAGAAGTTTTCCATTTATCTTCCTTCTCCCTCCCCAGAGATCTGTGTAGTGTATAGGCTAAGGGTTTTCCTCCCCCACAGAACACATATGAGAACTAATACTTGGAGAAGTAAATTGACTCATCCAAGCTTACACAGTTAGTTAAAAAAAAAAGAAAAAGAAAAAGTGAACAGACCCATCTAGTCATGGGGCCTCAGATAATTAATTGTTAGAGAGTAGATGCAGAGAGAGTAGATGCAGGTGACATTTTTGAGTGCTTATGTCATTGTTCCCTGCGGTCCTGGTCCTCCCTGTACATCGATATGAGCCAGTCTTGCCTGTGTGACTTTCTCCGTGGTTATTTTGTTTTTAATGCTACTGCTTCTCTGATACCAAGAATCATGGATGCCCAGATAGAAGTACACATCGGCATGTCCTTCCACCGGTGAGTTCCTTTTAAGACCTCCTTCTCCTGAGCCTAAGGGGAATCCTTTGAGCCAGTGGGAGTCCAGAGGACTGAGGAGGCAGAGAAATGTTTCCTCTTGTGCTCTAGTGCTACCCAGGAGCACCCCGTGTTCCTCTTAATATCTAGTGGTACTGAGTCCTTCAGGACATTTTTGAGGAGCCACCCCCCCCCAGCTGAACCTAGTGCAGGGACCATGGCTATACTTAACCCAAATCTGTCTGTTTTAATCATTCTCCTCTGAACAGATAAAAGCTTTCCATAGGATTGCTCTCTCAAGCATTCCTCTGTGGCTTTGATACCAGCGATTAAATCATGGAAGGCAAAACAAAACAAAACAGAGAGGGACCTGCTTCAACCTTTAGCTTTTAATTTTTTTTTTTTAGCCTCCTGAAAGAAACCAGATTGCTGACCTAAATTTTCCCCCTTTCATCACCATATCCTCTCACCTCTGCTTTAATTCTCCCACAGCAAGTGGGTATCCTTAAAGTGGAGGGTCTAAAACTGTCTCCCCCCATCCAGGACCTGATAGCGCCCAACTGAGGGAAGCAGGCTGGGATAGCTGATGGAACACGTCCTAGCATCTCAAGCCTAAAATGGAAAGGACCTCTGCGAGGAACACCTGCTGTGGCTCTCATCTCAGGCGAGGTGGAAAAGCTCAGAGACCCTCAGCAGAGCAGCAGCAGAACTGGGTCCAAGAGCCTGAAGTGTAGGGTGGAAGTGATGATAAGGCAGGAAAGCAGCTAGAGGTCAAGTTTTCACTCCAGAGTTAAGCACATGGCATGCAGAATTGGTTTTCCCAATCTGTAGACGGGATTCTTAGAGACAAAGTCACTCAGCCTCTCTGTACCTCAGTTTCCTTATCTCCCAAAAGCATAATGATAAAGCTCCTTTGACAGAGTTTTTAAGGGCTCCACATGGGAAATCTGTGCTTAACAGCGAGGTGGCCACATAGAGGCTTTTGGAAACTGTTGTTTTTGTCATTACTTACTTGAAAATGCTACTTTTTCACAGGGGAGACAGGACCTGGATAGGGCATTCTCTCCTCTGGTATCTACTTTCCCAAGGAGAGAAAAACAATATTATAAATATTATATAGCTATAACAGAGAGAGACAGATAGATACAGATAGATGTAGATATAAGTTGTCATTGTTCCCTAATTCTTCTCCTTAAATAATGATTCTTTTTTAAAAGGCCAAACGGTAACATAAAACAAAACCATCCCAGAAAATAGAAACACATAGAAAAAAAAATCCCACAGGATGGAGGCATAGCCATGGAACGCCTGAAATGTGGAGGGAACTCATGCTACCTTGAATTCCAGTCCTGCTGGAATGAGTGTGTGTGTGATGTTGGAAGAAGATCTCCCCTCTCCAAGGCTTCCGTTTTCTTTTCTGCAAATAGCAGCTACCGTGTGAGGTTGCAGTTAGAGATCTGAGAAGTCTCAGCATGGAAGCAGCTATCTACGTGCTGATTCTACAGCAAGTGCTTCATTCCTGCAGACACATCCCTTCCCCGCAAGGAATGTTTCCTGTGCATGATGACCACATCACCTCATATACTGCACTCTTCCCAAAATAGTAGTTGAGTAATTGATGCACTATATTAAGAGGACTGAGAGCAAGGCAGTGGAAGGTAGAATAGATTTTTAGAGGAATCACAGTTGCAGAACTTAGAAGGGCTGTAGCATGAGGGTGTGATTGTTTGTTAGGTGGCTGAACAACCGAGATCTTAATTCTTAGACTTCTGAAGACTAAAACCTGAAATACAAGTAGCAGCATGGTGTGTTTCTTTTTTCTAGAATACTGTCTCCTGGGCTTGTAGGTAGCCATCTTTTTTCCCAAATCTTCACACGGTCTTCCTGTCATACTTGTCTATGCCCTAATTATCTGTGTCATTTAGTTATTTACTTTTTTGCTGGTCCCAGGACTTGAACTCAGGGCCTGGATGCTGTCCCTGAGCCTTTCTGTGTCAAAGCTAATGCTTTACCCACTTGAACCACAGTGCCACTTCTGACTTTTTCAGTGGAGATAAGAGTTGTAGACATTCCTACCCAGGCTGACCTCAAACCATGATCTTCAGATCTCAGCCTCCTGAGGAGCTAGGATTATAGGCATAAGTCACCAGCACCTGGACTAATTTTTTTTTTGGTAGGACACAAGTTGTAATGGGATCCATTAATGATCTCACTGTAATGTGAGACTTCTTTAAAGACCCTGTTATCGAACACAGCCATATTCTGAGCTACTGAGCGTTATGACTTCAATGTATGCATTGAGCACACTAGTGTTTAGTCCACAAAAGACCTAAAGGAAGATGGGAAGTAGCCAAGAGTATGTCAAATATCTTAGGAGAGAAAAACTCCAGCTGGAATTTGCAACAAGCCTGAATATCAGACATGAAAGTAGAAAGGGGAACAGAATGAACTAGTGAGAGAGAAGAGTGGAGCAGGAGAGGATAATGGAAATGTAATCATAATTCAAGGACATCACATACATGAATGCAGGTGAACATTTAAAACATTCTAAAAATAGAACCCTGTATAAGAAACCATCAGGCACTGGGCATCAATGACTCATGCCTGTAACCCTCCTTCTCAGGAGGCTGAGATTTGAGGATCAAGGTTTGAAGCCAGCCCATGCAGAAAACTCTATAAGACTCTTATCTCCAATGAACCAACAAAAAGCCCTGATTGGTAGAGCGTTAGCATTGAGTGAAAAAGTTAAGCAAAAGTACCCAAGCCTTCAGTTCAAATCCCAGTACTGACCAAATAAAAAAAAGGCCAACCAACCAGGGTTCCAATGACCAAAGCCTTAACAGGAGGCCCAGAAGAAGCCCTTTTCCACACATGGAGCCCAATTCCTCTCCTTCTAGACATTGTGACCTGATACTTTATTAGCCTACAAAATGGTTCTTGACATTTGTATTGTCTAGTTCTACAGGGTCATAATCGGAGGCAGGTGTTTGCCAATGATATGAAGATTACATGCGGAGTGGTATGTGGCCCTCTACCTTGTTGAGTGAGAGTATGACCCCAGGATTATTCTCTAGTTCCAAGATGGTTCAAATGACCGTGCGCCATTTTAAGCCATGTCTCTATCTTGCTCAACAACTGTAGGGAAAGACAGAGAAAGGAGGCATACTTATACCCGTGTTTCCTCAGAGAATCATGTTCTGTGACCTATATGGAGAGAATTGGAGGAGAGGGAACCGGAGCATGCAGCAGTATGGAATGGAGTAAGGTTGTCATTCAAATGAACACAGATTTCTGAGTAGCTTCTACATACCAGGAACAAAACCATGAACAAAAGAGTTCTTAAATTCTAGTGGGAGATCATTTCATCTGGATCCCTACTTTAACAGTTCCATGAGGCCATGGAACAAAAAAAAGCTGGTGTGATTTGTATCCAGGAAAAGTGACTTGGCATGCCAAATCTATATCTTTGGTGTCCGATTCCTGGTCCTGGGTTGATGCTCCAGAGGTACTTCCCATTCATCCAACCATTGGAATGTGAATTCGGTGAATTCAGATATTTTCTTGTGGAAATAAAGGCCCATCACCATTAATACTAACCCATCAGTGGTTTCCTTTTGCCACTTAGACTCCAGGCAAATGTAGCCCTCTGAATTCCTGAAGTCAGTGCTTCAAGGTTCTCATTTCCCTTAATGTATTTCCTCCTTGGTTGTACTGAAAACCCTTCTTTGCCTGTCCTCTCTGCCCCCCGGGGCTAAACTACCTCTTACTCTTAGCTGTATGTTTACAGCATCTGGCTTTTCTCATTCCTTGCCTCTTTTCTCTCAACTGTGAAGAGAAGAGGGGCGGCCTGAGCTTGAGTCTGCAGCCTCTGGAAGGTTCTGAGGTGAGGGCACCCTACCGATGTATAAACATTTTACCTTGCTAACCAGGGAACTGGGCTTCCAAGGGCAACAGGAAAACCAGGCACTGGGAGCCCCTGGAAAAATAAAAAACTTCAGTGGGGAGGAGGGATGTGGGAAGAGTCCTGTTTCAGATTTTAATTTCCTTATTAAGAGACCCTTCACATTTTATTTTTAGTGGGGAGAAGATAGGTGGGGGAAGGAGAGAACTTAAGCTAAAGATTAAGCATGAGCCAGGTATCTTCCAGAACCTTTGTGCCCTGCTGATTCACAAAGTGGGCACCAATAAGAGCAATCTGGGGCAACTCGTTCTAAATCTGGAATCAGATCTTTGTCAGAGGGACTGTCATTTCTTACTATCATCTAAGCTAATGGGGATTTAAGATCTGTAAAGTCATTTTTTTTTTGCCAGTGAGTTTGAGGAGGACTTGGGCTATATCTAAGCCTTCATTCTAGCTCTTAACACATTAAATGAGATGCCTTCAGGGTACACACACACACACACACACACACACATATATATATGTATATATATATGTATATACGTATATAGTTTCCAGTCATTTCCTACATTTTCATCCTTAATTTTACTCCTAGACCTGCCAGCATCCCAAAAATGAACTCCCATCTGTATTGCCATTTTATGCCAACGCTACTCTATTCACTGTCTTTTAAGTATGACAGCATGTTTAAAGAAAGACACGGAGCAGGAAATGAAGTTCCACAGAGGCAAAGTGCAAAAGTTCCATTTTTGCCCCAGATATTCAGCTAGTAATTGCTGTCATCAGAATTCAAAAGCGATTACCTCAAGTCCAAAGAGCCTGCTCTTCCCCACCCCCACCAGGAACACATTCTGTCCTCTGACTCTCTGACCATTAGTCACAGAGACAAAAATTAGTGCCTTTGGTATTTTTATGTCCTGAATGTCCCTGTTTTGCTTTAACCTCACTGTTCAAAATTGGACCGAATCATTCACGAGACACTTTCTGAGTGCCTATTGTAGCAAGGTGCTGGGGAAAAATAATAGAGATCACCAGACATAGTTAGCATTCTCAGGAAACATCCAGAGAGGAGACAACGGGGTAGGCACAGGCAACTCCAAAACCAAAGAACCCACATCAAGTTTCCTAAAAGTAAAGTGGGTACAGAGGAGACCGTGCTTTCTCCACTCAGGATGATCGGGGAGAACTTCTGGGAAGAAGTGCCTTGTGTGTTAGTCACTGGGAAGTCTGGAAGAAAGAAAATCAGATTCAGATTGAGTTTGTGACAAGGAACCTCATCCAAACCCCTCCTTTACTAGATGGATCACTGAGGACCAGAAAAGGCACTTGGTTCTCCAACAAAGTGACCCAGACTACAGGAGCAGGATGACTGTGTTGTTAGTAGACTCGAGACATTCCCTGAAATACCGTTGGCTTGGGTCAGGGAGTGGAAGAGACGTAGGAAAGCTTAGATCCTCAGCCAAAATGCTGGTCATGTCAATTCCTCACACAGAGATTTTTACACAAACTCTAAGGTCCCAGTGCCAGCAGAGCAGTAAGGATTGTGTGGGCCTCCTCTATTGATTCTGCTGGATGCTCTCCATGTTCATTTGATGAGCATTAATGGCAGATGCACACACAGTTATGGTGACTGCAAAAATTCTCTAGTGAGTAGGGCCTGTCCTCCTCAATGAGCATCTTTTATTCATCCTCATCTCCCTCTCTTTTCTCCTCCCACCTGGCTTCATGCAGCATCTGACACTTAAAATGCACTCTTAATTAGCAAGTCCTCTTCCCCATCCAACACCTTTGTCTGTGCCAAGGACATTGGGTATATTCCAGAAAAGGCTGGGGAGCAAGGGGCTGGTGAGTGTAAAGATAATTAGATCCAGAGACAATCCACTAAGCTACTTCCTGGAGTTCCCAGAGTAAGTCTATGGATGCCTAGCCTGGAACACCCTCAAACACCTAACTAAAACTTGTGGCACCCCTCCTCTCCAAGTCGATGATGTGGTCCAAATCCCTGTTGGCACCAGTGAAAGGGTGAGAGGTGTTATGGAATTATCACACAGGACAGTGAATTCCAGGGTCTTATAGAATCTACTGACTAATTGACTTTGAACTTGTCTCTTCCTCTCTTTTAATTTCCTTACCCATCATCACTTATGAGAAACTTTAATAACACTGCCATGAGGATGTTGCATAAATGTATTAAAGAAGTCATTCAAAGCTGGGTGGTGGTGGCTCATGCTTGAAATCTTAACTACTCAGGAGGCTGAGAGCTAGAGGAAACTGAAGTTTAGAAATAATCCAGGTAGGAAAAAACTATGAGACTCCAATTTCAAAATAGCCAGTAAAAAGCCTGGCTGGAGGTATGATTTCAATATAGAACTGATTCATTCAGACTTTAGTATGCCTGGCTTACCTCTGTAGATTTTGACAATTGTTACCATTTTAAAGGCAACATCTCATATTAAGAGGATAGGCAGGTAGAGAAATAGATTATAGATAGATAGATAGATAGATAGATAGATAGATAGATAGATAGATAGAGATACGTTATATAAGGATTATTGTTAGAGAAGAGCAAGCTAACATGAGTCTCAAGAGATTTGTGAATGATTCTGTGTAACCTCACAAATGCCTTCCACTCTTTCGGTCTTAGCGCCTTCATCTGTAAAATGAAGGAGGTGAAAGTGATGATTTTCAATAACTTCCCAGCTTGGCTGTTAAATGTCAACCTTTTTTTTTTTTTTTGGCAGTCATGTGGTTTGAACTCTGGGCCTGAGCATTGTCCCTCAGCTCTTCAGCTCAAGGCTTGCGCTCTACCACTTGAGCCTCAGCGCCACTTCCAGTTTTCTGGTGGCTTATTGGAGATAAGAGTCTCATGGGCTTTCCTGCCTGGGCTGGGTTTGAAACATGATCCTCAGATCTCAGCCTCCTGAGTAGCTAGGATTACAAGCATGAGCCACCAGCACCCAGAGAATGTCAACCTTTTTGGGGGGAACCAACCAAAGTGCTTATCTTTTCAACCCTTGACCTTACCATTCTCCCAAATTCAACTCTACAGATCATTCAATGACTGCCAATGACAGGTGTATACACAAATGTCCTCTAAATGAGCACCTTCTGTTATAATCTGCTATTTCTCCTCTTACCTCACATATCATCCCCCACTTAAAAGTTCCTATTAATTAGAAAGTATTCTTCGCCTGAACTTTCACAAAAGAAACAGTGTTCTTCAGATTTGTATCACTGTTATTGCTATTGTTCTTGTGTTTCCTTTAGCTGATGTACCCATTCTGCAAACCAGAAACTCCCTCACACCCTCCATATTCAAAACCATTCAAAATGAATCTGCGTGGGTTGGGGCTATGATGTAATGGCTCCAAACCCAATTTATTCGCTTCTCAGTTTCTTTAACCCTTGGTATAAACCACCCTTGGGGCGGTCCCAGAGGCACCATTAGTAACTGCCAGGATTCCACAAAGCAGTTTGAAATTAGGACCACCTGAGGTAGAATTTTATCGGGGGGGGGAGTAACACCCACCTTTCCCTCCATCTTTTGTTTATTCATCTTTCTCTTTTGGGGCCACTTAGGGCTGTATGACAAATGCTCTTATACCTCGCGTGATCAAGGATGGGTCGTGGGCATTCACACCGTCGGTGATCAAGGCAACAGAGACCCACGCTACTTTTTCTCCTTGAAGACAGACCGGGCCCGGCAAGTGACTACCATCAATGCCCATCGCAGCTACCTCCCAGGCCAGTGGGTATTTCTAGCTGCCACCTATGATGGACGGCTGATGAAGCTCTATGTGAATGGTGCCCAGGTGGCGAATTCCGGAGGGCAAGTGGGTGGCATATTCAGCCCACTGACCCAGAAGTGTAAAGTGCTCATGCTGGGGGGCAGCACTCTGAGTCACAACTACCGAGGCTACATCGAGCACTTCCGTCTCTGGAAGGTGGCCAGGACTCAGCGAGAGATACTACTGGACATGGAAAATCATGGCCTCTACACCCCTCTACCTCAGCTCCTCCTCCAGGAGAACTGGGACAATGTGCAACGCATTTGGTCCCCCATGAAAGATGGCCACAGCCCCCGAGTGGAGCTTAGTAATGCCCACGGCTTCCTGCTGGACACGAATCTGGAGCCCCCTCTGTGCGGGCAGACGCTGTGTGACAACAAAGAGGTCATCGCCAGCTACAACCAGCTCCCCAGATTCCGCCAGCCGAAGGTGGTGCGCTACCGCGTGGTCAACCTCTACGATGATGACCATGAGAACCCAACCGTGAGCCGCCAGCAGGTGGATTTCCAGCACCAGCAGCTGGCCGAGGCCTTCCAGCATTACAACATCTCCTGGGAGCTGGAGGTGCTGGAGGTGAATAACTCCTCCCTGCGTCACCGCCTTATCCTAGCCAACTGTGACATCAGCAAGATCGGGGATGAGAGTTGTGATCCTGAGTGTAACCACACGCTGACCGGCCATGACGGCGGGGATTGCCGGCACCTGCGCTACCCAGCTTTCATGAAGAAGCAGCAGAACGGCGTATGCGACATGGACTGCAACTACGAACGCTTCAACTTCGATGGTGGGGAGTGCTGTGACCCCAACATCACCAATGTCACCGAGACCTGCTTTGATCCCGACTCTCCACACAGGTAAGCCCCTCTTGGGCGGAGCGTGCACACTCTAGAACAACACAGGATGTTTCCGTTTGATAGATGTGGCATCTGAGGCCTGTGTGGGTGAGGACAATTTTTCAGTGCATGCAGCAGCTTCAACGCAATTCTATTATTACTCAGGTCATCAGGGAAACCACATAGAGCTATCTAGAAGTTCATTGTAGAGGAAATGATTCAGTATTTATCATTGGCTGGTAAGAACATCTCACAGGCCAGGCGCTGGTGGCTCATGCCTGTAATCCTAACTACTCAGGAGGCTGAGATCTGAGAATCACGGTTCAAAGCCAGCTGGAGCAGAAAAGTCTATGAGACTCTTACGTCCAAATAACCAGAGGAAAGTGGTTGAAACCAGAAGTGGTGTTGTGGCTCAAAGTGGTAGAGCACTACCCTTGAGCAAAAGAACTCAGGGACAGTACCCAGTCCCTGAGTTCAAACCCCAAGACCAACAACAGCAACAAAAAAAAATCTCTTCTCAAAGAGCTGAGTATAAACAGGTTGACATGCACTGAATACAAATAGCTGTGGTACTGTGTATCATTGAATGGGTTAGAGCTATGCCAATCCAATGTACTAGTTCCTAGTCACATGTGAGGACATTTAGGTCAGTTCAAATTCAATGAAACTGAAAATCCAATTTCTGGGTTGCACCAGCCACATTTCAAACACCCAGTTGCCACATCGGGTTTACAGACAGAACACCATGGAACACTTCCATCATCAAAGAGAGTTCTATTGGATACAGTGTTGGTAGAAACTGATTCAGAGCTCAGCTCTGTTACTCCCTTACTCCACAGCCTCTCAGAACCTGTTCCTACATCTACAAAAGTGGAATGATTGTAGTACTTGCTTTTTTAGTTTGCTAAAGGCTGAGAGAGGGTGTATTAAACTTCAGTCTCTTTCCATCAGTTCCTTCTCAATAAGCACAATTGTTATTCCTTATTGAAGGAAAGCTGTTTGGTATATGGTCTGTGGTGTTCAGGAAGTGAGATCAGAGAGCAAAGAGAAACAGCTGAGTTGTAGCTTGACTTTTGTCAAAGTGCATTTCAGCAAGGTGTTCAAGAATAGGTGTTAATTGAGGCATAATAGAGCAAATCTAGAAATCTAGTGTATAACATGAAGAGTGTAGACAACATAATTTTATTATATTTAGAATTTATGCTAAATAAGGTTTCAGTTTTTCTTGCACAAAAAGGCAACTATGCAAGATGATGTTATGTATTCTAGTTTTCTTCTAATAATCTTTTTGCAACCTAAACATATCCTATAACATCATAGTACAACCCTTAAATATACATAAAAATGTTTTTTATTGTTTTTGTTTGTTAGTTTTTGTTAGTCGTGGGGCCTGAACTCTGGGCCTGGGCGCTGTCCCTCAGCTCTTCAGCTCAAGGCTAGCGCTCTACCACTTGAGCCACAGCGCCACTTCCAGCCTTTTCTACTTATGTGGTGCTGAGGAAACAAACCCAGGGCCTCATACATGTAAGGCAAGCACTCTACCACTGAGCCACCTTCCCAGCCCCACAAAACAAAAATATATTTTAAAGGCTAGATATAATTTGGACATCAGAAATGGGGCTGGGGTAAAGGGAGGACATAGAAGACAGAAGGTACTTCTCTTATGTGGCTTGTAAGCTGGCAACCATAGAGAGGCTACTCTCTGATTTCTCTCTCAGATGCTTAGTCCACTTCAACCAGCAATCTCAACATGCAACGCCAAGGTGAATTTCAGGGTGACCTACATTTGATGTGGGACCCAAAGGCACTAGTTTCAGCCAGAGAAACAGTCAACATCAACTTTCCTGTTTTTCCCAGATTTATGCTGAACTTTTCCATTCTGTCCAACGCACAGGACCCTGGACTTGCTGATGACACAAACACATTTGCCAACCTCGGCAGGTTTTCTGCTGACACTTCTCTTTAGGTCTCTCTTTAAAAAAAAAAAAAGCCAGAACCTCTGGTTCACAGGCAGGCAGCATACCTATGGACAGAGGAATGGTAATGCTGGCAGCAGGTCAGAAAGCACATCATCTCGCTCTCCGGGCACCAGGAAAGCTCCTAGACTCTCACCTGGGCACCAAGACATGCTGAGTGCATATGAGAAGGAGCCAGGGTGTGTGGCCATTCCTTTCCTATTCATGAACCATTGTCACCTCTGCTTACATTTGGACCTTGCTAGGACTTGACCAGAGAAACAACACATGAGTTTGACATTTATATTCAGCTGATGGGGGCGTAGAGGAGTCTTACCTAGTACAATGACTTAGCCACGTTCATGGGTCAGAAAAGTCAGTAGGCTGTTCTCAAAGGCAAGGTTTCTGGGATCAGTGTAGTGCATGTTGTACTGTGCTAGCATCATCCCATAGTGTCTCTGTGTCAGGGCGGAGTGGATGTGAAAGGAAATGGGTTATAGCCAATGGCCATGAAACCATTTGTTCCATCCATTTGTTTTCTCATTCACCCATCCATGCAACAAATGTTCACTCAATCCCTCCCAAGGGTTAGGAAGCACTTGGCCCTTCACTGCATTGTGTTGATTCGGAAAGATGAAAGTCTCCCTGCTTATATACGGAAAACTTCAACTCAAACCCAGGCCTGGCAAATCCAAAGCCCCAACTGAAGGAAGAATGTGTGTGTGTGTGTGTGTGTGTGTGTGTGTGTGTGTGTGTGTGTGTGTTGTGCCAGTATTGGGGCTTGAACTCAAAGCCTAGACTCTGCCCCTTAGCTTTTTTGCTGTAAGCTCCACTTACAGTGTTTCACTGGCTAATTGGAGAAGAGTCTCACAGACATTTCTGCCCAGGCTGCCTTTGAACCATGATCCTCAGATCTCAGTCCCTTCAGTAACTAGGATTACAGGTATGAGCCACTGGTACCTGGCTAAAGGGGGAAATCCATTTTTAAATATACCGAACAATTAGAAGCACAATTAGAGTACAGCGATGATAGGGTTGGTGGATTTTATAAAGCCCTGGAGGAAACCTGGTGAGTGCCATTGGGTCATGACCCAGGGTTAACTGTCCTTTTCAGAGCACCATGGAGTGGCCATGGGGCCTCAGGTTCCAGAGAATTCGCAATCAGCAGACAATAGCAGCAGATTCCAAAGGCCTTCTCATTCTCAGTCACGAGACTGCATACCCAGAATGTCTGCAAGTGGCCCTGTGCCAGTGCTGTGACCACTCACACCAGGGCCTGTTTGTTCACAGCCTGGGATAGCTGTGTGCCCAGAGTGAGCCCCATTGGGTCCTGTGTCATTTCCTGATGAGGTTGGAGGTTACTGGGTTCTAGCCAGATCAGCTATCCTATAAACAGAGAGAAAACTGTGGAAGGTTACAGAGAAACACATACTTTGTGACTTGAAACCAAAAGGGGGGAGGAGGGGAGGAAGCAAGGATGGAAGGAAAAAGAGGGAAGGAAAGAAAGGCGAAAGGATGGAACTTTAAACAGAAGCACTGAGAATTAAATTGACATTATCTAGGTGATTTTTTAGTAAAGAACTGAATGTTTCTTATCCAGGGGTCATGTTCTCTCCATTGTCTCTCCTCATGTACTACTGATTTTTCTCTCTCTTCTCTGTCCTCCTCTCCTAAACCCCTTTCCCCCCTTTCTTCTTCTCTCTCACTAACTCTTCAAGTTTCTCTGCAATTTGCTAAGGGTGTTAGAATGAGTTGAATATATTCTTCAACTCTCAGGGCTTTCCCACTGCCATGGAAGAGTTATATACAAGCATGACACCTGACTGATGGATTGAAGAGGGTGATACAGACTAGGTAAATCAAGGCAGAAAGCTGAGGAAGGATCAACTGAGTTGGCATCTAAGAGTAGACAGGCTGTTTAGAGGTAGAGGTACACAAAGCATTGGTTAGGGTCCTGGCAGGAAACACATAGTACTTTCAAACAAAATAGCCAAGGTGAGTAGAAGGAAGAGCTTTTCTGAGGGAGAAACTATTTAAAACACAACTATTTATAGACAGGGTTTAGGCTAATCGACAAAAGCTAGTGCTTTGCTCAAGGGACAGTAAAATTGGGAAGCCATTTCCTTCTTGGTTTGTAAGGGCAAGAGGAGGAGGCCACTATGGAATTCAATGACAGTAGCTGTATGGACAGTAGCTGGTAGCAGCTGTGATTTTCAGCAAAAGGAAGCAGCTTCATAATAACCACTTGCTCAGAAGAAAGCTAGCAGAGACACTTTGACACTGTCATTCTGTCCTGCCAGTGTTTTCCATGGGGTGAAAACCTCCTGGAAATCACAAGGCTAGACTCTCAAGAGCATAGAGAAAGAATACTGAGAGAGAGAGAGAAGCCCAGCCCATGCAGAGGTAGGGATTGGGTATAGTTAGTGAAGAGTGTAAAGCCATCAGATGAGGAAAGGCCTAAAGAATAAGGAGGCAGTTCCCTGTTTATACTCTACCTAACTCTCAACTATCAGGTGGACTGAACCTTTGTTCATGATTATATCCTTGGAATAAGATGGGTGGAGAAAATGGAAATCTCTCCTACAACTCTCTGATGTCATGTGGGACAATATTTCCTCTGTCTTCCCATCATCATTACTACTATATGTTATGCGGTAAATCCCTTAGAATATTTTGTCTGTTTGTCTGTCTCTCTCTTACTCCCTCTCCCTGTGGGGGGGGCGGGGGGTGTGTGTGCATGGGTGTGTGGTACTGGGTATTGAACCCAAGGGCTCATGCTTGTGAGACAAGCACTTTGCCACTTGAGTCACACTTAGTGGCCTTTTGCCTCTAGTTTGTTTCCCAGATTGGCTTCTAGGCTTTGTTTTTGTCTGAGTTGATCTTGGATCACTAATCCTCAAAGGTCCACATCCTGAGTAGCTGGGATTACAAGCATGTGCCACCACACGCAGGAAATCTCTTGTCATAAAGAGCTCGAATGCTGTATTTTTTTATGGCATTTTGTTACAGTCATTGTAGAAATACACAAGAAGAGAGATGATTAATTTACAATCGGTCCACAAGGACTGCAAAGCTCTCACGAGCTCCAAGTGAAGAAAGGACTTCTATGGCTTAGAGAAGTTAGGAAAGGTTTCCAACCTGAGCATACTTTGTAATGATGGAAAAGAACTGTGTGGGCATGCTTGACAGGTACTATAACAGGAGACAAAGCGGTTGAGGTGGGAACATATGAAGAGGGAACAAGAAAAAAAGGTGAGTCTATCTGGAAATCCAGGCTATAGATTGAGCTTTTTGTTCTTCAGAGTATAGAGATCGAAGAATTAGAACGATTTATAATAAAAGACAAATCAAGAGCAAATAGATTGTAGCCTGGGCTGCGCAGTTTCTGAGCTATGCTATCATAGGCAAGGCTTTTCATCTCTCTGTGCCTCCATTTCTGCATCTATTGAAAGAAATAATAGTATCTGTCTGCCTGTATCACATATTATTTTATGTGGCTATAAAGAGCCCATAAAATAATATCTCAGGAAGTATTCTGGGAAGATCTAGCCAGCATGAAAATAACAACGTTGTTGATTTTCTTTTCTTTCTTTCTTTTGCAATTTTGTTCATTCTTTCCAAGTAATCATGTCAGAGGAATTGCTTGGAATTTTATAATCAGAATATCAGAGTTTATTTAACGTGACTAATATTCATTACAACAATAACAGAAGTCAGGGCTAGTGTAGTGGAAAAATTATGCATGTTGGAGACTGACCAGGGTTTGAATCTTGGCTCTGCTCTGCACGAGCTGTCTGACCTCGGCATATTGCTCTGTAAGAGCCACAGGTTTCTCATGAGTTAGAATTGGATAGTAACAGCTAACCTGTAGCATGTCATGAAGCATAAATGGTGTCACCTGTGTGAAACACCTGGTTTAGTGTCTGGCACAAAATAAGGTATTGGAGAAGTTCCCTCTCTTCTTCCAGGCATACTTGGATAACATCTCCTGCCTGCCAATATTGTTTTATAGAGACTTCCTTCCAACAGGCTCATTTTTTCAAAAAGGCCTGGATGGAACTACAATACACAAACTGAGATCTTTCATTCTTAAAATACTTTTTTTAAGGCTGACTACAGAAAGTTTTGTTTGGTTTTTTACTTATTTTGGTTTTGTGTGCATGTGTATGCATACCAATCCTGGGGATTGAACTCAGAAGCCTGGGTACTGTCTGAGCTTTTGTGCTCATGGCTAACACTCTACCACTTGAGCCACAGCTCATTCTCATCTTTGTAGTGATTAATTGGAGATAAGAGTCCTAGAGTTTCCTGCTCGGGGTTAGTTTTGAGACATGATCTTCAGATCTCAGCCTGCTGGATAACTTCGATTACATTTTGAGCAACTGGCACCTGGCCAACTCTGTCTTTGTTTGTTGCTGTTGTCATTGTTTGATGAAAAACGTGTCTGGATCCCAGGTTGGGGATCATTATAATAGTGAATAGACAAAGAACTAGAAGCCAGGCAGGCACCTACCCATCACATGCTTAGGACCACATTGAGCAAGCCTCCTCTTGGCCTTACACCCCTGCTCCAGCACACCTCATACCCTCAAAGTTGTCAGGGAGAAGTGGAGACTTTAGGGAGAGAGGTGTCTAGGAGGCTCCCAAGTGTGTCATAATCACAGGACTCCCTTTCTTACCCTTTTCCTAGAAGTTGCTTTCCACCTCCATTTCCCTGAAGAAATGGCAGCAAGAGGTACTCTTTGGAGGGTCTCAGCAGGTAGCCATTGAGCTTTATACACTTTGAGTGTGACATCCTCAAAGTTCTCATTTCCCTTTCCCCATGCACCAGTGACACGTCACGACTTAACACCAGACACAGGACTGGGCCCAAAGCCCTTCCAGGTTAGGAAACAAAGCCAGGGGAAACATAAGGGAGGTTTGAACTCACAGGTGACAGTATGTTTTGCTTTAGAGGTGGACACTTCCCTAAATTGATTACCGTTCAACTTGTTCCTTTAAATTTACCACTGTGCACTTTTTCACCTCTTAAGAGATAGAACCAGCACGCTTCCACTCACAGTTTTGGAAGTGGACCACTAACATGTGGGTGGCAGGGCCTTCTACTCACTGACTGGTTCATTTGCATGACTGGAGTAGACTTGCCTTGCCCTGTTTTGGATGAATGTTTTCTGTCTTTTGTTATTGTTGTTGTTCTTCCATCTTTCCTTCTTCTTTTTTCTCTTTTCTGTGTTCTGAGCAAACACTCTCTACAGGCCAAACTTCTGATGTTGAATGATTTCTGACTTTTGTGAGTTCAGGCAGCCAACAGCAGCTCTTAGCCTTGAGCTTGACTTCTGACTAGTTAGCAATTTTTATGGCCACAGAGGGCAATGGTAGACTGACTCCTAACTCCACAAAAGCATGAAGTTGTCTTAGGATCTTTCTGGAGCACGGAGAAGAAACACCAGGGAGAACCCTTTCCAGGAGGATCTATGGTAGGAAAACAGTTAGCCTGTGGTTTGGCCAAAGACAAGGAAAGAGATGAGTGGAGTCTTGTAGTAACACCATGGCCTGAACGCAGTAAAGACATTCCCTGCTCTTCTAATTCTTCATCTGTAAAATGGCAAAATCTGGCATCAGCTCCTATTCAGATACTCTCAAATCAGGCCTCATTATCCTCAATTCCTGTTTTCTGGAGACAAGGGTAAGACAGACATGAAGGAAGAGCACAGATGAGGGGCTTAATGTATTCAAAAATTGCAAATAAAGCTGTACAAAAGCCACTGACATGAGAGATACCTAAGGAAATTAGAGACAGCCCAGCCTTTGAAGGATTTTCCAGCTCCTCTATCTAACGGGTACAATCTGTTCAATGTAGCAGTGAAGGAATAGTTATGCTTTATGACAAGTTGGGGAAAAAAATCCTGCTCACATCACTTAAATCCCCACAGTGGCCTAATGATGGTAACCCACACTCGGGCAGTCTGCATGTCTGCTATTTTATTTTCCCTCAGGCCCTGAATGTGGCATCCTCTTTCCAAAAAAATCAATTTGAATTTAATTCTGCTTTCAACTGCATGACATGTAATGTCACTTTTTCCAGCATCCTTTTGCCATACTTGAACTCTTTGTCACATGGCCTTCTGAGAGTTATCTCTGTTTTAACCCCAGGAAAGACAAAATTTGAACAAGTTATCACTCTTTGTAAAGGTCATCCAGTGAGATCTATACCTGCTATCATGGTTGTGTTGCTTTAATTAATGAATAAATTTGTTATTTGCCTAAGATTGTGTGATTTGGATAGGGCTGTAGTCCAGACTAAATTCCAGACATCGCTATATTGACACACATCAGTAATGATGTAATCCCTAATTTATGCTTCCCAAACTTGATAGTGTTTTGTTAGTCTTCAGATCATCTAGAGCCAAAGTACACAGTCTTCTGAAATGTGGTATGCATCAAAAACATTATGGTTGCTTGGTACAACTTGTGAAACACATGTGTGTTGTCTTTGTTTAATTGCATTTCAAGATAAGACAAAGCCCAGGGCTGATAGTGAGTTGTGAATATTCTTCTCAATGTGGCCAGTTGTAGTATTTATCAGTTGTGGTTTTGATACTCCAAGATGGAAGTGAGGTGGTAGGAAGAGAAAGCCCTGCATCCTTGAATTCCATGGCCCTGTTTGGAAAGCGGCAGCTTAATAGAGCATGGTTACATTGCTGTTCTGGTACTTTGAAACATAGCATCACACGTTCTTACCTGCCTGGAGCTTGTCGGGCATTACTACTCCCTGGAAACTAGTCCCTAAGACAGATTACAGATGATAGAAACTCAAATAAAGATCTTTGGACAATGACTGCTCAACCATCTCTATACCTGTGTGTGAGGATGTGCTTACGATAGTGTTAAATGCTAGGAGCATTTGGTATTCCACAGACAGGTGTCATTTTTTTTTTCACCTTGGAATTTCTTGGAATTTTCTGTACACACATAAGTGGCCCGTAGCTCTTATGAGGAAGGGATCTTCGTTCATGTGACTCAGACAAGGAAGAATAGAATTACCTCTAGGCAGAGTCCTGAGGGATAAGCCATGTATCTGAGACAAACCAGTGGACCTGAGTTTGCTCTTGTCTTCTGCCCCAGCAGGTCCTAAAAGCCATCTTCAAAAAGCCACATGAGAAAAGTAGCAGCTGTATGACTCCAGATAAAAATGTATTCATTTAAAAACTACAGTCCTTTATTCTGATGTCATTTTATTCTTCTCTTTGGAGTATTACTCAAATAGCTTTTATTTTATGAGACATGATAGGTCATGTAGAATTTCTTTTTCCCACTTAAAAAATACTCTTATTATCTATAAATAATTGTACAAAGGAATTGCCGTTGGACAAAGCAATTTATGAATACAGTGCCTTTTGATTACTGTCACCCCCTTCAACACGTTCACTCATCCCTCCTAACCCACCTGGTTCCCTTACTTATATTAATTTTAGGTTATTTAGTTAATTTTTTGCCTTTTAACAAAGTTGTTTATGTGTACCATGCGTCTTGATCTGTGCCAACATTTCAGCTTCTTCTCCTCTTCTACCCAGCCCTTCCCTTATACTTCTCAATTCTGTGTATGCACAATGAATTGTTGCTGGCATTCTACCCTTCCCCAATTCATCCTTCTATCACTCTCCCCCTACCCTCTTGTGAGTACCCATTTCTTGGTACTTACTTTGTTGGGCTTTCACTTAGTCTTTTTAAAAAGTTATACTGTTTATACTCTATAGAGTCTATTACACTTCAGTTAATTCATCTGTAACCCCTTGCTTATCACCCAGTGTGTGTTTACTTGTAAATTCATAGGCACCTTCTAGCTACCACAAATGAAGGCCATGCAACCAATGTTTCTCTGGGTCTGGCTTACTTCACTTACAGTAATGTAATTTTTTCCCAAGCCTTTCCCCTTTTGCATGCTTTCTTTTCTATGACAAAGTCTCTACTCAGTTCCATGCCCCGACCCTTTTTTTCTCAATAATTCAAAAATCTGAGCAAGTCTCCTAGACTAGTCTGTTTCTCGGCATCAGCCTCTCCCTCCTCTAATCAAAACCCTTGAGATCTTCCATGCCACTCATCACCCAGTCACGTCATAGCTCTCTCTCTCTATTGCTGTGGGCCAGCCACTTTCCTAAAGGTTTACCCACAGAGCAACCCAGCAAAGGGCACAAGACAAGCTCAAGAGATTCATCTCTTGTTAGTCCTACATTAGTGCAGCCATCAAGCAGCTTTGATGTATAGGGCCTGAGACTGAAAAAGGTAAAATACCATAGTACACCAAATCAGAAGCCAGGCCTGCCACTTTAGCTCCTCTCATTCCCACAGATTCTGCATCAACCCTTTGTCTTTGTGTGTGTGCACGTGTGTGTGTGTGTGTGTGTGTGCATGCAAGTGTGTGTGTGTGCGCGTGCGTGTGTGCATGCATGTGTGTGCATGCATGTGTGTGTGCGTGTGTGTGTGTGTGCATGCATGTGTGTGTGCGTGTGTGTGTGCGTGCGTGTGTGTGTGTGTGATCGACTATCCCCTGTCTCTTGGATGTTCTTATGCCTTTGTTTTTGTGTGTGTGTGAGTGTGTGTGAGTGTGCATGCATGTGTGTGTGCGTGTGTGCATGCGTGAGTGTGTGTGTGTGTGTTCGACTATCCCGTCTCTTGGATGTTCTTATGCCTTTGTCTTTGTGTGTGTGTGTGCGTGTGTGTGTGCATGCATGTGTGTGCGTGTGTGCATGTGTGTGTGTGTGTGTGTGTGTGTGATCGACTATCCCCTGTCTCTTGGATGTTCTTATGCCTTTGTCTTTGTGTGTGTGTGTGTGTGTGTGTGCGTGTGTGCGTGTGTGTGCATGCATGTGTGTGTGCGTGCGTGTGTGTGTGTGTGAGTGTGTGTGTGTGATCGACTATCCCCTGTCTCTTGAATGTTCTTATGCCTTTGTCTTTGTGTGTGTGTGTGCATGCATGTGTGTGTGCGTGCGTGTGTGTGTGTGTGAGTGTGTGTGTGTGATCGACTATCCCCTGTCTCTTGAATGTTCTTATGCCTTTGTCTTTGTGTGTGTGTGTGTGTGCGTGTGTGTGTGTGCATGCATGTGTGTGTGCATGTGTGCGTGCATGTGTGAGTGTGTGTGTGTGATCGACTATCCCCTGTCTCTTGGATGTTCTTATGCCTTTGTCCGCACAATATTGCCAGCTTCTCCTTTTTCACTTTCATCCTTCTTCTAATCCAAATTTCACATTCCTCTGAAGCTCTCCTTAGGAAAAAACACAACCCAGATCCTTTTATTCTATCCCATAAATTTTGCTTTTCAATTTTGCACAGTGTGTTACATACCACCCTTCCTGATCAAGCTGCTACTGTCCCCTTCAGTGTCACCATGTGAAGTTCCTAGCATGTTCCCATAGGTCTTCCCACAAAGACCTGAAGGTTTTCATTCTTCTCATGCTCTCTTATGAGTTTAGGGTGTACGTGGCGGGGCGGGGTGGGGGAGGGGGAGGAGAGGGTCCAGCTATTTTCTCTGTGCCCCACAGTGGTCCAGTATCCAACTAATGTTTATTCTTTACCTGAAAATTTCAGTAGTGTCCTACCTGCCTTCATCCTAAGTACATGCATTGCTATGCTGTTCCATCTCATTCTACACCCTACCATGAGAAGTCACACAAACTTTAAAACTAAGCTGTAGGACTGGAGGCATCACTCAGGTGGTAGAGTGCCAACTGAGCAAACAAGAGTCCCTCAGTTCAAACTCCAGTACCACCATCAAAAAAAGTAAGTAAAAGACATACCAGTGGTTAAGGAGACCATCTTTGGTACCCAACAAACTAGGCATAGTATACTACCTCTGCACCTAAGGAGAGAACATGACAAAGTGGCAGCACATGACAAATTTCATCAGTAAATTAGAGGTACTTACACTTAGTCTTTATAGCTTTTGTAAAGGCTCCAAGAGATATGTATTTTTAAAGGTACTTCAAAAGTGCTAGTCTATAATAAACTACCTTAAATGGCCACCTTTCCTGGTATGATCATATAATGTAGTGTTCACTCATTTGTTCATCTCACTTCCTTCATAAAACTTCTAGTTCTTTCATAATTAAATGTCTCTCCATCACATATGGTAGTACATGTGTATAATCCTAGCATTCAAGAGGCTGGGCAGGAGTGTCAGTAGTTCATGGCTAACTTGGAGTACATGGTATATTGTAGATCAGTCTCTGTTATACAAGTCATTCCCCTGTCTCCAAAAAATGTGATATGTATATGTGTGTGTGTTTACATGTACAAATATGTGTACATATATATATATATGTCTTCATATTTTATGCCCAGTTTCTAGCTTAAGGCATGGCATGCGCCAAAACCTCAATAAATGTTGATAAATGAAAGTAGAAAAGAATGGCTAGATGATGTATGAAGAAGGAAAAAAGCATGAAAACAGACAGGAAGGGAAAGAGGAAAGGGAAGATAATAAGAGAATAACTTAATCAACAAATTATCGGTTCTTCAGTGGATCTCTGTTGCTCTTATATTTTCCTTGTCTATGTGTCAGACTTTTGTATAAAAATACTCTTTTAGAAATAAAATAAAAAGCTATTATTTTTAGAAACCAAAACATTCAGAATTCCAAGAATTTAATAAACTCTTGAGCAGTGTGTGTGTGTGTGTATGTGTGTGTGTGTGTTGTTAAAGAAAGGTGAGCTAAGTCATTTCTCATGATAAAACTAAGCAGATGAAAAAGTCTTTATCATTAGAGCCCTTGAGACAAAGTAGAAAATTTCAGGTTTTGGAACTGGTCGCAGCTTGGAGATAGCTAGAACAAGGGCATGAATGCCATAGCATTCTGAGGTTGATCTTGCCTTAATGACTTGCCTTGCATGGCTTTGATCTTTCTATTTGATTGTCATTTTCAAATGGTCTGGTGTGTCCTGAAATGGAATAGTGGTCGTTAGACTTGTGGGGAGGAGACGGGCAATGCTACAGGACTTGCTCTGTGAGCTGGATAAACACAGCATCTCCTCTTCCCCACCCCTCCACCCCCACACACAAGGAAGACAAGCATATTGGTCAAGTGATTGGAACCAGGGCTCAGTGGTGAAATGTAAATCCAACAGGCATTGGGAACTGAGACCAGTTCTACATAGCTCCATGCATAAACATAAAAGAGAATTATTAGAGGGCCTTTGCTACACTTGTAGGCACTATATATATATATATATATATATATATATATATATATATATATATATATATATACATACATACATACATACATACAAATATATATACATACATACATATATACATACAAATATATACATACATACATATATACATACAAATATATATATATGCATTGAATTTTATACCATTATCTCTAGGTTGAATTTTATAATCCCCATTTTATAGATGAAGAAGTTAAGAGTACAGAGAGACACAGTCATTTCTCCAAGGTTACAGGATTACATAGTAGAAGAGGGAGGATTTGAACCTGTCAGTCTCTGTCTGAAAATAATAGTCAAGTGCCTTTTCTTATAAGCCAAAATAACTGTTTTCAAGTTAGAAGTGGCTTCTCTCCACTTAGACAAATACTCTACATATTGAGAGCTTCTGCACACTTGGCCAGCATAGCATGCCTGTAAACCTGCACTCATCAAAAGTCAGGGAACAGGACAGTGACATAACATCCTCACTTCTGCAGCTTCTTCAAGACAAAGTTGATTTGTTTGGGATGGGAAGCACATCAGGCTTACCCTGGCCTCATTGGGAGCCATACCTCTGATCAGTCTTTCAAATTAAGAGTGCCAGCATGCTATGCCTCCCAGATTTGGAAAGGCTCAGGCCTTCCCATACTTTTTCCCATGATTTAATGTAAGGGATTTGTTGTTGTTTTCTCTTTTGAATGTGGTTCCTTTTGCTTCTCTTTCAATAAAACAGGCCCTGACAGCCTTCTCATTCAGATTATTACAGAGTTGTACCATCTCAGGCCAGTGCATTTAGGAAATATGTTGTTGGCACTTCGCAGCAAGTTAGATGCATAAAGAAAATATTCTAATGACAGTTGAGTTAAGAAAGCTTTGATCTCCCTCCAGAACTGCACTCATGGCTTTGAAATGCAGCTCTGGCAAAGGGGTAAAGTCTGGGTGTCTTGGCAATCTGGGCTGGGCCCCCTGAAACAGACATTCCAGGGGACCAACAACTTCCATTGAGGAAACCAGGTGCATGTGTAGTACGTGAAGAAACGAGACACTGAGACACTGCTTCTAAGAGGTGGCTTTGGGAAAAAGCTAGGCGAGACATTCCAATTTTATCTCAGCATTTCCCAATCTTGGTTGGTTATGCTGTTATTTGGTTTTGAACAGAGCTGGAGGATAAGGGTGGATTATGGTGGTATATGTTTGAGAATGTACCAGGCTTTACTCTTCTGCCTTACTCTTGTTTTGTATATTTAAAATTAAAAAAATTTCTGGTGCTGGGTACCAGTGGCTTACACCTATAATCGCTGCTTCTCAGGAAACTGAGATCTGAGGATTGTGGTTTGAAGCCAGCCTGAGCAGGAAAATCCATGAAACTTTTAACTCTAATTAACTACCAAAAGGCCAGAAGAATCTGTGGCCTCCACTTCATAAAGTGCTAGTCTGAGTGTAAAAGCTCAGAGACAGCACCCAGGCCCTGAGCTCAAGCCCTAGGATGGGTACACAAACACACACACACACACACACACACACACACACACACACACACATCTTTTCAAAAGATCATTTCCTAAAGGTATCAGTTCAGAAAGTTGTTCTTTCAGTAATTCTTGTGGGTTTAGCCCTTTGCAGATTGTAAACTGCACATTTGCAAGCTCTCTGAGCAGACAGAATTCCTGAACTGCAAAGCAGATAGCAATGTAGTGACAAGAGGCCCAATGTCTATGCAAGTTCTGTGCAGGGGTGTCCATATAAGAAGAGAAGGGGCTGCTATTTCCCCCATTGTTGACTGTCTGAGCTATGCATTGTGGTAGGGAACTGTTTTCTCTTTAAAGAGGGAATTTGTTGACTAGTAAAGAAGTACTGAAATACAAGGCTACATCTATAAAGGCTTGAACGTAGAGATTCATTGCCAAGTCCTTCTGTGTCCATTATTCAAAATGTGATATCAGGCAAATCACTTAACTCTGAGCCCTGTGCTTGCTCAGCCCTGTGTTGACATCATGCAGAGGTTCACCAGGAAAGACCCTACAATCCCAAATGGATAGCAGTTGTCTCTCGGGAGGAAAAAGATAACAATGTGGACGTCACTATTTGGAACTCATTGTCTGATGCAGAAGACAGGTGAACATACTGTGAATAAACCACAAAGCAGGGTGATGCATTCTGAATTTAAAAGGAGGGGTACAGAGTAGGAAAGACTTATCATCAGCTAGGAGGAATAATAATGTGAGAATCATTAACAATTGTCATTGTACTAGTGGTAATGTAATTAAAGCAGCTTATACTAATCAATGAGTGTCTTTTGGGTGGGAGCTATGATGTTAGCCCCAATATTTGCATTGCTTCTCATCTTGCCAGCACCTCTGAGAGGCTGATGGCCCATTGTACAGGAGAAGGTAGGTTGGAAGAGAATCATGGAGTGCATCACCTATGAGCTAGATTTGCCAGGAGAGAAAAAGAGAAGACAGGAGATTGTGACAGAGAAGAGAGGAACTAATGGAGATGCTTTAGTGGATTGGCATGATTGAGGACTATGCAGGGCTATCAGGAGAAAAGAACCATGAAATCCTGAGTGACTGAAGTAGCAGGAGGACGAAGAGACATTGAAAGCTAAGACTGGGAGAATCATGCTGAAGGTGCATCCCCATGAGCTTGTGTAGACTTGGGACTTAATGCCACTCTAAGTAACAATGATACTTAAATAGATAAATACGCAGTGTTTGGGATCTGGGTTGATTTTCTAGGGCGTAAGGAATAATTTTTAAAACTAAATTTGATCCATTTATAATCTTCTCATAGGGCTCGCCTTCCTACAGTTCCAAATCATTTGCCTGTTTGTATCGTCAATATTCCTGGGCTCTTATTTTCCTTAGAAATTGACCTCTTGTACTTTTTTCCACATATTTTGGGAAAGGAGAGGAAAATCATATTTTCCCCCCAGAGGATTGGATAGGAAGAGGAAAGTAAATACCTGCATAGACTCCCGCCCCATTCCGCTCCCCCCCCATTTTTAGGCACCTGTGGGGACATCTTGCTTTAGTAGAAGATCTGAGCTGGTGGAAGGAAATCTTTTAGACATACAGCCACTTTGGGTGGGTCCTCCCCAAGAGAGAGATGAGCAGGAGAGCAGCCAATGGAATCTATGGCTAGCTGCCATGGATTCTTACCCCTTTGGGAAATGGAGGCTTCCCAAAGTATGAGAAAAACCTCACATACAAGCCAGAGAGAGAGGCTCCAACATCCTACAGTTCTGCTTTGGGCTAGGATGAATGCCACCCCTTGAAAAGCTTGGCTCTGCAATTACCACTGAATAAACAGCCAATTAAAATATCTCCTCTTTTCCTACTCCACCCTCGGTCCTCCTCTCACAAAACTTTCTCATCCCAGAGCAAGGGGGCAGAGGTGGCTTTCTCTAATAACATTTATGTTCTCTGCCTGAGAACAGTTGATGGAAATGGACAGATGAAATAGGAAAAAAACAATTGGAAAGGGCTGTTCCAAGCAAATCTCAGCTCCTCTGTGTTTTCCTTCTCCTCCCATGCATTGTTTCTCTCTTCAGCCTATGACTGGGTGAGCTTGTGAGTGCGGGTGAGGTGGTGGGAAGACTCGGATATGTCTACAGTTGTACTTGCTCTTGCCATTTGTTCTGTGAACTCTCAACCCTTGTTCCGTCATCTCTAAGAAAGAGAATAAGTGATGAGAGCTGCCAACCTGTATAAAGGGATTTCTACCTTCCAGCCATCACTTATGCTCTTGATTCTTTTCTTATTAATGTCCTTAATCCTCAGAATGACTGGATGGGTGGTACCCAGTTACCACCCTTGTTCCATATATGGAAAAGATAGGGTACAGGAAGTCAAGTAAATTCCCCAGATGGCCTAAACATCAAGTGGGAGAACTAGGTTCAAATACAGGGTACTATAGTTTGAAAGCCATGTTACCAATTCTGCACCAAGTAGTAAGACAACACCTGTACACAGCACACTGTAGGTGGCACACAGCCAGTGTTTAATAAACATTGGCCTTCTCCATTCTTTTTCCTCTCGCTGATGACTGATGATAGCTCCTCATGAGACCGTCCTTCTAAGAAGTTGAATGTGAACTCTTGAAGCAGAGAACTCAGTGGGAAGATTTTGGCTCCCTATCTGAGCCCAGGGTGGCTGTTCTTGGGATTAGCCATTTCAAATCCTGTCTGTATTTTTCCTGAGCTTGGGGCTCTAGACCAGGTGGGTGGCCAGAAGAACACTGGGAAATGTCAGCCCTAAACTGTTTACATTGGGGTAGATGTAGTACTTCTAGGCAGCTGCCTCTAGTTCCAATGGACTACTAAGGAAACTGAGGATCATGGTCAGCAATTGCTGAATTGAAGACTGGAACTAAAATATTTAGACTTCTAATTTTTTCCTGATTGTTTAGCTCCATCCACTGAATGCTTACCAGATATTGTCTCTAAAGTTAAAATAGGGTTGATGGAGATGAATATGGCAACCTCCCCAGTCCTGGTGGCCACAGAAAGACTGATACCTACAAATGCACATGCACATGCATGCACATGCTCATACATACACACACACACACACACACACACACACACACACACACACATACACACACAGGTGAAGGCATGAATTCATTTCCAAGCCCACTCAACAATGACTCAACTACTCACAGGGACCTCTATGATACAGGATGACAGATAATATGGGTACAGGAAGAAACCTGAAAGGTAAGTAACACCACACATTGCTTTGTTTAAAACATGAGCCAATAGCTCACACTTCTAATCCTAACTGCTCAGGGACCTGGAGAATCACCGTTCAAAAGAAGCATGGACAGACAAATCCACAAGAGTCCTTCTCCAATTAAGCAGCGAAATACTAGACTCAAACATGTATGGCTCAAGGGGTAGCATGCCAGCCACTAGCAAAAAGCTGAGTGCGTGCATGGCTCTGAGTTCAAGCCTTAGAACGAACACACACACACACACACACACACACACACACACACACACACGAGCCACAGAATAATACATCCTTGATTTCTCTTTCCCTCCATTCTCTTTCTCTTTCCTTCACTCTCTTGTATGCCTATTTTTCTTCCCTCTCTCTTTTTTCTCTCTTCTTTTTTTATTTTTATTTTTTGTTGGTCATGGAGCCTGAACTCTGGGCCTGTGTGCTGTCCCTCAGCTCTTTAGTTCAAGGCTAGCGCTCGACCACTTGAGTCACAGCACCACTTCCAGCTTTTTTCTACTTACATGGTCCTGAGGAATCGAACCCAGGGCCTCATGAATGCAAGGAAGTCACTCTATCATTGAGCCACTTTCTCAGCTCCCCACTCTTCTTTCTCTTCTCTGTCTGTGTGTATGCGTGTTTCTGTCTCTCCCCATATACCCCTTCTTTCTTGCTCTCCCACACATGTATTCTACATATTAAAGAGTTGATAAGGTAACATAAAGAGCATTACCTTAAAACTTTCAAGATAGAGGAGTCTGCAATGACAGTAACCCCTCTCAACAATAGCTCTCTCAAGTCTATTTTATAGGTAAGGAAATAAACTTTTATAGAATGCAGAAACATCTATGGGTGGCAGCCTGTTGCCTTAATAAGAAGAGAAGACAATTGTAAGCTAGCCACTGTTAGCCTTGATACTCAGTTCTGCGACCTATTTTCAACCTATTCAAAAGTGTTGGGCTACCACCTTAAAAATAAAGTAATAATATCCTCTTAGAAGATTAACGTAGAGATGCAAAGCATACCTATTTTCCAAAGAAGAAGTCCAAGGTTTATAGCAAATGGGTGACAAAGAAGAAACCAAGACTAGACTACATGTTACATTATCTATGGTCTGTCTTCTTGATCTATACTATTAAGTGGCCTTAAGTCAAAACAGAATAATTTTAGAGTTCAAAACTGAAGGCTGCTGTTTATAACCTAAATGATATTTGCAAGTCTCTTAAATTCACTACCACATAGTTATTTTCTTAACTGTAAAATGGGGTCGACTTTATCCTCTAACATTTTCAGGGAGGGTCAATGAAGGGATGTTTATGAAGAATTTAGCAAAGCATCTGGCACATAATAGCTCTTAATTGTTGGAGGAGTACCTGTTATTGGAATGGTATCTATTTTGGGATGGTGATAACAGCCAAGGTTCCTTTTCTGTTTCAGAGCCTACTTGGATGTTAATGAACTGAAGAACATTCTTCGACTGGATGGATCAACACACCTCAATATTTTCTTTGCAAAGTCCTCAGAGGAGGAGTTGGCTGGAGTAGCCACTTGGCCGTGGGACAAGGAGGCTCTGATGCACTTAGGTGAGTCTCAGAAACTCCTGCAGTATCAACTTGGAGTAAGAGAAGACCGAATTGGATCGTAGTGGTGCAGATGGTGACTGTGAACCATCCATTTATTTATCTAAATTCCATGTATTACTTGATCTTATTTTGACCACTTAGCAATGCTCTGAAGGAAGCAGTACAATGCTATTGGCCATGTTTTACAAATGGGTAAGCCCATAATATCTCTTGAATGGGGCCTGTCCAAGGTCACAACACAACTCAGTGCCAGAGCCAGATTAGAATTCAAGTCCCTAAATCTGTCTGTTGATTGCATTCTCTTGATATCTCCTTTTACCTAGTTATGTATATATTCCTGCCTGGTAATTCCATTGTATTGATGTAACCAGTCATCAGCTGACCCAAAAGACACTAAAGAAATGGAATGTGTTAGGATTCCTGTTTCTTCATGATCTGACAATACTAGAAACGCTTCTTACATTGAAGTTATGCATATCCGTAAATAAGGCATAATTTTATTAAAACAGAAAGTCAAACTGTAATAGTCTCTGAACCAAGGCCTATAAGCAAACATTATGATTTTTTAATTTTGGGTTTTTCCATATGCTTAGCCAGTACACATGCATATGTAGACATGTGTTTTATTTAACTTGGACATATTTGAAATAATGAAATCAATACAATTTTGTGTTCTTTTTTCCCCCACCTAGAATTGTGCTATCTATAGTATACTATAAGGAAGTCTTATAATTTCTTTGCACACAACTCTTTCACTTAAAATCACAAGCATACCTCTAGGTTCTTTATACTTTCTCTAAAATGGGAGCTTTTAATAATCACATAGTATTCCTTTGAGCTAGGATGCTACAATGATTTATCTATCTTTCCCCTGGTAGAAAGTTTCCATTATTTGCAACAATGACTTGTGATGACTCAATGCTCATTCTTACTGTGAATGTCTGGGCTCAGCAGAGTAGCAGCACTGAGCATGTATCCTCATAGCCTGCTTTGGCTCCCTGAGACACATTCAGGATAGCTCTCAAAATCTATGATGTCTTGTAGAGTAGAGATTCTTTTTTTTCTAATCTACTTTATTGTTATTATAGAGGTGATATACAGAGGGGCTACATTTACATGCCTCAGGTAATAAATACATTTCATTTCATACAGTGTCATCCATTCCTTCACTCTCTCCTAGCCCCTCCCTCCCAACTCCACCCACCAGTTCAGACAGCCCACTTTCATCAATGTCCAATACGCTCCACTACTGTTTTCACCCTTTTAAACCAATGTGTGCGCGTGTATGTGTGTGTGTGTGTAACCACACACACAAATGAAGATAAGTCTGCAATTCTCAACTGAGGGACAGCGACATGCATTGGGGCATGGTACTGGCATCTAGTGTGTAGAGGGTATCAGTGTTGCTAGATATCTGACAGTATCCACAGCAAGGAATTATGTGCTCCAATGTATTGATAGTGCTGAGACTGGGGAACTCTGAAATAGATGATGGGTAGACAGACAGACACAGGCAGATAGTTGTTGAGCAAAGCAGAGTTTGCAACTTAGGTAAACTTGAAGATCATCTCATGTCACATATCACTGCCTGGTTTGATCTGGGGAGATCACACTAGACCAGATCTACAATCCATAGTTGTTTTCACCTGTAGTTTTACTTAGCAGTATGCCCTTAAGCAAGTATCTTTCTTCCACAGATCTCAGTTTCTTAAGGTTTTAAGTGGTAGATTAGATTGGAAGGGCTCTACAGATCCTTCTCAGTTCTGAAAGTCTATCCTATTGGTAAAGTAGCCAAAAGGTACTGATCAAAGTTTGAGAAGGGGAAGTGGCACTGTGGCTCAAGCGATAGAGCACTCGCCTTGAGCTGAAGAGCACAAGGATAGCGCCCAGGTCCAGAGTTCAAGCCCCACAACCGATAGTTTGAGCAGGGTTGAACACAGGCTTCTAAACCTAGAGAAAAATACTCCTGATAATTCCATGGATATCAGAGATTGGCTCAGGGCCAGGCCTACAAAAGGCTATAAATCTATAGCATGTTATAGTATTTCAGGATGATGTCAGGCTTGAGCTATTTCACCTTTTAAGAGTGAAATAAGACTCAGGCCCAGAGATGTCACTCTGTGGAATGGGGTGAATTGAAGTGGAATAAACAGAGCTAGAAGTTTGCCGTGCAATCACCATCCCTTAATCTGCCTGCTCTTTCTGTTACCTTACCACACAAGCTTCACAGACAGATAGAGAATCCTTAGCACAGTGTAACTGCTTAGTTTAGCACATTGTAGCTGTTCAGTTTAACATAATAAGGATGGTAACCCATGTCAGGCTAGCTCTGGCCATCCTGTGAGCCACATCCTCCTCCCCCTCCCATCCTAAGAGAAGAAGATCATGAGCAATTCCTGTGCGCTAGCCCCCAATGAAACTCAATTTATTAGAACCATCTCTCTCTCTCTCTCTCTCTCTCTCTCATCTCTCTCTCGGGCTCTCTCATTTTTAGCCTCTGTTGTTGCTGTGATGCCATGATCCCTGGAAAAGCTTTGTGTGGGAAGAGGATTATGTTTCATATTATGATTGACAGAAAAGAATTGAGAAAGATTTCCTGTCTCCATTTCTCTTCTTCCTTGCCTCTGCCTGCCCCTTCTCACACCCCCACAAGCACGCACACCCACACCCACAACCCTACTCATCCATCTTTATCTTTCTGTTAGAAATCTCTTAATAGATTCTGTGAGCCCCAAGACTGAGCAAACTTACCAATCCAACAGTTCAATCTTATCCAAGATAAAACTTGCCTCATGCCTGTTCTGGGCTTGCCAGCAAAGCCCTGTCTTTCCCTCCATGCTGTTCTTCACTTAAATCCTCTACTTACTAGGTTCTCAGAATTGAATTCTAGTGTTGTCTTAAACATGTTGGAAGTTGAACTCTGTTTCTGTCAGCCCACAGGCATCTTTGCAATCCCTAAAATTAGTGCTACCATTCTTTGTTTCTGTTGAGGTCTATTTTATCTATCTTCTCAAGCTAAGGGATGTTCTGACTTCTAGAACATGTGGTAAAGGCCACTACTTGTCCCCCTAGAGTATCCAAAGAGGACATCTGGGTATAGAATGTGATGCTGCCAGCTCTAAGTAAGGGCCTCAATTTCTGTGTTTCTGATACATTCCTGGATGGGGTTTATATTGGTTCTTCTCTTGTGGATAGATAATTGGCATACTTGTTCTATGTCAGGGGTTATTTGTACCTGCTTATAAGTAATTAGTTATACTTCACAACCATCTTCAGACCACTATATTTTCATAAAATATTCAGCACACATTTAATGAGATGTTACATTCTAATAGATCCTATAGCAAGGGTTTCAAGTTCCAATTTCAGCTCCGCATTTACTTTGGATCGTGGGTCAGTGAGTTGCTTCCACTGTTGAGACCTAAAGAAGTATGATTATGTGAATGGAATACTCAACTTGACACCCAAGGATGCTTAATAAATGCTCAAGAAACAGCCACTGGCATGAGCACTCTTGTCACAGAGCACAACCTAGCGGTGGCTTTCATGAGTGTTCATACTTTATAGGGCATCAGATATGGAGAAAAGGTAATGAACTTGGGCCATTCACAGTTAGTGAAAGTGGAAATGTGAACTGGAGAAAGGCGTCTGAGCCTGTATGAGGGTTTCATTGAGGTGAGAGCTTGTCGAGGATGTGTAAACCAGGTCTTTCTTACTGTCTGCGGAATAGACACCAGCAGAAAGTCTTCAGAGCCCAGAAACCATAACTTCTACCTGTTCCTTTCTATCTACATTGTTTGAAGCCTGAAGAGTGCTTCACCTCCTCAGGCACAGGTGTCTGCATTCCTAAGGATGGTACACAAAATGCCTGTTGAGAGAGTCCTATCTGCTCAGGTGCAGCGTGATTCATGTCACAGGTTGTAACAGAGCTCAGGATAATGAAGTCATTGGGTGGAGAGGCCTGTTGTTATATGGAGCAGCACCCCTTTGCCCTTCCGTGACTCGGGCAATCTTGCATCAAGAAGCATACACTTGCCTAATACTTTGGTTTCCCCACTGCAGGTGGCATTGTCTTGAACCCATCTTTCTATGGCACTCCCGGGCACACCCATACCATGATCCACGAGATTGGGCACAGCCTGGGCCTCTATCACATCTTCCGTGGCATCTCAGAAATCCAGTCCTGCAGTGACCCCTGCATGGAAACGGAGCCCTCTTTCGAGACGGGAGACCTCTGCAATGACACCAACCCAGCCCCGAAACACAAGTTGTGTGGTGACCCAGGACCAGAGAATGACACGTGTGGTTTTCATAGCTTCGTGAACACTCCTTACAACAACTTCATGAGCTATGCAGGTAGGCCTCTACCTTCTACTGTGTGTTGACAGTCGAGGCCTGGGGTCTAGTTCTCTCTCAGGTTAATCTTCAATGAGATGCTTGTTTTTTTTCTAAAAAGACCAGAAAATTTTCATCTCAACCAATCAGTATAACATGCCTTCCATTAGCATCTCAGGGACCCGAGGAAGATGATGCATGTCACAGTTTCTCAAAGACAATGTCGGGGGTTGACTCCACTAAAAGCCAGGGAAGCCATGTGCAAGGCCTAGCAAGTTTAGATCATCCACCCTCCAGGCCTCACTTCTCTCAAGCAAGTGAAATTCGTGAGCCAGATCTTATAGTTTTGCAGTTGCATTTTTTTTCTAAGCTGGGTGGTAGTTGAACCTTGTTTTTCCTTATTCCAGGTTTCCCTTAGATCAGTGTAACTTTCATATTTCCTTTAATGTTCCTAGCACAAACTTTTTTTTTGTTCACAAACTTTACATGAGATTGGGTATGACTTTTTCCTTAACTACTTGTACTGTATTATAACCCTTTATAAATCCTCAATGACTGCATTAATGACTCATGCTGTTGGTTCTAGGATGTCCTATGCTTGCCCTTAGCAAGTGATACATCAAGATAATCTTGAGCTCCTTGAGCATGGTAAATTAGAACAAGGTACCTCCTTCTCTAGGCAGCCATAGCCCTTACCTTTCAATCAAAATTCAACTTGTGCACACACTTGTATCACCTCTGATTCTAATGGTAATAGTTAATTTTGGTATTTTATTCTTTATAAGAACAAGAAAATTCTATGAAAGGAAAGGTTATCCTTAGTATATCAGTATATTCCTGGGTCTAGGAACAGAACCTGGTCCTTATTAAATGTTAAAAATTGAAGAATGGAGAGGAAGGGAAGAGAAAGACTCCAAAGGAGGGAGGAAAACAATGAAATTCTCATATCAGGCATACAACCTTATATCAGGTATGTAAGCTTGAACTTGGGGCCTGCACATTGTCTCTGAGCCATTTATGTTCAAGGCTAGCTACCACCTGAGCCACAGTGCCACATCCAGTGTTTTCTGAGTAATTTATTGGAAGTAAGAGTTTCACAAACTTTCTTGCCCAGGCAGCTACACACCACTATCCTCAGATCTCAGCCTCCTGGGTACCTAGGATTACAGGCATGAGCCATGGCACCTGGAATCAAATTGATGCTTATTACTAACAATATATCTACCTATCATACCCATTTATTAACTGTAAAGGATTTAGTTTTTCTACTAAGTAGTGGGACTTGGCCTCAAGGTCAGAGACCTGTCTCTTAGCTTTGTTTCTAAAGACTGGAACTCTACCACTCGAGCCACAGTTCAACTTCTGGCTTTTTTGCTAGTTAGTTGGAGATAAGAATTGCAAGCACTTTTCTACTTGAGCTGGCTTTGAGCCACGATTCTCAGATATCAGTCTCCTGAGTAGTTGGGATTACATATGTTCCATCTCATTTAATTCTCCCAACAAAACTGTTGGAGTAGGAGCTGCCTCTGTTTTACGTATGACAATAGAAAAGCTTATTGCAGTCATTTACCCTCGGTCACATGTCTGGCATCAAGTACCTTTTCTCTTCTACTTTCATGCTACTCTCCCAGAATGACCGAACTGATAGTTGGATGGAGAACTTTCCCTCTATTCCCCAGAGAAACTTGAGGGGGGCAGGGGGAAGGGATGCTCTGGGAGCATTTCCAATATAAGATTTCCTATAGCTGATTGCTGACATCTCTTGAAAAATCTGGTGTTGTAAAGTGTTCTTAGTTTTTGAGTCTAAATTTTTGTTTTACAAAGCATAAGACCAGACCAGGATGCTGGGTATTTCCTCAAAAGCAGATTCCCACTGAGCTCCCATTCCCGTCCTCGCTGACCCTCCACATCTGGTGCCCCATCCTCTCATACAACCCTGCTTACGTTCCATTTCTGTAGCACCATTCCTTGATGCACTCACCACACATGCAAATAAACTAACATGCATTTGGAAGTGTGCCTAGCTCTTAGGGGCTAAGAATTGCCACCAGTCAGTAGCCACCAACTATCAAGCCTCTGTAAACTAAATCCTCTCATCCTTTCCCCTCTCTTCCCATCCTCTCCTCTCTCTTCTCCTCTCCCCCATTTCCCTCATTTTCCTTTGTTTAAATCTAAAGGGTGATTGATTTACTGTTGGTTTTTTTTAAGGAACCCCTCAGTTCAGTGACCCATTAATAGCAGAACTAATTCACTAAGCTACGCCAACAAACTGACACCCATAAAAGCATATTCAAGGCAACCACGAGCTTTGAAATGTTTGTTTTCATTAGGCTCTCTGATAGATGAGGTGACAACAGCAGCTGGACAAAATTCAAAATGCAGGAAATGATTGGGTTCTCAGGACTGGAGAAAGGGATGCAGAAGATCCCTTCTTCCGTAAGACAGGATAGAATCATTGCTGAGTCAGCTTCTTCTTTGCTTTTTCTTTCTGGGGGCTTCATCTTTGAGCCCAGACACAGAGCATTCTGCAAAGACAATCACAGTTTGGGTTTGTGCTTTACAAAATGGTATCCATTAGCCATTTATGGCTACTGAGCACTTGGAATAACAGCCAGGGAAACCAAGGACCTAAATTATTGTGAGTCTTAAGTCATTTTAACTCCTTTAAATTAGAAAAGCCACGTGTGTTGGTGGCTATCATTTTGGCATTCACAGGCCAATGATCACATAGTGGTTCCCTATAACATAGTGGTCCAGGGCATAAAGTCAAAGTGAAGAGACTGAACTTGGATTTTCTGTGTCTGAGACTTTGGTCCTAGGCAAGTTACTTATTTAAAAAAATTATTTTGCTGACCCTCAGTGACATCATCAGCATCATGGAGAATAATCACACTTACCTTGAATAAGTGCATGGGCGTAATTGTACAAATAAGGAACTTAGAATTGTCCTTGGCATTCTAACTAGTGTTTAATAAATGACTATTTGTATGATTATTTGTTAACTATTTGATGCGAGAAATTTCAGTCTGTATGACATATATATGGGAGTATGTATATCTTTATACATATGATGAGAACTGTAGAAAATCACTGTACATAGCTGTACATATACATATATTGCTCTATTAGACATAAGTTGTATCATTTTTCAGGGCCTAAAGTAATGGTTTATATTTGTATATTCAGATGTAATATAACGAATATCTATACATTTCATAATCATTACCATGATTAAAGGATTAAAAAAAACAAAAGAAATAGGCTTTCACACAAAGTGACCCTGATTTCCATGCACTAGATATGGCTGAGCATGTCCAATAATTCATATTAGCTTTATGAGATAGTGTTGCCATTATTCCTCATTTTATAGTTGGTAGAAATGAGATTGTCAAGGTCAACATTTTTTTCCCAGGATCCTATGGAGGTGGAGGCAACAAGTCCCTGTCCTGAACATCTGTGCATTAGCCTTCTAGCTGCAGATAGAAATTTGGTCTTGAGGGCTAGGCTCTGTGGGCAAACCTAGAGTACAGTTCCAAGAGCATAGGGCACTGGGCAGCCACGCCTCCCTGCCTCCCCTACACTCTTAGAAGATGAAATCCCAGAGTCCTTTTGCTTATGAGCAAGAAACTGGGATAGAGGAACAAGATGAGTTAGCTGATCCTGGAGGCAGAGATGAAGTGACCACTGATAGGGGGAGGAGAGGACTGGAGGGCAGGAAGCCAAGTGGAGCTGGCTGTAGATATTAGCTAATTGAGGCACAGCGTTTGTGATAGATAAATGGAAACCTTTTGGGACCTCACCCAAGATTCTGATATCAGCTAAGTCTCCAGGAGATGTGGCCTGAGGCAGACAGTTTGTAACTTCAGCTTCCTCTGCTGTTTTCTCATCTACCCATTTCAACCACCCCTCTCCTTTTTTTTAAATGGCAGACGTGGAAATGGTTAATTTTTAAGTTGTATAAGATTCTTTGTGGGCAGAAGTATTAGTATAGTGAGGCTTAAACTCAAGGCCTGGACACTGTCCCTTAGCTTTTACTCTCAAAGCTGGTACTCTACCACTTAAACCACAGCTCCACTTATGGCTTTTGCCTTGTTAATTGATGATGAGTCCCACAGACTTTCCTTCCCTGGTTGGTTTCAAATGGGATCCTCAGATCTCAGCCTCCTGAGTTGCTAAGATTATAGGCCTGAGCTACTGGCACTTGGCTGAAAAAGATATTTATTTCGGGGGGGGCGGGATGGGAGAATCGAATAAATCACAAGTTTATAGAAGAAAGAAATATTTCTGTTGTTTATCTTTATTCATTCTTATACAAGTTTGATTTTCATTTTCTAGGTTAGTCTTGACTTAAATGTCCCCAGTGTCAGTAAGAAGGAAGTGGGTCTTAAAGTAACTTCATTTCTTGGTAGTGCCTGGTTAGTATTTTATTTTATACTTCACTTTATAGAACATAACCAGTCCTCCTATTAACGGGCATCTTTATTAGTTTATTTTGCTGTTCTAAGAAATGCTTCCTACCTCTGTATTTCCCCCATATTTGTTTGTGACTATCTAGCTATTGAATCCATTATGCAGTATTACCACATCAGAAAAAAAAAGAATGTATGTTGTGTCTTTTATTAATTTATTCCTTGTTAGCACGTACTGGCTTGCCAAAGGGGTATTCATTGTGATATTTTCACCCATGCATATACTATCCTCTGATCATACTTACTCCTTCCATCACTCTCCCTCCCTCTCCCCCTCCCCTTCCTTTCTCCCTTCTTAAAACAATTTCAACAGGTCCATTGTTCCATTTTCATGCAAGAATGCATGATTTACATTCTGGATGGTTGGGCTTTTTTTCTGCTTCTAGTGTTTTCTAGCGCGTGCGCGCGCGCGCGCGAACACACACACACACACACACACACACACACACACACGAGCATCTGTATACACACACATACACAGAATTCCCAAATGTGAGGCAGTGAGCATTTACTGAGCATGTGTCATGGAGCAGACATTGTTCTTGTGCTCCACCCTCCTTCTCCTCTACTGATCCCAACACCATCTCCATTTCATGGGCGGGTAAACTGAGGGACCTCAGTCATAAAATCCCTTGCTCATTTGGCTCCAAATCTCATGCAGGAATCTGACATTATTGGTTTTTTTTTCTTCTCCATAATCACCATGCCTTGCTCCTGGATCTCACCTATCGGTAGCTTTTCCATTATGAAATTTTAGGATGGTGTGCAGGGTTCATAGCAATTAAGAAAAACTTTCCCATGGTACAGTCATCCTCTCAGATTGAGGGGTTTGAACTCCGGCAATGGGAGTCATAGAATGCCTGGCATTTAAAGAGTTACATGATGAATCTGGGCTGGAGATAATTTACTCAGTCACTCTTAGACTCTTAAAGCCTTCCCCATGGTCCTCGAAAGTAGACTATCAAAAATCACTAAGGAAATCTGAGACAGCTTCTGTATATAAACTTTCTAACACCCCTGTCCCTTCCTTCAAGTGAGGGACTTCAAGGTCACGTCCAACTGCCCAGCACCTGCCCAAACTTATTTTCTGTTTGTTTGATAGGGAGAAGTGAGTTTATGCTTCAGGATTCTCAGTAGCGGGTTTATTTTAAGATCTGGCAAACTCTTTGTTCCTCCGTCTGGGGCCCAGCTGTGGAAACCCTGACCAAGCAGATACCTCTGAGAAGTGGTACTTGGGGAAACCAAGCCAAAGCAGTGCCTTTCTCTTATTCCATTGAATAAAACTTGGAGAGAGAAAAGAGAAGTGAGTATCTTCCCTGGGGGATAGGTTTTGGATCACCCTCTTCAGTCTACATTGGGAAGAGAAAGTAGGGCAGAAGGCTGTTGGGTTTAAAGTCACCTGACAGATTGCATTCTAATCCCCCTTCAGCTCAGACTTGGGTTCGACTTTGATTCCTTAGCCACCTGCAGAAGACTTTATCTGTGCAAGGTCTCATTTACATTCAGACAGAGTAGTTTTGCTCTTGATGAAAAGCACAGCCTTGTGCTTTTCTACTTTTCTACTTGGGTTCAAGTCCCAGGTCTGTGCTGAGCTTTGTGATCTTGAAAAGGCTACTTTCCTCTTTCTCATCCTCAGTTTCCAACTCTGCGCAATAGAGGGAATAACAGTACACACTCCAACAATAGTTTCTGTTGGGAGAGAGAGGGAGGGGATTAAATGTGTTCAAAGCCATGCCTAGTTCACACTTAACACATACTAAGTACACTACTACAGTGACACTACTGTGAGGGAAAAGAAATTGCTCATTTCTCACCCAACACACCAAGCCTGGGTTGTTTCTGGACTGCTGATCTTCAGCTATCCTGTGCTCTTGCATGGACAACATGGCTGTAATTACATGCTTCCTCTCCTTGAGCTAGTACCTTCCATTCCCAATTTCAGCCACATCATCAGATTGATCTCTTTCTTCAGGGTCTGTCTGATTCACTCTCTCCTTCATAGACTGTCTCCCTCTGTTCAATGGCAGTTGACACCACAAAATTCTTCACACAGCTTTAGAACAACCTTGACTTACAACGAAGAGTTTTGATGTCATATGTAGACCAGTAGTTTCTTCAAGGGTAAAATCTCTGCAGATAGCAGAGAAGAATGTATTGGACGCTCCATAGATTTGTTGAATGACATTGCATCATTGCATCAGTGAAAAGTAGAATGAGTTAATGTGTAGATGAATAAATGTGAAAGAGTAAGTCGGGGAATGAGTGAACCCATACTTGAGTAGATGAATGAATGACTGCATCAGGAGGGAGGGGATGATTGGATTTAGAGACAGTGGGTTTAGAGTCCCTAGCAAGCAATTTGCCTTGCCTTTCTCCTTAGCCATGACTTCGTGGCTGCTCTCTCCCATCTCAGGCTTACTTTTCCAGTTCCACCCCACCCTCCCCTTCCTCCAGTTTCCTCTCACCTGTCTCCAGGAGTGATGACTGTACTAATTTGTTCACAGACCATTAACTCCTGAGCACTGGAAGAGGCCACCCTGAGTTGGCAAGAAAGACTGGGGTGCTGACTCTGGCTGCTGGGAGACGTCATTCCTCTCGTGCATGCCTGCCCATGCTGCTTGGTGCTTATCTCTCTCCCTTCTGCCTGCTTGCAGATGACGACTGTACAGACTCCTTCACGCCCAATCAAGTCGCCAGAATGCACTGTTACCTAGATCTGGTGTACCAGGGTTGGCAGCCCTCCAGGAAGCCGGCGCCTGTTGCTCTCGCCCCCCAGGTTGTGGGCCACACTGCAGACTCGGTGATGCTGGAGTGGTTCCCACCCATCGACGGCCACTTTTTTCAAAGGTGAGTGTGCCCTGTGAAGTGTTGATCCCTCTCTCCCTTTCCTGCCAAGAAGAGGGAGACTTGGAAGGGAAGTGGCCTTAGAGAGGGATTTGCTGTGTTTCTTATTCTTGTTTAATGGGTATTCACCACTTAACACAGTGACTTGCATTGTAGGCCTGTTGTAAACTCTGGAATTAAGGAATAAAGAAGGATTACTAATAGAAACGAATAGGTAGGGATATATATTAGCTGAATGGATGTTAATATTTAATTTGTTATTAGAAACATGGAACTGTCTATTGCTAAATATTCTTTGGAGATGAAATCATGTCAACTAGATCAGGAATCTAAATTGCCTCAAGTTAATGAGCAAAACTTTCACATTGTCATATGTGTGTGTTCATATATAGTGTATACATATATATAGTATGTGTATATATGTATCAGCATTCACATATATGAACATATATGTACGTATAAGGATAATATGTAATATGCCAGGTGCCGGTGGCTGACCCCTGTAATCCTAGCTACTCAGGAGCCTGAGATCTGAGGATTATAGTTCAAAGCCAGCCCAGGCTAGAAAAATCTGTGAGACACTTATCTCCAAATAGTTACCAAAAAAAAGCTGAAAGTGGAGCTGTGACTCAAGTATACTCAAGGATACTAGCCTTGAGCAAAAAAGTTCAGGGACAATGCTCAGGCCCTGAGTTCAAGGAATATATACCTATATGGGCATATATACCTATATATGGATATATATAGATATATGTATATCTATATCTAGATATAAATATAGATAAAAAGTATGTATATCTACATACTTTTGTTGAACTGAGGGTAGAATTTGGGGACCAGAAAGAAACGAGATAGGAAAGAAACTTCAAATATAAAACAATTCAATTCTGTTTCTTTGCTACTAATTTAGCTACATGGCTTGGGACATGGTATTTTTTTTTCTATGAAGTTTACTCACCTCCCTTGGAAAATGGTCTGGTAGCTCCAGTGAAGACAGAAAGGTGGAGAAATGAAATTTCCTCCTGTAGTTCCTTTCACCACAGAGACTCTTGAAATACTCAAGTGTTGAGGGAGCCAGATTTTACAGATTCATGGGCTGGGCTGTAGCTAAGTAGTAGAGCGTTTGTCTGAACTGAACATGGTCCTAGGTTCTACTCCCAGCAATGCAAAACCATCAACATTTTTAAAAATAAAATAAAATGTTGATGAAAACAGGACCACGATTTTTACATTACTTGTGAAACTTCTTTGCCATTGTGTAACCCCTCAGCTCTTAAAAGGCTACTTCCCCTGCCGGTTATGTATTCTTGGGCCATTTCACCTGGCACCCATAGATCTTGTTAGTTTGTTTTTGTTTTGTCAGTCATAGGATGAAGTCAGGGCCAAGGAGCCATCCCTGAGCTTTTTCACTCAAGGCTAGCATTCCATCACTTTGAGTCACAGCACCACTTCCAAGTTTTTGGTGGTTAACTGGAGATAAGAGTCTCATGGACTTTTCTACCTGGGCTGTCATCAAACCTCTGTCTTCACGTCTCAGCCTACTGAGTAGCTATAATTACAGGTGTGAGTCACCAGTGCCTATTTTTGATGGTGGTGAAAATAAAAACCACACCAATACTTAGCATTTCTCTATTGAGATTGCTGTTGTTTATCAAGTGCTAATTATGAGAACTATTCTCTATTGAATGCTTAACACACAGAGTTTCACTGAATACTTCCAGTAGCCCAGTGAAAGATGGATCTTTTCCTCATGTACCAGAATAGGGGAGAACTAGAGCTGAAAGAAGCTCAGCGATTTGATCTAGAGCCCATAGAAAATGAGGGCTGTGTTTCAACTCATATTTTGCAATGTCTTGTCTAGGGCTCCCATGACATTTCATTACATTGTTCCAAAAGTAGAGTTATGGAAATGTTATACTTCTTCCCAAAAGACCACAAAAATAAAGTGGCAGAAAGCCCTTATTTACATGTGTGTGTGTGTGTGTGTGTGTGTGTGTGTGTGTGTGTGTATTTATGTGAGTGTCCTAAGCAAGGGATCTCAGTAGACATTTCTCAAAAGAAGACCTACAAGTCTCCATCAGACATATTTTGAAATGCTCAACATCACAAATTATTGGGAAAGTGCAAATTAAAACTACAATGGGATATCATCTCCTTCTGGTAGGATGGCAAAGATCTATAAGAAAAAGATTAGTGTAGGTGAGTAGATAGGAACAAAGGGAAACTTATACAACATTGGTGAGAATATAGAAAACAATACAGCCATTGTAAAAAATAGTATTGAGGTTCCTCAAAAAAAATAGAACTGTTGTATGATCCAACAATCCCATTACTGATACATATCCGAAGTAATTGAAATTAGTTTGTAGAAAACCTACCATGTGCTCCATCTCCATGGTAGCATTACTTGCAATAGTTAATTTATAGAAACAATCTAAATGTCTTCCTCAGATGAATGGATTAAAAATGTGTTTTATATACATATGTGTGTGTGTGTGTGTGTGTGTGTGTGTGTATGTGTGTGAGAGATAATAGATTATTCAGCCTTTATAAAGTAGGCAATTCTGTCATGTATAACAGTATGGATAAATCTAGAAGACTCTAAACTAATTGAAAAGGTTTATGCCTAGCTAGGCATAGAAAAGACACATACTATCTGGTCTTACATATAGAATTAGAAGAAGTTGAAATCTTAGACTTAGAAGAGGTGTAGAATGATAGATAGTAGAAGCCAAGGGAGGAGAATGGATAAGCTGAGGCCGAAAAGGGAAGATGCTAATTGAAAGATACAAAGTCTCACTTGTGTGAAATAAGCTGTATTGATCTGTTGCTCAGAAATGGTAACTACAATAAATAATAATCTAGTGCGTATTTCAAAATTTGCCAAAATACAGATTGTGCCACAAGAAATGTAAGCATGGGAGATGATGGATTTGTTAACCATTCCACGTTGTAAACATAAATCAAAACAGTATGTTGTACCTCATAAATATATATAATTATTGTCAGTTTAAAGCACTGTTTTAATTAAAATCTATTAAATCACAATACCATATAACGTTTGGACTGTAATATTATAGATCACTAACAATCCCTGAGGCTAGAACCTTCCTTTGGCAGCTGGGCAAGTAGGACCAATGTAGAAGGAAATGTCCTCATCCCCCTCCTTCTGCCAGGCTTTCTGTGGACACTCCCAGTGTCCTGGCCAGATGCCTTCCCTAGGAGATCGGAGCTGGGTTTGCGAAACCTTTACAGGCTTTCCAGCAGCTTGTAGATTTATTTTTTCTGTGGTGATGAGAAATATCAAACTTTTTGGTCAAGCTTTGGCCTCAATTCGATTTAAAAATGGAAGTTTGGTAAGTGAAGCTTCCTGTGTATGTATTCAATTTGTATTTCATAAAGCAGTTATTGTCCATTAAATAAATACCATCTGATGGTTGGACACCCATTGGAGGGTTAATTGTTGTGTAACGAGATATGTCTTTATTACATAGTACCCTCAGCTTCAATCAGTATGTTTTCAATAACCTATAGTCAGTTGGTACTTGCGGTTCATACAATGGCTATTGTGTTCAGTCTAAGATTTAATAAAGTAGTTATCAGATGTTAAATTAAAACCGACATTTTTTTGAAATATTAAGGTTAAACAGCTACCTAGACCATGGTCTGTAGCCATAGACTATAATTTATAGCTCAAGGAAGTTGGTCCACATGTATCAATATGTTGTCGTAAAGAAATGGAACTATTTTATGCCTCTCACTGTGGCTTTGATGTCAGGTCATCTGTTTTCCCTTCTTAGCTTCACTACACCCAGTGTATGAAACATTGAGCAAGCTACTACCCTGCTCTGGCTCTCTGAGCCCTCTTCAATTAAAAAAAAAGTGCCTCTATTACCTAGCTTTTGTGGTGAATTTAGCAATCACATCGACTTTGCACTCAAGAAATCTTAGCTTCCATTTTGCACAACTTTTTCCAGAGCTGTTTAGCTACTTGAAAATTCCCTTCCTCTCTAAAACCTCTGGGGTTCTCCACACCATCCATCAATGCCAACGTCTCGCCCCCAGCCATGCTCAAATCCTCCTGCTGTTCTCACATCTGTAGTCTAAGAGAATACAAGGGTTTCCCTAAATAAAAAAAAAACATATTCAGATCCTCCCACAGCCTGTGTCCTCACACATGGGCAACTGAATAAATAATTCAAGGCCACCTCTGGCTTTTCTAACTCCTTCATTTTTATCTGTCTTGCAAACATGTGTTAACTGGATGGTTTTAGTTATCTGAACAATTGGCTATGGCATGCTGAAAGAGCACTGGGCTGGGAACGAAGAAGCCTGGGTCTACAAGCTTTGCAGACTTGTCCATTGCCCCTGTCTCATCAGCCTTGGTTCTCTCTTTGGAAATCCCAAACGTTCCAGCAACCCACATTTCTCTTCCTTATCTCACGGCACAGAAAGTCATTAGAGTAGCTACTTTCTTAAAGATGTTGCATAACTAGCACCATTCTAGTGATGAAGGAGAGCATGAATTCATAGTAGAAACTTCAGAGACAGTATCCAACAGGGTTTCACGAAATCGTGGAAATGTTCTGTGTCATCCCTGATGAGGAGCTACTGTCTAGAGGTACCTATGGACCACTGGAAAGAAGACCAGTAAGACTGTGGAACAGAATTTTTACATTTATTTTAAATTAGTTTAAATTTAAATTGCCACAGGTCATGGTAACTCCCACATTTGAACAGCACAGATTCAGAGCTTGGAGCTTTGACTCTCAAATAACCAGGGTTTGAAAGACAATGTCTCCTAGCATTCACATCCTACAGGTGTATTATTTCGTGTGTGTGTGTGTGTGTGTGTGTGTGTGTGGTGTGTAAGGTTCCCATTAAAATCAAACAGCTAGGAACCATCTGAGAGTCGCATGGTGATTTGTTTATCCATTATTGTTTTTCTTGAGAATCTGGAGTGTGTTGGAACTCAATGAAGTTGAAATAACTTTGTTGGTATCATTCAAAACACTTAAAGAAAATAGACTTACTGGCGATCAAGATCAGCATGGTTCCAGAAACTATCTCAGGGCATTTGGTAACCTCACTGTCCTCATAAAGCCAGTTATATGGCTCAGAGTTGTGAAGTATCCTGTGGTCATTGTAAGGGAACTCTTCTCTTCAGCAGCAGTACTGAGGAGTACTATTCCTCCCATCTTTTCTTCCTCTGCTCCTATTTCCCTGACTATGGCATAGTTGTATAAATATTGTCATTGCTCACCCAAGAGTAACTCCTGTGTATTTAAAACATGAACAAAATTCAGAAAGCCAAGAAGTGTAAAATTGGGGAGTAAAATCAACCAGCCTATGTTCTACTACTCAGAAATTGCTGTCAATAATACTTTATTACATAAGGTTATTTGAATGGCATGGAAATATTTTGATGAATTCAGCTCTTAGTAGGAATTTTCCACTTAATATTATGGCTTACACATTTTATTTTAAATTGCATAAATTCTGTAAATACTTTATATCTGACCATTCAATTGAACAAGCTAGCCATGGACATTTTTATTCATTCTTCCGGCACTGAATATTAGTGTGCTTGCAAAATTTTCTACTTATGTAAGATTTCACATTTAATGACAACACTGAGAATGTAAACTATGCAATTAGAGATCTAGACTACGTCATCCAGGAGTATTAGTAATCTGAGTGACTGATACTTATCTATCCAGGCATGTATCCATTCATCCATCCATTCATCTATCCACTGATCTAACTACCCATCCATCCACTCATCTTTCCACTGATCTAACTAGTCATTCATCCATACATCTATCCACTGATCTATCTATTCACCCATCTACTCATCATCCACTCTCCTATATATTCATCTCTCTACTCATCCACTCACTCATTCATCCACTCATCCATTCACTCATCCATTTATCCACTCATTAATTCATCCATCCATCCATCCATTTATCCATCTGACTATTTATTCTGATGAACACTAAGAAATAATATTTATATTAGACCATGAAAGAAAAAAGAGAGTCATAACTTATAGACCTTTATTTCACAAAGAATTCATAATCTATTGAAGGAAAGACCTTTGCTTATAAAAAAATGTCTTTACAGAGGAAATAAAGATAAGAAACGTCAGCCAGTGAATAAAAAGGATAGGATAATACAACACAATATGGTAGTTTCAGAGCTTATTCAGGGAGAGAAATAAGTCGAGAAGATGAAGAGGATAGTTTGCCAGGGCATTATATTTTGTGGAACATCACATTCAGGGCTGTAGTTAAGAAGATGAGCAGGGAAATGACCTGTGCAACTCAGAGTTTGAGGGTGGTCTCTAGTACTATCGAGGAAGCACCAACAGACTGTGGTGCTGAGAAATTCATTCATTTTTTAAACATGTGAGACAAGAAGTGTAGATCTTTTCCTATGAGGAGAGAGCCTTCAAATTTGAGAGCTGTCTTTTTCTTATATCCTTAGAAGTAGCCAAATCACAGCCATTCTTTGAGGAATGTTGAAAGAAGAATCAGCAGGGCCCCTAGATTTTAGGAAATGATGAGTTGGGGCTGGGACGTTTCTTGACATCATCCTGGATTCAGTTTCCAGTTCTTCCGCAGAGTTCGCTCAGATTTACAGATATTTGGGTCCACAGGAATACAAGAGAAGAACATGGCTCTTCTTTCTCCACATCTAAACAGATGCCAAACTTAGAAAACAAGTAGGAACCCAGAAGCTGTTATGGCCAAAAGGAGATTGAATCCAGATACCCCAGACAGTAGGGGAAGCCACCGTGATATTCCAGCTCTGGGGCTAGTCCTATTAAGGGATTGGCTCACCCCTTGGAAATCTGCTAAAATGAGTTAGATGGCATAATAAAGAAACTGCCTTTGACTGTTAAATGGAGGAATGATTCATCTATCCCCAGGATGTCAGGGCTGGGAGGTTCCTCGGGCATCATTATTCAGCACACTCAATTTTTACAAACGAGCCTTTCCTTCTTCATATTTCATGCCTGGGACACAGAATGGCACCTGGTATAGTCAGTACCCAAGAATCCCTGTTAGAGGAGCCCCTCTGAGGGCAAAATGAGGCAAAGGAGTGCTTCACATGCGTAGTAAATTCCATGTGAGAGGAAATTAAAAAGAGTGCAGGTGGTGGGCCTCTGGCCCATTGATTCTGGGCTGCTTGAAATCAGAAAAGAATGTACACCACCTGAAAAAGAAGACACCTAGGCCCACATAAGGTCCTGGGAAAGGGGAGGATGTTGTCTCTTTCCTGAAACTTTGGGGTGTGTAGTAGGGAAAAGGGACTAACGTAGATCCTGTGTCTTCCGCCCTTCGGCCTTTAGCCCAGTCCTCCCAGTTGCTCATTCGACTGTTCCTAAGTCGGTGCATTGTCCCTCTTTCCTTGGCCTAGAGAATTGGGATCAGCATGCGACCTTTGCCTGGAGGGGAGAATCCTGGTGCAGTATGCTCTCAAAGCCTCGTCCCCAATGCCCTGTGGCCCATCAGGACACTGGAGCCCTCGGGAAGCAGAAGGTAAGTCTGGCTTTGCAGTACTTATTGACAGGTGGGGGTAGAGTGCAGAGAACAACCCTTTCAAAGAACATGGGATTTTATGATTTGGAATATCCCCATGCCATCTCATGTGGTCTAAAGATTTTTTCCTGCAAGACTAGAAATCATGCATTTAACACATGCTTCAGCACTTGTACCCTTGAATGAATGTCGTACATATGTTAGACAGGAGGAAATGCAGACAGACACCAAGGCCATCTTTCTGATGAAGAGACTGTGCATTGTGTTTAGATAGCTTCTAAACTCTGACCCCTGTGAGTATACACAAGGTCACATGAGAGTCAATACACTTAAGGCTCAATGAATGCATGTATGTATATGTGTATGTGTCTGCATGTGTACATGTATATATATTTATATGTGTGTATGTATATATGTATGTCTTATGTATGTATGCCTGTGTATGCATGTATAAGCTTGAAACATCAGTCATCACTGATTCTTCTCCAGTTATGTTTAAGACTACCCAGGATATTCTCACATATGTCACAACGGTTCTTTTAAACTTCTCCTATCTGCCCTCGCATGGGGAATCTCTTTAACTTCCAAGACACTTGAGAGAAGTATCTACCATTTGCCACTGCTCTGGGCTCCACCCATACTCAGACCTCTGTCTGCTCAGGAAGCATCTCTCGTTTCTCCCAAGGATGAAATACTGGCTGTGCTTCTTCATGGCGTGACTGTTTGAGAAAGAAAACAGCTGTCATATTTTCCTCAGAAATGCAGAGAACACCTTTGGGCCAGATGTAGGTGGTGATACTCTGTCACCTGACCCAGAAGCCAGGCTGGCAAAGAACTCATGCCTTCCTCTGCAAGTTCCATTCCCCCCCCCATCTCAGGCCCTCACAGACTTAGGCTTAGGGGCCCTGGCTTCACCTGAGCCCCTCTCAGGAAGAGGGCTAGAGTGGCACAGCTCATGCGTACAGTCACCATAATAGTAGACACTATCAGCCCAGTTCACTAGAGGAAATGGGATCTAGCTCCTTATAGAACATCAGTGAGAACGCTTCTTCTGTCCTCTATATTTTTAGAAATAGAGTTGAAAAGAAAAAGGCAGAGACAGAGCAAGAGAGAAGGATCAGAGAAGAAAGCGAAGTCGCAAAATGATGGCACCATACTTTATTTTCTCAAGTAGCTTAAAATAAAAATGAGAGCCAAACTCGGAAACTCTAAACAAATCCATCTGGAATGTAAAGCAACAGGGATATCTGGGAAAAACCCTCCTCTGAGCCTCAAAGAATCACAGGCTGTCAAACATGGAAGGGACGTCTGGGGTCATCCAGTTCTACTCTCCCACCCCATGAAGGAATCCCCTCTCTGTGACTCCCTCTGACTTCCTGTCCTGGCTCCACCTTCCTGAAATCTGTCCTTGAATGTCTCCCTCCAAATGGAACCCATTCTGGGTTCCTGTGGAAGAAGCTGAGTCTCTGACCTCTCCAAATACTTTGCATGTTGAACAGACTGAGCCTGGTCTCACCTGTGATGGCCACAGGCACTTTTACTGGGCACTGTCCTGGGTACAGGGACCGTGCTATGCTGACCACTTGTTGGGGATTTAGATAGGTAAATGAGTAATTACCATTCAGTGTGAAGGGGCCTCAGCAATAGAATGCTGACAACCAGCAGCAAGCCTGTCTACCCCAGCATCGGAGACTGGATTTGTTACAAAAGACCATAGTCTGAGTGCTATTTTCCTAAGACTAATCCTGAGGCTTATAGAGTACTAGAAAATTTAGAAGGGTGTTCTCAAAGTCAAGGGTTTTGTTTTGTTTTGTTTTGTCAGCCATGGGGTTTGAACTCGGGGCCTGGGCACTGTCCCTGAGCTCTTTTCGCTCAAGGCTAGTGCTCTATCACTTGGAACCACAGCTCTACTTCCAGTTTTCTGGTGGTTAATTGAAGAGAAGAGTCTCACAGACTTTCCTGCCCAGGCTAGCTTTGAACCACGATCCTCAATCTCAACCCCCTGAATAGCTAGGACGACAGGCGTGAGACACCTGTGCCTCAAAATTGTTTTTTGGCAGCACTGTGACAACATGTTCCCTTCTTGCTTTTATTCTCTTCTGAGGGGACAGTGGAGTTTTCTCCAGGATATACCAGTGTTGGAGAGCCTGTGGGATATACACTACATGTTTTTGAGTTTTAAAATGCATTATTTTTTTTTACTTACAACGTGATAGCTATGAACAGATATAAACTACACAAGCCAAAAGCTCTTCCAAGCCGGGCGCCGGTGGCTCACACCTATAGTCCTAGCTACTCAGGAGGCTGAGATCTGAGGATCGTGGTTCAAAGCCAGCCCGGGCAGGAAAGACTGTGAGACTCCTATCTCCAACAAACCACCAGAAAACCGGAAGTGGCTCTGTAGCTCAAGTGGTAGAGCGCTGAAGAGCTGAGGGACAGCGCCCAGGCCCAGAGTTCAAGCCCCACGACCAACCAAAAAAAAAGAAAAAGCTCTTCCATAATCCTATATGTGCTTCTCTGGAATTACAGCAAGCCCAGTTTGGTGTGGCAGGAAGGGAGGTGGATAAAGATCAAGTGAGTGCAGGCTTGGATTTACACCATCAACAAAGACAAGTCACTTTGTCCTGTGCTTTGATTTGGTCTGGGTAACACGGTAAGAGTGCAGGTTATAAAGACACTTGAGCTTTACTGTAGAAAAGAGATTAGGAGAAAAAGGTCCGAGAAGAAAAGGAGCAACTAGCAATCACTGCGTGAATCTGAATCAATACACTGAGAGTAGAGAAAAGTAGATGGAGTTGAGTGGGATTTGGAAAGTAGAATCAGCAAGAATCTCCCTGGAGACTTGTCTGGATAAAATCATCGTGGTTTATTCTACCAACTATTTGAGTGACATAATTTCCAGACACCTCCCCACACCTTCATCCAAACCAAATGTCAGTCAGTGAAATCTGTTCCTAGTTTGTCCCTGACTCTTAAAGTGTGGCATGCAAGACAGAGTTCAAGTGTAAACACTGAGCCCCCTCAGTTCCCTGAGCTCACACAGGCTTCTGAGGAAATCCGACTGCCCTGGGTTTCCCTCCTATGTAAATTTAGTACATGGAAGCCAGGAAAAAAAAACACACTTTTTTTTTAAAAGCATCCTATTACAGGCTCTGTGATCCCTTTGGCTCAGACCCTTTTAATATCCTCGAAGAGATAAACTTTTCCATGAGCCAAACTCTGCAATTTATTTCTCAACTCATTTTCATCCTATTTATCTTAGTGTGTTTAAGTTTTTGGACTTCCCAAACTTAACAGAAAACTCCCAAATTCATGAGCAATGCCAGACGTATGTGTGGGGCTGGAGAGGTTGGGGAGGAAACAAGGAGAATGGGACCTTGATTTTAGTCCTTTCATACTCTGTGCTTCTGAGTGTTTCTCTTAATTTGTCTGAATGCAGCCTCTTATCCACAGGGTGAACAAATAAACCACATGCTTTTTCTAACCCTAGTAGTCCATGGAGCTGTAATTTATTTCTTTAAGTCCATCTTACCAAGTTAGATGATTCAATATTTAACAAGTATTTATTGTCTGTCCACTACACTCCATTAACTTCATTTGAAAAAAAGTGGCAAATATGGTCTTAGTACTTCTTACCTTTGTTCATAGGAAAAGATTGCATTCTTACCTCTGGAATAAAATGCTATATTTCATAGATAAATATTTCCTGGGCTAGTCCCCATGGTATTCTTATAGTCCCCAAACTGAGATAACCGAAACTGTCTGACACAAATCCTCTTTAAGATCACTCATGAAAGCAGTTGGTTCATCCTTGAGGATTCAGTCTGTCCAGGAGAGATTAACACATGGTAACCTAACTGTTTTGATGTTTTTCTTATTTGTGTAAGGCCTTTCTTCCTTGTTCTCTCCAAAATAATTCAAGTGTGCTGAACTGTGCCTCTGGGGAAAACCTTAGCACTGAGCTTGTATTCACATTACTAGCTGCAAGGGTATATTCACATAGACCTATCATAGGTGTCTAGGTTGATCTTCATAAATGCAAATTTGGATGCATATAAGTATATGGGAATATATTTCTACATACAGCTATAGCCCTTTTTCTAGTGAACAGCTTTTCTAAACAGGGAACTTTCATTTAGTTACTATGTATATATAAATATAAAAGGAAATATAAATAATGAAGTGACAAGACCTTGTAGAAGTTTCCTCGTCCCCCTGTTCCTTTCTTCTTTTTGGGGGGTGGGGGGGTCCAGTCGTGGGGCTTGAACTCTGGGCCTGGGCACTGTCCCTCAGCTCTTCAGCTCAAGGCTAGCACTCTACCACTTGAGCCACAGCGCCACTTCCGGCTTTTTTCTTTTTGCTTATGTGGTGCTGAGGAATGGAACCTAGGGCCTCAGGCATGCAAGGCAAGCGCTCTACCGCTGAGCCACCTTCCCAACCCCCCCTCTTCTTTTCCCCCTTCTTCCTTTCCTCCTTCCTTCCTTTCACTCTTTGTTTCCTTCTCACAGTTCTTCTCCCTCTCTTATAATACACATCTACTCTCCCAGCTGTGTCCAAATTTCCTCCTTAGGAATTCTAACCCATGATCTCTTATTATCTCTTTGTTCAACACATAGGTACATAATGTCTGCCTTGGTCCGAGAGTCTCTTTACTGACCTTACTAGACAAAAAGCTCCATGAAGACAGAAAGCATATTATATGGCCATCCTTATCCCCAAGGACTAGCCTAACCCAGAACATAGGCCTGATTTTCAATAATGTTTATTTGAATACCTGGACAAGTGGGTGGATAGGTAGATAAGTAGATAGACAGACAGACAGACTGATATAAATGGATAGATGGATGGATAGATAGACAGTATATCTGTGTCTCTTCATGTTTTTTTTTTCTTAAAGAAAAATCCTCCATAAATTCTCAACTTAAAATCCCTTTTTTTGTCTTTTATGTCCATTGTAGGGCTTGAACTCAAGGTCTGAGCACTGTCCCTGAGTTTCTTTGTGCTCAAGGCTAGTGCTCTACCACTTGAGCCACAACACCACTTCCAGTGATGACTTTTCTGTCCGGGCTGTGATTCTCAGATCTCAGCCTCCTGAGTAGCCAGGATTACAGATGTAAGCCACTGGTACCCAGCTGACTTAAAATTTCTAAGAAGTTTTTCATCCATCTCCGTATAAAGTTCAGGTTCCTTAATGTGAAATACAGTGTGTATTCTATTAGTTTCCAGCCTCAGTACATGCTTGTCTCTTGTACTCAAAACTATAGTCATCTTAATTCAGATTCCTTCTATACTGTTCTCTTTGCTTGGAAGTCCTCCTCCAAACAAAATTTTCCTTATTAGTACCTTCTTCCTTTCCAGGGCAAAGCCAAACATATTTTTCAGCATCAATTAAAGAGTTCATTGATTTGCATTTTATATCTCCCCTGTGAGGTAGGTAACATTACAGTAGGTGACACAATGAGAAGCTGAATAGTTGACATTTTGACCCAACTTCCATCGCCTCAAAGTCTGGCACACTGCCTGGACCAACAATATCACATAATCTTCTACTCCCCACTAGGGAATTGCTTACCCATCTGAGGTTCAGTTTCCTCTTCAGTCAAATAAGTTTCAGAAGGCCTGCGTCACACACCCACTGCTGGCGTGAAAAGAGCCGAGACATGTAATGTGCTTGGCACAGTGCCTACACATGGACAATGGTCAGTTTTGAAACTTGGTATTATTAAAGGGATTCCTGTTTAGTGGTGGGTTGGATTTCATGGCTCTTGTGGCTCTTTCTTTTATGTCTAACAATCTTTCTCCAACGACATGGCAAGATTTGCTAAAAATTCCTGTTCCTGTTTATCTTCTTGAGCATAATGACCAGATTCACCTCCCTGTCCATTGGAAGCCATTTAGTCCCTCTGTTGATGAACAAGAAACCCAAGAGGAAGGATGAGACACATTTGTTCTCTTGGCTCTCCTGTGGCTTTCTTGCCACAGACAGTGGTTTCCTCCAAAGAAGGGAGAAAGATCACTTTATCCCTTGCCTGTTATAGTAGAAAGCCCACAGAGGGGTAGAATGTTGACCTGGCACTCAGGTGAATACTCACTTTAGGCAGTAACTCCAATACTTCATAGTGTAACTTCTCTTTTACTTGCATATTAACAAGAGAGAAGGTTCTTCATTAAACAGACGTCAATGGGACATGTGCTATATACAATCTTTCTAGACAGGGCTCTGTAATAAGCAATCTGTGTGACTTTGGGTGAAACAGACCTACAGAATACACACCCAAAATTTCAACTGCCTTACAGGACTTTGGTGACGGTCGATGAGTCAACCAATGACTGAGAATGTATTTGATATATTTTAGATTGTTTTTTTGATAGCATTTACTAAATGAATAAGTGATATATATGCCTTCACCTATGCCCTGGGATAAGTCAGCCAGAAATTCAGTTAGGAAGGGAATCCCTCCCATGCATCTCACTTAAGCTAAAGGTTGCCTCTAGATAGAAGCTTTCTGTAAAGAATGTCTGGACACCTAGGCTGATTCTACCACTATAAAATGGTGCAATACATATGGGGGTACAGATTCTTATAGTGGTAGAATTCCCCTCTTGTATATTGGCCTTTTATTCTTTATATATGTGCTTGAATGTTATAGCAGGATCCTATCCATTTCTTTTTGGTCAGAGATGCAGTACACCTAAAAGAAAATGAGCATTTTTCATTCCTCCTTTTCTTTTCTTCATCTCCAGCTTCGTGTATACTCAGTGACTTCTCTCCTCCTTTGTCTGGGTAGATATGAGAAAGTAAAGGGGTATTTACAGCTTTCCTTAGAAAAGCCTTTCTAGCCCAAATGGCTTTCTGCTATTTGTATTATGTTGATTCTTGTTACCCTGTAACATTGCTACAAAGCATGTTCAAGGAAAGATAAATTTTTGTCCCTTGTACTTCATAAATGCCCAGGATTATCACCCTCCCCAACCCACACTACCAACCACTTGATTCAAAATGAGCATGGCGAATATGATGACTTGAGATTCTCCCATGTTTTCCTCTCAGTGATCTTCACCTCTTACTTGACTCCCTTCTGCAAGTCAGAGCCAATTGCCACACGGAGTCCTGATTCTTTTTTTCAGTAACACAAGAGAGAGGCTTTCTGAAGGTCTAGATGTGACCTCATCAGAGAACAATTCAATAGTCGCTGCTGGCTAAGTAGGGATGAGGCATCCTTTCCCTAGGGAAAGAGAAGCAGAATGCCTCCTTCCTTCTCTTCTCATCCACTCTCCTTTCCTGAGTCAGACTGGACAAAACTCACTGAAGTTCAGTGGTACTGAATGAGTTCATGGAGAGAAGGGGGTGAAGAGGAAAGATATGATGTCACCAATGCTGCTTTCCAGCTCCATCATTCAAGGGCCTCCCAGACTCTCAACCCAAGAGATAGATGCTCTCATGGCTCACTGCCTCTTTGCTGATTCTGTTAGTTCAGAAAGATTGTACAGTGCCGTGTATATCACTAATTTTTTGTAGTTCATACATCTAACAGGGAAAAGAACAAAGTTTAAGGATTTCTGAAGGAGACAGAACTGGGTTCTAATGCTGACTCTTCAATGTGTATGAACTTGTTCAATTCATTCTGTAGTCCTTAACATTATTTTTTCTTCACTCCTGAAATGAGTCCTTGTAAGAACGGAACAAGTATTGAATAAGGACATGTAGCAATTGTGTGCCTATTCTATCTTTCTCTGTTAGTCAGCAAGGTATCCAAGTAGCAGATAAGGAAGGGGAGCTTGGGCACTGACTTGATAGTACGATTTGAATGTAATGTTTATCAAATGTCTGGGGACTCACCTGAAATCTTGTTTGCCGGGTTGAGAATGAGTTGGGTGCTCATAATTTTACCAAGACACTGAGAATCCCCTTTTTTATGGTCTCTATCTAAATTCTCATCAAACTAACCTTTTCAGGGGTCTGTAGGAAATGTAGAGGGCCAGAATGAAGGCCTTTCCTCAGGAACTCATTCACTCTTCTCATTTCCAAAGGTCATCCAGATGTTGAACAACCCTGTAAGTCCAGTGTCCGCACCTGGAGCCCAAATTCAGCGGTCAACCCACACACAGTCCCTCCAGCCTGCCCAGAGCCACAAGGATGCTACCTCGAGCTGGAATTCCGCTACCCCTTAGTTCCTGAGTCTCTAACCCTCTGGGTGACCTTTGTCTCCACGGACTGGGATTCCAGCGGAGCTGTTAATGACATTAAACTCTTGACTGTCAGTGGGAAGAATATCTCCTTGGGTCCACAGAACGTGTTCTGTGATATCCCACTGACCATCAGAGTCCGGGATGTGGGTGAAGAGATTCGTGGTATTCAGATCTACACGCTGGATGAACACCTGGAGATTGATGCAGCGATGCTGACTTCCACTGCAGACACCCCACTCTGCTTGGGATGTAAACCTCTGCAGTATAAGGTTGTCCGAGACCCTCCTCTCCAGGCGGAGATGGCCTCACTCCTACACCTCAACAGAAGATTCATGGACATGTAAGTACACTTGTCCACTTGAGAGTTGATTCAGTGGGTGGACTGATCAGGGATGTAAGGAAGGTCAGAAAATCCTGAGTTGGAAGGAGGAGGTTCATCATGGACAGAGTCATGTCTAGGGGACTGTATTTCAGTGTTCAGTGTAGAATCATCTTAGGTCTGAACTGTTCCGGCAGAAAGAGTTGTGAGGGAGTAACCGCCCTTTTTCAATGTGGTATGACCCCTCTGTTGTGGGATACTTTGTCTCACTCACCTCTTTGAAACAGTCTTCCCAACAATATGTGAAAGAAGTAAGAGGTGAATAGCAGTGAGAAAGTCATTGATTACGAAATGAAGCAGAAAAGGTGGAGGTTATAGGTCACGTGGTAAACCACTCGCAGAGCAAATGCGAAGACTTAAATCCAAAACTGCGGTATCACACACACACACACACACACACACACACATATACAAACAAACAAACAATTAGTAACTGAAGAGGAATAATTAAGGTTTCCCTATGATTTTTAGCAAAAAGGCTCAGAGACAGTGCCCAGGCCCTGAGTTCAAGCCTTGTGACAGATTCTCCCCCACCCCTGGCAAAAAAAAAAAAAAGAACCAATCTTCATCTGTTCATCATTTCATCTTTTCCACAGTCATACCCTGTGATCATTATCATTTTACAGAGAATAAAACTGAGCTTTAGAAATAGAAAGTCACTCTACTGAGAACACAGAGAAAAGGGTGAGATCAGTATTAGAATTCCCTTTCTCCCTCCTAACCAAGTGCACTCAACTTGTGTCCAGTCAAAGATGTAGGTCCAGTTTTTGCTTTAATTTTTAAAAATGATAGAGCTTTAGCCATATTATTTGTGTACCTAGACTCTATATAATCTATCACTAAACTTACTGAATACTTGCTATATTCAGGGGAGATTGATACAGAAACTGAGTGTTGAAAAAGAACACTAGGGGATAGGAATGCGGTTTAGTGGTAGATGCTTGCCTAGCATGCATGAAGCCCTGGGTTTGATTCCTCAGTATCACATATACAGAAAAAAACAGAAGTAGTGCTGTGACTCAAGTGGTAGAGCACTAGCCTTGAGCAAAAGATGCTTTGGTACAGTGCTGAGTTCAAGCCCCAGGACTGGGAGGAAAAAGAAAAGAAAAGAGAAAAGAAAAGAAAAGAAAAAGGACACTAGCTCAGGAATCAGACATTTTGTATCTGGTCCCAGTTGGTCCACTTAGTAATGTTACATAAATTGGTCCATTTCACTAAGCCTTAATTTCTCCTCTGTATGATGAAACTTTTGAAGTCTGTAGTTTGGATAAAGTCTTCTGAGGCTCTTTATATGGCTCTCAGATGATTCAAGACACAATCTTTGCTCTACTTGAAAATATTTATCAAACCAATCATTAATGGAAAGCAAGTTCTGGAAGGAAACTTTTAATCTTTTTAAGAGACAGAACCACTTTCAAACACTTTCCCAGCACTTCCTCTTACATACCAGCAATTAATGTGCCTAGCTGTAGCAAAACCCTCATCCATGCCTTGAATCAGAGATGAATAACATCTGGTTTAGAACTCACAGGGAGCACTCAGCTTGTGTTTGAGAGAGCACTTAAAATGTAAAGGATCATCTTGCCTTGAAAATATTCTAAAACCCTGTCTCTCCCATTTCCTCGCTTGTCTGGAGTGGTGAATGACTATAAATATGCATAAAGTTAAAAAAATTATGAAACAATGGAGGAAAGAAAAATAGATTCTTTTAACCCTCCGTTTAAACAGTTTTCTTTTTTTGGGGGGGGGGGTTGGTCTTGATTTGTGTACCTGTGAGAGCTGACAAAGTTTACTAAGTATATTGTACTAGATATTATACACACATAAAAGCACCTAACATTCTGTTTCAGATTGGTCACTAACTTGCTCTATAATCTTAGGCAAATCACTTGTTCTTAATGGTCTTTAAATGCCTCAATTCTGCAAGAAAGAGATTGAACTGCAGCGGCACATCTCAAGCATGGGTTGAGCATCACAGAACTGTGGAACTCTCTTCCTCCATCCTTACTGCTCTCTTCCTAGATACTGACTTGACTTGTACAATCTCACCAGGTGATTGTATTGTGCAATTAACTTTCAGCTGCCCTACATTAAATCAGGTTCTTAAAGGATAGCTGCAGAGCAGGCAGCGTTGAGAGCACTTGGGAACTTAGAAAGGCCTAATTCTCAGATCCTGGCCCAACCTACGGAATCTGTGAGGAGGAACCCTCCAGATGATTCTGATGCTGGTCAACCTCAGTGCTCTGTAAAGGCCCCAAAGTCTCCAAGCTCTCTTTTAGTCTCAAAACTACTCACTCAATTTACAGTTTTGTGTAACAAGAGACTATGCTGGGAACTGGGAGCTGTAAGGATGCCTTTCCTAAATGCATTCAGGTTGACTTCATAAAAATTACCTCTTCAAGCCAGGCGCCGGTGGCTCACACCTGTCATCCTAGCTACTCAGGAGGCTGAGATCTGAGGATCATGGTTCAAAGCCAGCCCAGGGAGGAAAGTCCGTGAAACTCTTATCTCCACTAAACCACCAGCAAACTGTAAGTGGCGCTGTAGCTCAAGTGGTAGAGCGCTAGCCTTGAGCTGAAAAGCTGAGGGACAGAGCTCAGGCCCAGAGTTCAAGCCCCACGAGTGACAAAAAAAAAATTACACCACCGATTCCTAAACCAACACTTCCAAAATCACCATTATTCAACACACACAAACTTTCGTGTATAGTTCATTTCTTTATATATGCTCAACAAACACTTTTTTAATGATTTCTTTATATATGCTCAACAAACACTTTTTTTTACAAGGGCTAGACTGAGACATTGACTTACTCTGTGACTCAAGAGTTTAATTCTCGTGAGTCCTAAGGAGTTTATTAGTGACTTGGGTTGGGCTGGGCTTCCTGACCTATTCTCTAAATCTCTGGGGCCGGGGGGGCGTGGAGAAAAGGAAAACACGTCATTTCAAGTCAACGTAATATTTCATCTCCTTTACCTCTTGGTAATTTGAGTTCTGAATCCCACTATAAAAATGTCTTCAGCTCTGTATGTGTGTGTGTGTGCGTCTGCGCGCACGTGCACGCATGCACGCACATGCACCTGTGTATTTCTGCAGCTTTCACATTTTTTTTCTTTATCAAATAAATTGGCTTCTGTACAATTTCTATATAAAGTCTGTTTTGGAGGAAAAAAGTGAACAAGGAAAAAATGCTTTCCTTTCTTTTTCCCTGACTCAACTCATTGCATTCATTCCCTTTGACCTTTTTCTTCATATTTTTTTCTCAACAAAAATATTTATTCTTTCTGTTATCTACACTAGTTTTGCAAGGTACGGCATTGATAAAAGGAGAACCTTCTGTGCTAAACCCATGGGAGCTTCTAGGAGACTGATTACTGTGGGCCATGGCAAGGAAGACGTGTAGTATCTCTCCCTCATCTCCCTTAAACCAGAATCCCTTCATTGAGTGAGAACTGACGCTCTCCAAAGGAAAAGGGACGAGCTTCTACTTTGCTACTCACTAGCTCATCATGTTCTACCACTAGAATAGTCTATTTGGACCTCAGTTTCCACATCTGTAAAATGAAGGGCCACTAAACAGAGCTCTCCTCTGTGGCGAGACAGAGAAAAAGGGTCTTGGGAGACAAGTGCTTTGTATACTTTCTCATAGTGAAATGGAACCAACACCCATACTGGCTCTAGATGCCTTCCTGAAATGTACAGGCTGCAAACCATAACAGTGACAGCCATTCACTGTTTTTAAGTCTTGCAGGTATTTATAAGGCAGGAAAAACAGTTGAAATTCAAAGAGATTGTCTTACCTGATACAGATAGTTACAGAATCGCGACAAACAAAGATCTACTTCCAACATGGCACTCTTCCCACCATTATCAACATGGTGTCCTATGGAAATAATCTGAAGACAGAATTTTTCTGCCAAGAAATATATCCAATATGCCAAAACTATTTATATACTGCAGGTACAAGACAAGATTACAAGAAGAAACTAGTCTAAAATAAACAACAGTGGGGCTGGGAAGGTCGCTCAGTGGTAGAGTGCTTGCCTTGCATGCATGAAGCCCTGGGTTTGATTCCTCAGCACCACCTAAGCAGAAAAAGCTGGAAGTGGCACTGTGGTTCAAGTGGTAGAGTGCTAGCCTTGAGCTGAAGAGCTGAGGGACAGCGCCCAGGCCCAGAGTTCAGGCCCCATAACCGGACCCAAAAAAAAAATCAGCAACAGTGATTCACCCTTAGGGTCCAGAAACACACTGGACACAGGCAATTCTTTCAGCCCCTGGCTGTGAGAAAGAAAAATAAATTTAAAGCAAAAAAGCTTTTGCTTCTCAACTTTGCTGCCAAAGTGCTCTGAGTACTCTGTGCTCATTGTCCTGCATGAATCTATAGGTTTCTCTCCAAAGTAAAGTCCCAGCTGGGTAGGAAGATGGTTAGATGCACAGACAAGTAGATTGATATAGTAGATGATAGACAGACAGACAGACAAACAGACAGACAGACAGATAGATAGATAAACAGATAGCTAGATTTAATAGATGATAGATGGATAGAGATAGATAGATAGATAGATAGATAGATAGATAGATAGATAGATAGATAGATAGATAGACAGACAGGCGTAAAGCATAAATCAAACTATGAACCATGACTAGTAGCCCACTCTCTTTATTCATCCATCACCTGGGCATCCATTAAGGATTATGCATTCAGAAGAAAATGGTGATTGAGTGTCAGTATCTCAAAACGTTTCCACTTTATTGGAAAAAAAAGTGGTGGGCACAGAATGCCACTGTAAGATAAACTTGGAGGGCCAGAGATCCAAGCTTAGAACTAGAATACAAATGTTCCAAGGAAATGGATTTGGCCTGTTTGTTCACCAGTGTGCTCCAGGTCCCTGGAACAATTTCAGGCCCAAAGCAGACATTGAGTAAATATTTTCTAATGGTTCTGGAATGGAGGGAGGGAAGGATTTAGCACTGAAGGAGACATGAGGAAGATGAAGCACTTACCGAGGACTTCCTATAGATAACCACACCAGTATAGTCCTCATTATTGCCCTGTGGAGCAGGTGGTGGGATCCTCAGATTACAAATGAGAGCCTCAGACTCAGAGGTGACATGTGGATGGCAGAGTTTACACAGCTATCAAAGACAAAACTAGGGTTTGTATGTAGTTGGGTCTATCACAGATGAACCCACTGTTCTTAATTGTTCATTCTCTAGCTTAAAAATATGTCTTAGTGCATCATTTAGTGCCTATTTTTTCTTAGTATCTTCCTTATAAGTTATCTCTCCCAACTGGCTTGTTTGTGTATCCCAACATATTATTCTAGTCTCTCTCACATTCAGACCGGTTGCGCTGCACACGTGACCTTTGACTCTTTGAACTTGCCTCCTTGGTATTCTCCATGTAATTCTTGAAGGAAACAAACAGACCTGTGAAAAGGATGATAAGGCTTAAGTGATAGCTGCCAGCCCTGAGCAAAAAAGCCAGGCGAGATCGAGAGTGCCTGAGTTCAAGCCCTCGTATCAGCGCAAACACACAACTAAGGAAAGGATATAATCATGTGATCTGGGTGGGCATTCTTGTGATTCTGACTTAAATTTTACAAGTTGGTTGCAAATTTTTCCCTCTGGACTCCCATGCCCACAACCCACATTCATCAAAAACTTCAGTTTGTTTGTCAATTTATTTGCTTAGAAAGTATCTTTTTGATGTTTGAACCCGATTACCATGTTACCCACGCAAAATGCAGCGATGAACAGAACAGAATGGAAGACCAAAAGGACACATGTATTTGTATAATCATCTCTCAATTGGGTAGCATCAATATATGATGCCACATTAAGCCTGAAAAAGACTCAGGGCATTTAGCTTCAATCAGGGTCAGCTGAAGGTGCAGATGGTTCCGTGTGCTGTTTCTATGGCTCTCGAGCTGAGTCACCTTTTTTTGTTTTCTCCTAAGCTCCAGGTCCTTTTGTGTGACTCTTTTATGCTTATCAGCCAGCCATCCAATCTTTTTTTTTTCTTATGCGTGTTCATCCATTCACTCATCAATTCAATAGTGAAAATCAAATACAATCATACTGAATCAAATACAATTATATTCAATAATGAATATGATTAGGTGTCTGTCCCGTGCCACATACTAGACTGGGACTAGACTTAGAGCTCTGAATAATGCAGACTTAACACAAGAACACAGTTTAATATTTGATGTACAAGAACTGCTTTGGGCCATGGGGCAGTCCAGAAAGAGTATTAATCTAGGTTGCGGAGGTAAGGGAGCTCCCTACAGGTCTACACAGACCTGAAGGATGAACAACAGTTGATCACTGAAGAGTTTTTTCACAATGCAGATAATAGAAGCCGAATGGATGCTCATAAACACTGATAAATGGACAAAGGAAGACATACATACTGCATGTAGTTCGTGACAGAAATGCATGCTCGATCACAAACCAAATGCAGTGTTTTGAAGCAGGAATGTAGTGATTTGATTATTTCTTGACTTTAGTTCTTATACCTTCTTATTTTTGAACTACAAAACATGTATTCCAGGTTATCTAGTCAGATCTCTTGTGATAGGCATTTAGGTTATTTTATATATTTTGTACTATGAGCACCAGTAAATCATTTTTACTAACTTTTCTATTTTCTATTCTATTTTTGGCACAAACACTGCAGAAAGTACTCTGGTTCAAACTTCCACGTGAGCCCAGAAACATGTGGGCATGTCTCCAGGGTTGATACTGAGAAATCAAATTGCTAGATCATACGCGGTGGACCTTTTCTATTTTAATGGGCACAGCTTTTGGCATTCTGAAAATGCTAAGTAGGTTCAGCACCACCAGCTGTTGTTACCGTTTACTATTTGACACAATAAAAGTCCTTTGCTCACTTGACAGGTAAGTGTCTTTTCCTCTTAGGCTTTCTTGAGTATCTATTCAAGTATTTCCTAGATACTTCCCTTTCCTGTTCTGTGGTATGTCTGTTAATACACCTACAACAGTTCTGGTCCTTAATGCCTTCACACCTCTTTTTCCCTATCTGTGAAACTGAGATTCCAATGCTGACCCTTCCCCCATGTCCACCACTATTATTAGGATCCAGGGTGAGGTAGGGAGTTAAGAGGGAACTAGCCTTTGTGAGGAGGTTACTCTGAGTCATCGCTTACACATTGATATATTTATCAAATGCTACTTTAGTGTACTCCCTGTACTGGGAATCAGGCCATGTTCTGAAGATAAAATAGGTAACAAAAAACCAACCCGTCTTCTTCTTTTGTGGGGCCTAATTCAGTCACTATGTTAAACATCCTCACATGTTCTTGTGTTATTAATATCATCTACTAGTAATGGTGCTAACCTCACTACTACCAAAATCTGCCTCATATATCTCTAGCATTTGTCAATATGCCAACCAATAACGTGAATATTAGCATACCAGAATTTTAGGTAGGAAATTGAGACTCAAAGAGATAAAGTTACTCATTTAGATGCCCAAGCTTAATATTTGTTAGGACTAAGCTTTATATTTATTTTCCTTAACCACCCACCTCCCTGCACAAGCTGTACCTGGCAAATTGTACAGCATATACATTGTTATTGGCTGGCAGCAAAGGTAGTGTCCTGATGAATGGAGAAAGTAGTTGTGAAAGTTAGTCTTTCTTGTTCCCAATAGCAATAAAATAAACATACACCAAAAAAAAGGATCAAGCAAATTTTTTCATTCGTTCTTTGAACATTTACACAGAGAGGGAGGCTTAAGGAAATGCAGACAGCATCAGTCTAACATATTTTCCAGTCACCTCTTGCTGAATGCATGATCCTAGCTGGACCCCTTCCTGAGCAAAGCCTTCTCCTACGCCTACTTGACATGATTTCAGTTGTGTTTAGAGGCTCTGCCCACCAGCTCAGAGGAGCAGTCAGTACCGAGAAGCTATTTCTCCAAGCCCAGCATAAATACTGCTGTTCTTAACTCAGGTCAGCAAAGTGGGCCCAATTTCAGTCTATTTCTGGAAGCAGGTATTCTCTACCTGAGACTTCTCTCTCATCAGTCTCAGGCCAAGTACCTCTCAGAATGAAATACAGGTTCTCAGAATACTAGAATAAGCAATAAGGGTGAGACAAGTCCAAGAATATCCAGGGTCAGCAACAGCCATTCAAATGCCAGTTGTCTCCAAGAACTTTTGTCATTCTGACAAAATGAAGGGCCTCTGTTGAATGCCAACCACTGGAAAATCACATCTGCATTTCGATAGATCATACTGATGTACTACTAACTAACCTTGTGGAGAATGTGAGTGTCTTTACAGCTTCCTTCTGTATCTAGGAAAACTGACACCACTGAAAGTTATATGAAGGCTCAGGGCTCTGTCAGTAAATGTCATCATTTCCTTCTTATTAATTCATTCATTCAACCATTCATTTAGTAAGCAGTGATTATCACATACCAGCCTCAATGATAGCACTATAATTCTGGATTATATATGATTATGAAGGATCAAAGGTCCCTGTTGAGGGGTTTGCATTCATTCAATAGTGAGATTTAAGCAGTTGGGTCTGTTATTCTATCATGTTGGCTTTAGATGCTTTGTGTAGAAAGCATTAAGAAAAGTATGAGAGTCTAGTTAGAATGTGTGGTTAAAAGTCTGTATCAGGACTGGGAAGGTGGCTCAGTGGTAGAACGCTTGCCTTGCATGCATGAGGCCCGGGGTTCGATTCTTCAGCACCACATAAGCAAAAAGAAAAAAGCCGAAGTGGTGTTGTAGCGCTAGCCTTGAGCTGAAGAGCTGAGGGACAAAAAAGTCTGTATCAGAAGTGGTAGTTATTTGCATGGAGAAATGTATAAAGCTGGAGTATGTTTTAAAGAGAGATACAACAGGTCTTGGTGATATATTGGACATTGGACTTAAATGGAACTGACTCCTTAATCTTTATTTCATTTGAATATCAGGAATGAGAAGCATCATTCTCTAAACTATAGGGATTTGGCTAATGAGTGAAGGATATCAAGAGTTCATTCTTAGATATAATGTATTTGAGATGCCCAAAGGCCTTATGGGAGAAGATGCTCAGGGGTGGCTGCTAAGCATACAGAACTCGAACTGCACACACCCATAACTGATAACCCAGAGTCCATTTTTCCTCACACTGTGCTAAGCTATTTCTTGCAAAGTAAATCAAGTCCTGTGACCACAAATTTACCCTTTCATCCAGCATATCCATCTCACCTTTGTTTCAGCAAATCATTAATGGCAAACATCATCTTCTTACTCCTGATGCCATCATATTCTCCCGAGACTTAATACTAATGTGGGGGGGGGTGTATATGCACACACACACACGCACCTGTGTGTGTGTGTGTGTGTGTCCTGGGGCTTGAATTCAGGGCCTGGATGCTATCTCTGGGCTTTTCTACTCAAGGATAGCACTCTACCACTTGAGCCATAGCTCCACTTCTGGCTTTTTGGTGGTTAATTGGAGATAAGAGTCTTACAAACTTTCCTGCCTGGGCTGGCTTTAAGCTGTGATCTTTAGATCTTAGCCTCCTGAGCAGATAGGGTGACAAGCATGAGCCACTGGCACTTGGCTTCGGGGCCTACATAGTTAAGTCAAGATTTTCTAGAACAATATTAGGGATTGAAGAGAAAGTGAATATTTTTACCTTGGGGAAGGGGATAATGGATGCAATCAGACCAGATACAACTCATTGCTAGAGCAAAAGTGTCTATACCTGTTGGGGCGGACAAAGTAATTGTAGTATGCCCAAACATTTCTATAGATTTCTATAGCTCAATAGCTTTCTAGCATTCTAACAGTGGTTCTAAGGAGCAGGGAGAAACAAGGGATATATAGGTTTGCAGGGCATGCTAGATTCGATACTGTAAAGAGGTTATCTCCTGCAGCAGTTCACAGAACATGCTACTGTTTGCTATGAATCTCCCGGAGATTGTCAGTCAGCATGCTTTATGAAATCCATCCATCCACATGTTCCAGAATCTGAGGAAGCCCCTCCAGAAAATGACAGGCTAGTGAAATTAGGTGCCAGTGGGTATCCTGGAGTTACTACTCCTGTGTTATTTTGTTTATCCCAGTAGGAAGGAGGAACTAGACTTAGATGCACTGCTCCAATTCCTGATGTTTAAGTAAACAAATAGATGAAGAGGAAAGAGAAGGAAAATAACAGCTGTCAGAGCAATTACAGATGAGAGGAGAATGGAGGAATTTATCTCACCCTGGGCATTGGCAAAGAGAAGTGGACACAATATATTGGGTCTGTGCTCAGAGACACTGAGCCAGGGCAGGTCTTGGTGCGTTTGTGTTGTGTCTGGTGAAACAAGAATGTCAGGCATTGCTTTAGAGATGCTGGATTTGGAATTAAGAAGTCTGACTCACTGCCTGGCTGAGTAACTCTGACTCTTCCACAGTTGAGCCCAAGCTCCATCCCCTGGACAGAGTGGACCTGATACCTGTCCATTTAGACACAAAAGGTAGCGGGAAAAGCTAATGAGATAAGAGATGCAGTCATAGGCACAAAGTGGTTTCTCATACCCTACCCAGAATCCCAGTGTTTGATTAGGAGAAAGAAAAGGTTGATTTTATTTTAATCTCTGTAAGCAAGAGAGAAGACAGACACAGAGACACAGAGACAGGGTCTGCAACAGACAGAGGAAACAAAACAGAGAAAGAGAGGGAGAGAGAGAGGAGCCATCTATTGGAGATTTGGGTTCCAGTACTGGTATCATGAGGTTTTGTTATATCAGGATGTTTGGTTCTACCTCTCTGGATCCAAGTCTCCCTTCTGTACATTTACAGGAAGGTAAATGACTCTGACTCTACAGGTCACTGCTAGCCCTGGCATCTCCTTCAGAGCATCCTTGGGTTAGCTCATCACTGCACTGCGAGCATCTAAGCTAGCACAGATGAAGGCAGCAGGTTGCTTTGTTAGTAAGTCTGAACTTACAGCTTAGGAACTTGCATTGAGGTCTAAAGAAAGCCTTCTATGCTCAGTGGGATTCTTATGGAACTTCCTAGAGCCATCATATTCCTCAGGGCATTAAAAGATCTCTGTTTGAGGCAATTTCAGAATGTGTCAGTACATTTTTCCCAAGTGGCCTTTTGACTAGACAGTGAGATACTAGAGGGTACGGATTAGGTAAGAATTGGCCTCATTTTCCTCCATCCTCAGCTGCTAGTGTAGGTCAGGACATGAAATAGGTGGTCAGTAAATGCAGGCAAATATATGTGCATGTAAGCCTACAAGAATCAGTGAATACACCCTTTGAAACAATAACGAAAAAAATCCATACTGCAGGTGGGATCTGAAGTTCTACCTTTTACCTTCTAAAATGGACTAGATCCTGGAAGATCAAAGGATGAATAAATGTAGCATCATCCTTTCTCCTCTTAGGACCCTTGGTTCTTTTCTCCTTTAAGTCAAGGAATTGGATGGCACCCAAAAGGTATAATTCAGTTTGTCACTCATTCAACAGAAAAGTGATTTTTCTCTTTGGCCTCAAAGGTAATGTAGACAAATCTGACTATAATGAACAGTACTAAATCTCTGGGACCTTAGTCTAGTGAGTGTGAAAAATGCACAAATGGACAAAGGAGTAGTTAAGCAAGAGTGGAAGATATTGTGTTAAGAAAAGCACATTGGCTGGGAGCTCCTCTCTCAGCTTAAAGGGTCCATGAAAAGCCCCTGAAGGAAGTAGCATCTAAGGCCAGGCCAGAAGAATTTAGCCAGAAAAGAGGTTAACATCTCTGCTTATGGCAGTGGAGGGTGAAATTTGAAGGGGTGTGTTTAGGTTGAAAGGTAGCAAATTTTGATGGGCCAGAGGGACATGTTGAAGGGTCTGGATTTCATCTGTGGGGTAAGGAAAGCATAAAATCTTGATTGGATTTGGATATCCAGGGAGAGTAGCCTGGAAAAATGGATGGAGAGATAGAGCATAAATGAGGGAGGAAAGAAGAAACACTGAAGCAGGAGACAGTGGCATGGGTGTAGAGAAGCTCAGGTGGGAATGGAGAGAATACGGATGGGGCTGGGCAGTATGTCTAGTCAGAAGGAGAAGGCAGGTCCGTGGGCTCATTGTAGGTGCTCTTGCAACTGGCACTACTGAAACAAAATAAGTGCCAACCTACAAGCACTCTTGGGTTGGGCTGAAAGGAGGAATTCTCTTCCATGTAGAAATACAATAGCAACTTAGCAACTAATATGTGAATGCATGTGTGTGCACATGTGTGTGCATATTGTATGGGTGCATGAATGCTGTGTGTATGTGTGTGTGTGTGTGTGTGTGTGTTGGGAGTAGACAGACAAGACCTAGGGGACCACCTATTTTCATCACCCACTGATTCTCACAATATAGTCCCATATTCTGCCAAGAGCCCCTAGGGGACAGCAGGGTTAATCTTCTGTAGGACTCCTACCTATAAGGTTACAAGGCTCCGTCTTTGTTTTCTACTTGAGATTAATCATTCACTCATGGGCTTTAACACAAGCCAGATACCATTTCTCCCTCTGTGTCTCATGCAAAAGCAGTGTGGGTTCCACTTTCACGCTGCTGCCGATGTTCTGTGCCTTCACCTTCCTGGGGTCCAACTTCAGTATCCTATGAACTGAAAAAGTTGGCAGCTCCCATTCAAGTATGTTTGTCAAAAATGCCAGGTAATTGGTGTTTGGAAAAGCTACTGCCTTCTTGCAGGTTGATTTTGTGGTTTTTAGGTTCTGCTATTTATGTCTTGTTATTATGTTCTCTCATTTATGGTATTGTGTGACTTAGGATAATGTGTTCGTCTTCTGTGAGTTTTAATGCCTTTCTGATCATGAGAAACTTGTAAGAAGTGATTTTTCAGAGTTGTCCTCCTTGGTGATGTACACATTTTGGGTTTTCTTCCTGAGCAAAGTTCTTTGCATTCAGATTTTGTCTACCAAATTCTTCTTCTTCTTCTTCTTCTTCTTCTTCTTCTTCTTCTTCTTCTTCTTCTTCTTCTTCTTCTTCTTCTTCTTCTTCTTCTTCTTTTCTTCTTCTTCTTCTTCTTCTTCTTCTTCTTCTTCTTCTTCTTCTTCTTCTTCTTCTTCTTCTTCTTCTTCTTCTTCTTCTTCTTCTTCTTCTTGTGGTTTATTGGAGATAAGAGTTTCACGGTCTTTCCTGCTAGAGCTGGCTTTGAACCGCAAGCCTCATATCTCAGCCTCCTGAGTAGCTAGGATTACAGGCATGAGCCACCGGCACCCAGCTTGTCTTCCAAAAAAAAATTTTTTTTTCTTGTCAGTTGTGGATCTTGAACTCTGGGCCTGGGCACTGTCCCTGAGCTTTTCAGCTCTAAGGCCAGCACTCTACCCCTTGAGCCACAGAGCCACTTCCAGCTGTTGCTGTTTTTGGGGTGCTTAGGAATCAAACCCAGGGCCTCATGCATATGAGGCAAGTACTCTACCACTGAGCCACCTTCCCAGCCCCAGGTCTTCCAAATTTTTAAGCAGAGAAAAATCTGAGATTCTCAAATACCCTGCTGTCTAGAAACTCAAGGTTTCTCTGCCTAGTGGCAATGGCTCATGCTTGTAATCTGAGCTACTCAGGAGACTGAGTTCTGAGGATTGCAGTTGAAAGCCAGCCTGGACAGGAAAATCTGTAACACCCTTATCTCCAATTAACTAGCAAGAAACTAGAAGTAGAACTGTGGTTCAAGTGGCAGGGCACATGCCTTGAGTGGAAAAACTGAGACAGCGTCCAGGCTGAGATTAAGCCCCACTTACCAGCCCACACATAACACACACACACACACACACACACACACACACACACACACACACACGAGAGATATTTTATAAATGATTTTTTTGCCATTTAATGGCAAAACAGACTCAGAATCCAGGTGTTCCTCGTCCTGTCTACAGAACATAACAGTCTAGCCAGACCTTGACACTCAAATTGAAGTGGTGGAGAAATCTCTCTTGTTTGCTCAGAGTGAAATCATAGAGAACTGACGTAGTAGCCTTATGGCAGCTGAGGTGTGTGAGGGGGATGGGATAGGAAATGAGAGCACACATTTGGCCACGCTCAGGGCCCACGTGACCTTCGGAGAGCCCTCATTTCAAAACAAACTCAACCTTGTAGGTTTAAGTTCTCCATCCCCCCCCCCCCATCAGAAATGTGACTTCCTGCTTCTAAGAAGCAAGGCTTACAAAAGGGCTCAGAAGACTCCTTGGACATCAAATAGCTCTTACAAAATAGCGTTTTGATGAGTTAAGTGTAAATGAATCAGAAACATAAGGATCACATTTTCTCCGAGTGCACATGGGTTTCCAAATTGAGGGGAAATGTAGCTTGCTAACTGCATGCCGGCTTTCACCAGACCCAAAGCATTCATAGGGGAGGATGGGGGCAGAGAAGAAAGAGCGAGCCCAGCCCCCAAATGGTTTTAGATGTAGTGCCAAATTCAGAAATGCAGTTGGGCTCACCCTCTGCCAGTAATAAAACTGCTGGCCACCCAGAGAGGCCACAGGGAGGAGAAAGGAGATTGCTTTCCCCACCGGCCTCTGGTCCTCAACAGTTACCCAGAGCAGCTCTGTCTATCAGCCACCCAGAGGCCACACAGTCCCTGTACTCCATTCTAGGGCCCCAGCTCAGCCTCCAGTCTTCACGCTATGCAGAATGCCTTGTTTACCTCCCCAACTGTATCTGGTGTTTTGGCTCCAGAAGTCCTTGGTAACCTGGCAGCTTGTCACAAAGCCCAGCTCTGCAATGGAGTGACCTGTCCATCAACAACAGACTGTTTGGGAAAGCTGTCACACATCTCCTTTGGTTCCATTCAGAAAAAAACAAGAGTCCTTTGTAGATTTCTCTCTCTCTCTCTCTCTCTCTCTCTCTCCTTTCTTAAATGCTATCTAGGTGTGGAGTTTCCTTAAAACTGGTCCTTGTCCTCCCTTCAGACCTCAATCTGACAATATAACATAAAATTTGGGGATGGCTGTTATGTTAGTTGATCCCAGGATATGAAGCTTTGCCTCTTTTATAATTTCCACATTGTCTTCTCCATTCTTTCCCTTCTATTTTATTTCATGGAACCAAGAAAGTCGAAAATCATTTCAATTGGTGGTAAAAGATGATTAAAACAAAATAACAAAGGCTTTGGGCTGCAAGCTGTTAGTTTTATTAAATTTGCTACTGTGTTTTAAATTGGTACCAGGGCAAATCTTTGGACAATTATATCAAAGGCTGCTGGAATTAATCAGTTACATGTATAGGTTTGCTCCTTTCTCAGTCTTATGCGGTGAGGGCAAGATTGTCAGTGCACAGTTTTTCCATTGCTTGTGTGACAGGGTTGTACCCAACTCTCCTTGGTAGGGCTGCAAATGCCCCATGAATTCTCAAGTCCTTGTCATCTCAGTCTTCATGTATTGGCTTGAGACCATAGTCTTGAGCTCCCAAGAATTACCTGGAGGAATAAGAGGATGGCTATTGTCAGGGAAAGAATGAATATCATTTTCCTAAACAAAGATTCTTTCTTGGCAATGGGAACACAGGTTTGCTTTAATATAGGGGTACCTGCATGGAAAAGCTTTTGACAATTACTGAATGCCTGGGCTGGAAAGGAAGTAAGATGGAGAAAGGTGTACCTTGACTACCCAAAGACTAAGTGTTAGGCCAAGAATTGTAGAGTGAGCCTATAATCTCACTATTTGAGAGAGTTAGGAGGATTATGGTCCAAGGATGCTGGGGCCCTAAGTAAAATTCAAACATCAAAAACAGAGGGTATGTCTTCAAGGGATAAAACACTTACCTAATAAGTATAAGATCTTGAATTCAAACTCTAATATTGCCAAAATAAATAATTAAATATGTACATACATCCACACATGTTAAAACCATAATACTGCCAGGCCTGAAACAGAAGTAAAAGTTCTTAAAAATTCATAGTAGAACTGGGTACTGGTGGTTCACGCCTGTAATCCTAGTTACTCTGGAGGCTGAGATCTGAGGATTGTGGTTCAAAGCCAGCCAGGGCAGGCAAGTCTGTGAGACTCTCATCTTCAATTAACCACTAAAAAGCTGAAAGCAGAGTTGTGGCTCATGTGGTAGAGTGCTAACCTTGACCACAAAAGCCCTGAGTTCAGGTCCCAGGACTGGCAGCCCCCACCCTCCAAAATTTAAAGGTAGCACTCATGTAAAATTGGAATCAAAGAATGTATGGTTATTCCATATAGGAAAAACTTAAGTATGTGTAACCTTAATGAATAAATATTATCGCTGGTGGCTCACGCCTGTAATCCTAGCTACTCAGAAGGCTGAGATCTGAGGATCGTGGTTCAAAGCCAGCCCGGGCAGGAAAGTTTGTAAGACTCATCTCCAATAAAATGCTAGAAAACCGGAAGTGGTGCTGTGGCTCAAGCGGTAGAATATTCGCCTTGAGCTGAAGAGCACAAGGACAGCACCGAGGCCCAGAGTTCAAGCTCCACGACCAAAAAAATAAATAAATAAAATATTAAGAAAAATTCAATTAGCATAATTGCAGTTCAGAGGAGGAAGGCCAAGTTATTTTAAGTTTTAGTTCTCATTAAACAAAATAGAATATAAAAACAACTGGTATAGAACACAATCTTGGAAGATGCACCTTCCATTCCCTCACTCCATGGAGGAACATTTGCTGTCTCTACCATTCAGTACTGCCTTTCTACCTGTCTTATCAAACCAGAAGTAGAGACTACTACCAAAATGACCTTCCCAAAGCAAGAATTGCTATGTCATTTACCTGGAAAGTCAATCTTCCCCCTTCTCTTTACTTTGCCTTGCTCTTCTCCACTTAAGCCATGCAATTTTTTGAGCACTCCTTTCATAACATTACCCTCATCAGCCACAGCAATAGCAAATCCCATGGCCTAGTGCAGCCTCTGCACCTACATGTTTTAGGGTTTTTAAGAGCCATCAACTTTAACACCTTCTCTTCACCACCAGCCTGTAAGCATCCTAAAGACAGTCATATATAATTCATCCTGCATCCCAGAGACCTAGCATAACCTCAGGATGTTTCTCTGAATGCTATCTATGTGGCTAAGGAGCTGAATAAATGAAACAACATCAAGTTATTTATTTAGGATTTGAAAAAGTCTCCAAAGCCATAAATGTAATTAGTTAGTGTAAAGCTTACTTATGTTAGGCAAGATTTGAAAAAGAAAGAAAGGAAGGAAGGAAGGAAGGAAGGAAGGAAGGAAGAAGATAACTTATTCCTGCTATGTGCTTTTCCTCACAAGCCTCCTCATGAAGTGATACTACAAACACATGCTAATGAGTGTGTATGCATGCCCCAATACTGGGGTTTAAAGTCAGGGCCTGAGCCCTGCTGTCCCTGAGCTTTTTTTTTTTTTCTTTTTTTGATCAAGGTTAGCACTCTATCACTTGAGCCACGGCTCCACTTCCAGCTTTTTGGTGGTTAGAGATAAGACTTTATACTTCCATGCCTAGGCTGGCTTCAAACTCTGATTCCCAGATCTCAGCCTCCTGAGTAGTTAGGATTATAGACATGAGCCACCAGCACCCAGTGCAATATCATTTTTATACAATTCGTGTATGTTCATACATGAAAAAGAGTGTTGGTAAATATGCCTTGTAACCAATTCAAGGTAATGGAGTGAAAATAATAGTTTGTCTATAAAATTTATGACTGACCAAGAGTCAAAAATCTTATGTAAGACACTACCAAGCCGAATTCAGTAATATATCCACATATTCACATGAATATGCACACTAAGCCAATGCTATATAATCCCAATATGAGAGATAACATTAGTATTAGTTGAACTAATGTACTTCAAAATATTAGCATATTAGATTATATTTTTGGAAAACAGGAATCCTGGGCTGGGAAGGTGGCTCAGTGGTAGAGTGCTTGCATTGCATGCATGAGGCCCTGGGTTCGATTCCTCAGCACCACATAAGCAAAAAAGCTGGAAAGGCGCTGTGGCTCAAGTAGTAGGGTGTTAGCCTTCAGCTGAAGAGCTGAGGGCAATGCCCAGGCCCAGAGTTCAGGCCCCATGACTGACAAAAAAAATTAACTCATTAAGACATAAAACAAAAAAGAATATATATCTATGAATAGGTAAAATATTAAAAGTGCTCATTTCCATCATAGGGTCAAACAGAAAAACTAGTAAAGTCATTGATCTCACCCAGCCTACACTGAAAAGGAAGAAACAGTAATGTGGTTTACCTAGAGCCCTGGGTTCAATCACTAGCACAGGAAGGAAGGAAGGAAAGAAGGAAGGAAGGAAGGAGGGAGGGAGGAAGGTGAGGGAGGGAGGGAGGGAGGGAGGGAGGAAGGAAGGAAGGGACAAAAAGCTATTGTTGCTGGGCACTAGTGGCTCACGCCTGTAATCCTAGCTACTCAGGAGGCTGAGAACTGAGGATCGAGGTTCAAAGCCAGCCTGGGCAGGAAAGTCCCTGAGACTTATCTCAATAAACCACTAGAAAACTGGAAGTGGCGCTGTAGCTTAAGTGGTAGAGCGCTCACCTTGAGCTGAAGAGCGCAAGGATAGCACCCAAGCCCAGAGTTCAAGCTCCATGACCAACAATAACAACAAAAAAGGCTGTTGTTATCTGGTGAAACTCCGTGCAAAAATTAAAGAAGTATCTACAAGTTGTTAGAATTAATTCAACAGTCTATGAAGACTTCTAAATATGAAATTTAATATAGCTCAAATATTTTTATCATTCCAAATTACTGGAATATACAAACTCATTCAATGTACAATGTACACACACACACACACACACATATATATATATATATATATATATATATATATGTGTGTGTGTGTGTGTGTGTGTGTATGAGAAGCTGTTATTTCTTACCAATATCTGTAAGATGCTTAGATTAGGAATGCTTTCCTTTTTTTTTTTTTTTTGTCGGTCGTGGGGCTTGAACTCTGGGCCTGAGTGCTGTCCCTCAGCTCTTCAGCTCAAGGCGAGCGCTCTACCACTTGAGCTACAGCGCCACTTCCAGGAATGCTTTCCTTATAAATAGCTGTAGAGACAGGCAACAAGTTGAAGGAACAGTCTGTAAATTGTTGGACTTACAGCATTTCCTTCAAAATCAGAAACATTACAAGGTATTGATGGCTTACAAAATAAAACACGAGAGTCACAGATTTGAGAATGACTCTTGAAAAGTTATTTGTGAATAATTGCTACCCAGTATGTATAAATGCATGTCATTAATACACAACAACCCACTTTAAAGTAGGCAAGTGGATGAGCAAGCAATCCACATGGCTAGAAATGAATGTAGTAAGCAACTGTATGAGAAGATACTCAGACTTAGCAATCAACCAAAGACAATAATACAATAATTAAATGTAACACGATTCATAGTTTGGCAGAAAATGGAATGTTTGGCAAAACTGAGTGTCAGCAAAACCCTGAAGCAATGGGAATTCTACTGATTAACTTGTTAATTGCTGCATCCATTTGGGAAAAAATAATTTGGCAATAACTAATAATAAACTTAAAACACAATTACTTCTCAACTTAACAATACCAATTTTGTTCTATCTTCAGACATCTCTGGCTCCGTGTAGGAATCTTTACAGCAACATTGTTACAAATAATGAGCAAAAAAATGGATTAAATAATAATATTAATAACAAAGGATGTCTATCAAAATAATGGCCAATTAAAGTGTAATCTGTGTGTAAGGTAGAGCATTTTGTGTCAATAAAATTAAGCAAGTTAGATCCACCTTTACCAATGTGTATAATCTCAAACCAATACCGTTGGACAGAAGGGAGCTGTGTAAATAAGTATAATCTATAACATTCAAAATATGCAGCTTAATACATCAGAACAAAAAGTACAAAAATGTGCCTGAAATGAAAGTAAGATACAAGAGGCAGGCAAAGAGATACATTCAGACTTTATCAGACTACATAAATGTTTTAATTTTTTATTTCTATCCCACCCAAAATCAAAAAGATATGAAGAAAATGTGGCCAATGTTATAATTTGACAAAGCTGGAGAGGAAGTCTATGAACATTTATTGTAGTGTTCTCTGTACTTTTCTATGTAATTGAAATATTTTCCCATTAAAACAATCATAATAGTATATATTAAGTCTTTGGCACATCATGAGGGGCTCCAAAAGTGATTGTTTCCTTCCTTCCCATTCTTGGCTACAAGCTGGTATCCAGAGTGCCCAGGCATTACCCTTTGATTCTTAGCCCCAGGGTGGACCGGAATACTTGGGCTCTTCCTGAGCCAGAGACATCCTGGGTGGTCTCACCCATGTATCTTCCAGATCAATCTGGGTGGTAGGTTCTGACCGACACCCATCCTTACTGCAGAATTTTAGCAGCAGAGGCAGCTCTGGCCTGTAGAAATGTTCATGACAGAGAAATAGAAGACAACATCCTTGTTACTATGGATTAATACTAAGGATTGCCTTCCCAACTCCTATTTAGTGTAGAATTAGATGCTCAGAGAGAAGAAATGGATTGTCTGAAGCCAATAAATCAGTGGCCGACACAGAGAACTGTGTCTCCCAGATTGTAGATCGTACCTCTGGGCTCTTCCTGGTTCACAATTAAGACTTCTGATTTCTAGCATTCTGTATTTTACACCTCATAACAGCTGGGACTTCCATGCCTGGAAAACACTGTCTTGGGATAGAATTAGATACTTTTGCATTTGATGTTTTTGTTTTTCCACATAGGCTTTTGTCCAGACTGGCCTCAGACAGCAATCCTCCTATTTCCGCCTACCACCTACAGGTGCACACCACCATGCCCAACCAAGAATACTTGTTTCTAATTGTTAGACACTTGTGAAAGAACCATGGCCTGGATAACAGTGACAAAGACAGGGCACAGAACGTGTTTGTCTACCTTTAAACTGGTATTTACTAAAGAGGAGGATGAGGAGGGCAGGAGGGAGGGCAGAATAAGAAAGAGAAGGAAAGCTCTCACAAAGATTAGCTTACCACTTAAATATTTCAACCACAAATCAGGTTTCCACAAACCACACGTAAGAAACAGCATGGAGAATTTATCACACTAACACACTTTTTATTTTTTTCTAAATATATGATATTGTTATTGCAGGGGTGATACACAGACAGGTTACAGTTACATAAGTCAGGTAATGAGTATATTTCTTTTTGAACCCTGTCACCCCTTCCTTCTCTCACACTCCAGTCTCCCCGCAACCCAAGCTGTACAGTCTACTTTCCACACAGTATCTAGTGGGTAACACTGTTGTATTTGTTCACCGTTTAACACAACTTTTTCTGTGCTCCCTCTTACCTTCCCAAAGACAAACTAACAAAGAAGACAAAAGGAAAAGACAACAACAACAACTAAAATCTCCTGTTTCCATTTCTTGTAGCTCATTTTGCGAAGTATTATTCTTTTATATGCTCCTACTGCCATGCTTTTCCTGTGAAAGTACTCTTTCTGTTCAGACAGTGGCCACATCTCCTCGGTGGCCTGGGATGGAGCCTGGAGCATACCTCTAAAATTTAGAGCAAAATCAGTATATCACAAAATATTTGTCATGATTATCTTGCAACTTCATGCATCCCCTACAAATATCACTCTTTCCCTAACTGCATTTCAGTTTTAAGTCACAAGATACACACACACACACACACACACACACACACACACACACACATTCATTATTCTACATGAAGATAAGGCAGCTAATAAGCTTTTTTAAAAAAAAGTCTGTATCTTTATCAACAAATTGACCTTTAGAGGTTTACAATTGTTTATATGGACCTTGTCTTAAGATATTTATGTATTGGCTCATTTTATCTTCATTAACAGAACCTTAACAGAATCTGCAGGGACTTCTGGTCTACCCCCAACATCAGTAACTGCTCTAGTACTCCTAAAACAAACTCCCTTTGGAGGATAATAGATCTAACATTCTCAAAAAGGTGGTGTTCCTCACTAGAATCCTTCACTGCTCATAAACTCCAATACATCAGAGAGTGAAGAGAACTTTTCTGCCTATACCCTGCACCTGTTATCTTGGTGGCCTTATCCAAACAGCCCCTGTCCTAAGAGCAGCTGAAATAACAGAGGGGCAGGAGAACTTGAGACTTTTTTGACATTGTCCTTTTGTTTATAAAATCCACCTCCATCCACTCTGGAATCTCCTCATTATCCTCTTGTGTTTTTTTTCCCCCATGCTAGATTTTTATTATGAAGAAATGTATACTTGGTACAGAGAGTCATGAAGACAAGGAATAACATCTCCTTTTGGAAAATGATGGAAAGGGAAAGATAGGAGTAGACATTTGGTCATCTATATTTGCCTTGGAGTATAAATAGCGGCAGCCAGGTTCATTTGGTGTTTCCTTCGTGAAAAAAATCAGGATAGGCATTAAGAGTTTTTGAAGTCAGTAGAGAAATATCATCCTGTCATGTTGGAAATCTGACAGGAACCAGCCCTAAAAACTGCAATTCCAGGACAAGGCCTTACACTTTGCACACAAGTCTAAAGTGGGGATAAAGGAGACAGGATATAGGATATTATTCAATGGCATATGGTTGCAAACAAGTTGCTTGAACTATCTATGTCTCAGATTCATCATCTGTGAAATTAACATGAAAGTACAAGTATTCATGTACAAGTGTATTGACTCTCAAATGAGAAAACACATAGAAAGTGCATAGCCCAGGGCCAATACTAGATTAATACATGCTACTGTTATTATTTCAGACAAGAATGAAAGACATTGGTAGGATCATGTGAGAGAGAAAAAGAGAATTGCTATAGATGCAACATCAGGAAAGAGCTTGCTCATGCATACTGGGGTAATTCTGCATGGGTTTATAATGAGAGGCAACAATCAGATAATGCCCAGGGAATCCCATAGCATAATTTCCCACTTCAGTGCTTTTGCTTACACTATGTGTTTTTTTTATCCTGGATTGTTTTCTCCCAAATACTTTTCTATGGATCACGTGTTATCTGTTACTTTTCTAGCATATTTGGTATAGAAGTTAAGGGGTAAAAGTCTCTACATGTTTATCCATCAGTTAACACTTGTTTTCATTGGTGTATAACAGAATGCATTAGTCAATAGTTCACTAGATAATAACTAACTCGGTAATTATCTAGTAAGTTCACTACATAATTATAGTAAAATGAATGTGTGTTTGATTTCAAAAAATGAACAAGGCTAAAAAAGGTATGGTGGTGCACACTGTAAGTTCCAGCACTCAAGAGGCTCTATCAGGAGAATTATGAGTTCAAGGCCAGCATGAGCTATAGAAAGAAAGAAAGAAGGGAGGGAGGGAGGGAGGGAGGGAAGAAAGAAAGAAAAGAAAGAAAGAAGAGAAAAAAGAAAGAAAGGAAAAGGGTGGGGTGGGGGACAGCAAAACTAGTAGAATATATTTGGTATAATCGCGTGACATGCCTCACCTCAGATTATGTTTGTCTAGCTAATTGTCTTCTTTACATTTTCTAGGGATCTGAAACTTGGCAGCGTGTACCAATACCAGATTATCACCGTTTCAGGAACCGAAGAGAGTGAGCCATCATCTGCTGCCATATACATCCATGGAAGTGGATACTGTGGTGATGGTATTATCCAGAAGTAAGTAGTTGTAAGAGGGGAGCACAGTATATAATGAGGGCAAGATTGTCAGAGTTCTTAGAGAGAAGAGCTAATGAGATTCTAATCAGTACATGATCTTCGAGGTGCTAATGATCTCCAGCCAGCTTGCAACTGGTCTGCAAGTCATTTGCTGGCCTTCGAAGAAAATCAGTAACTCTTTTGGAACACACAGTTCTCAGTAGATGACTTAGACAGAGGTACCATTATGTACTATCATTTTTCTTCTGTTTTTACTTTGTCTTTTTACTGTCAAAACCCACAGTCAGTTAAAGGGATAGAGTTCATCCCAATTAAAGCCATTTTTGAAATTATTTTTCTGGTTGCTAAGACTGGATATCAACAGTTTCAAAAATAGGTCCAAGGGTCATAAAAATAACAAGATATTCTAAGATACTATTATACTGAAACTTAGTACCCCAGATTGAATATGGGATCTGATAAGGAGTTCATGGGAGAAAATGAATCAGTGAGTACAAAGATTCCAACCCCAAAAAGAAATTCTGATTAAAGAATATAAAAGTATATGTTGTAGATATGGCTTTGATGGAATTTTCAGTCCATCCTATCCCCTTGGTCCTCAGGACAAGATGCTAGACACCTGCCTAATAGGAACTAGCAGGAGATTTTGAGTTCCTTTCCTCCTGAATAAGCAGAAAAATATTTTATGGCATGAAATTGCAAGGGCGTTTCATTTTTTTCTGTTTTTGCTTTTATTTTTCCTTAGAGGTGGAGACAAGACCAACTATCATTTCATTCAAAACTAGATTTCTTATGGCTGAAAATTCTGTTGCTTATTGCTTTTGTATCAATTTGTGTATCATACCATCAACGAAGAGGTTTTTCTTTTTTAAAAAAATGAGTGAGAGATTTAATGATAATCATTATGTGTGGAAATGGGAAAAAATGAGCTATTGGCAAAATTCCTCCATTAAATGGCCCTGTTGGGTGTCACATAAATCTGTGCAACCTGGGATTGCAATTACTCCTTCTGTGGGGGGAGGGGTGGTGCCTCACAGTGCCATGAAACCACCCATGTACAGACGGTGGATCAGCTCACAGGTGTACATAGATGATGGGGAAGGGGCAGGGTTAGGCTTCTTTCTGTCTGTCACTAAACCTAATGTTACAGGGAGAAAGAGCAACTTAATGTGTTATTGGCAATCGTGTGGGTCTGTGAGGTCAACTAGAAACCTCTATTTTGGGATAAAGGGAGCAGCTAAGAATAGAACATGTTACAGTTGTAGGAGTAAAAAAAATAAGAGTTTGCACATGAATGCCTATCCACATAGACAGTTATTGCCCAGCGTGATGCTTTTGGATCTTGACTAATATTGAAGTAAATAGCAAATGTGAGATCAGTGAGATCAGATGAGGAACAATGAGTTTCTCTTCTTGTTTGTTTTTGTTTTTATTAACCCTCAAAAAAATGTGTACAAGATTCTGCTTCTGTCCCCCAGTGAAGGATGTCAGCTATGAATAGAAAGTAGCAACTCAAAATCTTTAAGTAATATATATATATATATATATATGTACATTTTTATATACAACATCAATTCTGTTTTATTTACTAAGACAGATGAAACTCGCAAACACTGTCTGCATAAACATTGCAAAGCCCACTGAATGTTCACTGGTCAGAATACTGATTACAAACATTCAGCACGCACTCTTGTTCTTCTGACGTAATGATCTATATAAGAGTTGTGCTTTCCCCCATGTTTTCAAGACTGATGCCAGTTATTCAGTAAGCAAGTATTAACGTACACTTAGGTAACTTTCAGAGAGGAGTTATCTGAATTTATCTGGTATCTTTGAAGGTTTGATTTTTTTTATTTTTTACTGTTTTTAAATGAATGACTTCAAACAAAATTCCTTATTGGCACTGAGGTTTGAGCCCTGGGTCTGATCATTTCCAGACAGGCTCTCTACAACTGAACTATACTCCAGCTCTTTTTTAAAAAATTTAATGTATATTTTTATTGTAAAGATACTGTACAGAGGGGTTACAGTTGCATGAGCAAGGTAATGAGTACATTTCCTAACAAGAATTGTTACACCCTCCTTTATATTTCCCCTACCACCCCCTCCCTCCCCACTTCCCTAACTCCTTTCTCCCCTTTTCTACCCACCGCCAAAGTTGTAAAGTTTGTTTTCAACATACTGTCTTATACATCTCATTGTTACAATGGGTCATCCTATATCCTTATTTCAGCATTTTGTTATTTCCCTTCCCCTCCCCAAGTAAGAAAAATGTATATACAAGATGCAGGGCACCAGAATCAAATACAGTGACAACAGAGGTTGTACCATGGGGGAAAAACATACAAAAGAAAAAAAATCACATAGTATATTATATGTACATTAAGAAGAACAACAACAAAGATAAAACCTCTTGTGCCCCTATCCTGGGGTTCATGTTGCTTAGCATCGTTATATAGTCATATGTACATTTTTTTAACCTCTTCTGCTTGTCCTAGACATACTAGTTAATGCAGATAGGGGAAACCATGGGACCTATGTTTCTTTGAGTCTGGCTTACTTCACTTAATTTTTTCCGAGTCTTTCTATTTCCTAACAAATGGGGTGGTATAATTCTTTCTGATGGAGGCATAGAATTCCATTGTGTGTGTGTGTGTGTGTGTGTGTGTGTGTGTGTGTGTGTGTATACATACATTTTCTTGATCCATTCATCTACTGAGGAGCATCTGGGTTGGTTCCATATCTTAGCTATGGTGAATAATTCCAGTTCTTTTTTGTGCTGTTTATCTTTTATCTCACTTCCTGCACAGACGATCATACCCAGTATCTTTCTGTTGAGATTGAGCCTCAGTTATTGAAGTCCTACTACTCTCAATCTCAGCTATAGCTAAGATTATGAATATAAACCATGGGCATCCAGAAAAAGACATTTAAAAAGCTAACATTGATAATGCCAGTAATGATCATTAGCACAATTTCAAGTGGCTTCCTCAAGCAGATCCATCTAGGATATATATTTATGTCCTGAATATCCTGTGAGTTTAATTTCAAAAGAAAATAATCGGGATGTTAATATTGGAGAGATAATGTAAATTTAAGTGTTGAGTTATGGTGATTGCCAAGACTGTATGAGTTAAGAACACAGAAAATAAAGCTGCTCACCGGTCTGAGCATGAACTCTACAGTGAGCATTGTGCACGTAAGAGCCACATCCAAAAACAGCGATAGAATGTGAAGACAGAGTTCCCAGCACAACAAAGTTGGGGAAAGGGGAGCCATTCATGCTTCTCTCCCACACAGAGACCTGTGCTTCCAGCTCAGTTCAAAGAGAAAGTGTCCGATTGCACGCTGCATATCAAGCTGCATGCCCAGAAGATTCAGAAAATATTTGCAGTCACTGCTGATAAACCATAATTGTGATTTGGCATTTTCTAACTTGGCACAAATAATTTTTTAATTGACAGATTGGGAGCCTTAATTTACAATTCATTCCATCCTTGTTGGAGCCAGACACAGGCACCAACACTACAAACTACCATTTTTCTTACCAATCTGAAATGGCAACCATAACCATGATTGATTTACAATAGCTTCCACAACTTAATGAAGCTATTTAATTGGGGGGGGGGTTAAATCTAGATTCAGTATTCTACACAGATAGACACCAATACTTAGGTTTTCTGTAGATAGCAGGTATATGTTATACTTTGTAGAAAAGTGTATGTAGCTAATGGATCTCATCCTAATGAAAAGAGAAAGGAATAGAGGGCAAGAGAGGGAGAACAGAAGGAGGGAAGAAGGAAGGAAAGAAAAATGAAAAAGAAAGGAAGAAACAATAGAAGGAAAGAAGGAGTGAAGGAAGGAAGGAAAGAAAGGAGGAAAGAAGGAAAGAAGGAAGCAAGCAGGGAGATATAGAGGGAAGAATGATGGAAGAGAAAGAAGGGTAACATGAAGGAAAGAAGGGGTGTCATCATCTTATTTATAGGAAAAGGAATTTATGAAGAATTATGGACACAAATGATCTACACCAAATTTCTCCCAAATTCAACTTTAGTGTAAAGATGGATAATTCTAATGATAAGAATATCTGTAAACATTTACTTATTGGGCCTCTGTCACATTGAGACATCATGCTACCTGTGATCTCCTTGATTCTTCCCAACAACGGCATTGGATAGGTCCTATTATCGTATTTTATAGAAGAAGACCCCTAATGTCCAGGGACTCTAGTGGATTCCTTAAGCTTACATACTCAGTAAGGAGTAAGTGACACATAGGACCTGAGAGCTAGGTCCTCATTTGGAGCTATCGTTGTGTTGCTCTGAGGCCTGATGACCCCTCAGAACTAACAAATGAGGGAGTGGCTGTATGCTGCCTGGTACAGCCCAGGCATTATGCTGGGCACTGAGGTAGAAGGATGACAGATTCTCTTACTCTCTTAGGCATCTCACAGCTTCACATAGGGCTCAAGAAACAGACCAAGGCAGTCAGTTTGACAACTTCTGTGATGGATGGAGCAACATGTCTGTGAACACAGAGAATGATGGCTACTCACCCAGGCCTGTGAGGTCAAAGGAGGTTTCGCAGAACCATGCTATCTAATGATAGATCTGTCATGCCTACAAGATATTTGTGGTGACCTTGATGTTTGGCTTAAACCAGTAGAACATACTGGTGATGGAAAGCAGGTTGGAAATATTCTTTGTGGCTTAGGGAACCAGCCCAGGTTTTTTGGTTGTTTTTTTTTTTTTAAGTCTCTCCCCAGATAACCCACGAAATAGCTAAGAAGTAAAAGGGTCATCAGCAATTGCTGTCCTGTCCTATAAGATTCTCTGGCAGAGAAGACTGAGATGGGAATATGGAGGTCTTTGCTCATGGGTTGCCAAGAGAGAACCTGGGTGGTTCTTTGGAGATCAGTGCAGTGTCCTAGGCCATCTTAAGGATTGATTGCTAGGCACTCTCCTGCTACTCTGACACCTCCTAAAAACAACAGTCATTGCCTGGTGTTAATCGCCTTGGTCAAAGGAAAGTCTGAGGCTTTTTCCATGCTGGGACAGGACCCAGCTGGTCTCTGAAGAGACCTCCTAAGGCAAAGTGGGAATGAGACATGTGGTTCCCTGAGCATCTACTCAGTATGACATTTGAAGTTACAGTCCCTTTTTGTATCCAACACAAGTAGTGGGGCAACTGTCTCCATTGTAAGACAAGAAAGTAAAGCTCTGAATCTGTAAGAACACCATGCAAAGAAAAAACTTTTCTACACCATGTAAATGTGTTCTGAACTTTCCAAGATTGTAGCAACTTACACATAAGTAGCAACTCAGAACTTGATGTGTGGCTACTGTGAATGAAGAATGGGATTGGCATAAGTCATCACAGAATGATCAGATGGAGAAGCCAAAGACGTAAACAAGATTATGCAGTTAGTTTGGAACATAGGGTTCTAAAACACAGATTGTCTGGTTCTGAAAGGATGGGAACATTCCAGAAAGTTGCAGTCTATCTAGTCTTTCAGTTTGTGCTTTTCCTTCTCCTTGCTCAAGCTTAATTCAGAAAATGAGTAATACTTGTTTTCTGCCCATGCTAAAATCATCTTTAGGTGATGGAAATAATTCCAAGAAAAACAAGCAGGGTCAGAGTTAACTTTCAATCAAAGATTACTAAACAAGAGGATGTGAGTGAAAATAAACTTTCCTTTTCAGTGTACTAAGCGATTTAGGGAAGCTGTCAATTCAAAGAGTGAGGGAGTCGCATTTACATTGTTGGAACCCCAAAATTTTCTTCCAAAATCCTTTTAAAATCAGAAACACAGCCAGGCACTAGTGGTTCATCCATAATCTTAGTTGCTGTATTTAGGAGAGTGAGATGTGAGGATCATGTTCAAAGCCATCCCAGGCAGAAAATTCCATTAGACTTTTATCTCCAATTAATTACCTAAAAGCCATAAATGGAGCTGTGGATCAAGTGGTAGAGCACTAGCCTAAAGAAAAAAACAAAACAAACAAAAAAATCCATCAGGGACAACATCCAGACCCAGAGACACACACAAACACACACACACACACACACACACACACATGCACACACACACACACACAATCAGTCACTCACTCACTCACTCACAATCAGAAAAATGAAGACGGCAATGAGATTTTTCTTTTTTTTGGGGGGGGTCCAGTCATGGGGCCTGAACTCTGGGCCTGAGCGCTGTCCCTCAGCTCTTCAGCTCAAGGCTAGCACTCTACCACTTGAGCCACAGCACCACTTCCGGCTTTTTTCTTTTTGCTTATGTGGTGCTGAGGAATCGAACCCAGCGCTTCAGGCATGCAAGGCAAGCGCTCTACCACTGAGCCAACTTCCCAGCGCTGGCAATGAGATTTTTCTTGATCTGTTCCTTCCTTGGCTTAGTTTTCACTCAGTTTTTACTCCCGACTGACTTGGTGTCTTAAGGAACTTGAAATTTTAGAGAAATAACTTTGAAACAAGAATTCTACTTTGTATTCAGAAGCAAAATAAGGCAGTTGTGATAGGAATTTATAAATCTACACCTTTTATGAAACTTGCTTTGAACGTGAAGAAACAGGTAAAGATAAAGGGACTTACATGAGGTCTCCTGGAAGGTTTATGGCCCATGGAAGGACTTGTCCTTGTCCTGCCCATGTTATGAAATGATCTACTAAATTTCTGTTCTGTGTCCACTGTGCAGAGACCAAGGTGAAGAATGTGATGACATGAATAAGATGAATGGTGATGGCTGTTCCCTTTTCTGCCAAAAAGAGGTTTCCTTCAATTGCCTTGGTAAGTCGTTACCATGTCTCTGGTCCTGGCTGGTTGCTTATTTATAATCATGATAATTATCTATAAATGATGGTTCACTCCTTATATTACATGCTTATTGAGTGACTCCTACGTGTTAGGTACTGTTCTGGGCACCAGGGAATACTGCAATGAAAATCAAACAAGGGAACCTAGCAATACTGAAGAATAGCTATCTCGGTCCCTAATACATTAGCGTCTCATAGATGACGGAGATGACAGGTGAATTTATTTGATCATTCTTTTCTTCATACTAACTCTCCAGGATGGCCATTACCATATCCATGTAGGATTTTATTCTTTTTTAAATTAAATTAAATTACAATTTTTTTGTGTCAGTCCTGAGGCTTGAACTCAGGGCCTGGGCACTGTCCCTGAGCTTCTTTTACTCAAGGCTAGCCTTCTGCCACTTGAGCCATAGCACCATTTCTGGCTTTTTCAGTTTATGTAGTACTGAGAAATTGAACCCAGGGCTTCGTGCATGCTGGGCAAGTACTAATCCACATCCCCAGCCCAGGATTTCATGCTTTAGAGGTAAGACAAATCAAAAGCTAGGGGAAATGAATGGTAAAACTTGCCCACAATTACACAGCTTAAAAAAAAAGATTAAAGACAGAACCCAGTCTTGAACCTGATTTTGTCTGATTCTAAAATTTGTATTCAGCCCATTTTGCTATGCTATCTCTAGCTGGGATCCAGGAATTTCCAGAATCTTCATTGCAGGCTGGGAACTGTGGGCAGTCTCTCTGATCTGCCAGAGGAGAAATAGCAGACCCGCCTGTGTTTAGAAAGCAAATGTCCTTTTCCCACCTTGCCCAACTCAGATGGGAAATGTGTTTTCCTCTGCCTTCTAGCAGTGTCTGAGCGATCTTGTTGTTTCAGCCCCACTTGGGAGGCCCTGACCAGCCCAGGGCCAGTAAACAGACAGGGGTTGGGGGAAGGGATGGAATTTTGAGCTGGCCCAGATGAGATCATACTTCCTTTAAGATGCAAATCGATACCTGAAGATCAAAGGTCTCTGGGCTAATCCCTTGGGCTAGAGGTGAAAACTAATCACAATTCATTTGCAAGTACAAAAGACAGAGGTGCACTCTCTGAAAAGGAAAGGGGCAGCTACAGTGGGGGGTGGAGGAGGGGGAAGGGAATGAAAACCTTGGTGGGAAGAATTTACTCTGAAAGGCAATTTTCTAGGAGGACTAAAGGGAAGGAGATGTCATCGCGTCCTGGCATCTGCAGTGCATTACTGGAGTGTATGTTTAGACATTTGTTCTCCTCCTAGATTGAACTTCACGAAGGCTTAAGAACCTTGAATCACTTACCTTTAATTCCATTCTCAACACAAATTTATTGAGCACCTACTGGCTCCTTTGTACCAAACACAGGGTCTATATACATAACAAGGGGTGCACTGCAAATGTTTGTGTTTGAGGTGGGGGGGTGGGGTAGAGGAAGAACAAGGAAGAAAGGACTAGGGAGTTTACAGACACCTTAGGTCTTTCAATTGCAAGATATGGTTTCCTTCAGTCTTGTAATTTCCAATGCATATCTGATTCCTCTTAATTGTGGACTCTACTTGAACCTTACCATCACCTTCCTCACAACTAACTGACCTCGCTGGAAAATATCTGCCCATTTTAACTCACTTGACTGTGGCATATAATGTAAAGGCTCTGGGAAGGAAGTGGGATGTGGTAGAGTTAGGAGATGGTAGGGATGATTCCTACAGATAGAAGCTTGTGGCCCATGGAAAGGGTCTACGAACTATGGTCCACATGCCAGAACAGGCCTACTGTCTGTATTTGTAAATAGACATACTTCTTTTTTTTGTACATAGATCTATCTCTGCTCTCACATTACAAACAGATTCAAGGGATTACAAATGGCAGCCTATGGCCCAAAGGAACTAAAATATCTACTCTCTGGCCCCTTACTGTACACAGTATGGCATCCTCTTGAATTTGGATATTTGATAAGTGTTGGCACCGGACACAGACAGCAAATGAAAATCATGACACTAGTCATGGTTTCTTAGAAGAACTGGGGACTGGAAGAAGCTTGCGGAGAGAAAATGAGGCTGTGAATCTAAGTCTAGCTTGCTTGGCCTGGCCTCTTGAATGTCACTTCCTCCTCTGTGTTGAAATGACTGCTCAGGATTAGATCCACTAGGTTAGATGGTGATGCCTGCGTGATCAGGAGGAAGAGGAGGATGTGCATCTTACAGACTTTCATTCTCTACTGGATTCTAAGGGCTTGGCTCCCGCTTGCCATATTTTCTGAATACAATACACTAAGCACATTAATAAACTCCATTCTCAGGATAACTCTTAATGGCCTGCTTTTACAAAACAGAAAACAGAGGCATGGGGCTGTAAATGAAGGATCCAGAGTGACATGGTATCGTTGGAGTTAAACCCGGAGAGTCTTGACGCTGAGCCTACCATGGCAAGCTACTTGCAGAAAGGCAGCAGAGCTTAGGGAGTGAATGAAAACCATATCATTATGAAGCAATTCATGTAACAATTTAATGGGATGGAAGGCAAAATTGTCAGTAGTATGGATGATTTCCAGGGAAGGCTCTCTCTTACTTACCCCAGCATACTGAATAATATTTGTTTTTAGGGGAAGAATCTCAGCTGTGCCCTCCAATTGGCCATTTAGAACCTGATTATAGACACAGAGACACAAGCATTCCAGACAGAATGGAGTTCATCCAGAGATCTCAGCTCCCAGGGACCACATTTCAAGGACAAATTCCATAGCTTGAGTCTAGAAAACCTTCTTAAAGGAACAGCTAAAACAAAAATGAGACAATTTGACCCAGAGTCAGCATTCAGGTGTCAGAGAAGTGAAACTGGAGTGTCAATAGCTTTGCTGAGGAAGATATTATTCTCATTATTATGTGTGTTTAAGACATTATGTGTATGTAAGAGAACAAGTTTGAGCAAGAATGACATGGGTTTACAATATAGCTGTGTGATGTTGGCCAAGCCTCAGTGTTCTCATCTAGAAAATGTAAAAGCCCTCAAGCCTGTCTTCAATATTTGTGGGTATTTGCTATCAGAATCCCTTCCCTAGATTTAGTGAATCTCATTTTCATGGTGAATAAATCCTTCACTAGAGCTGCTGACCATCCGGACTTCTCCCAATTACTCTGAAGCTGGAGTGTAGACACCACAGCCTAGACTTCCCCATTCCCCTCCCAGCCTAGACTTGCCCCACAAATAGACACAACATCCTGAGACTTAGCATCTGAAGTTGATGGTGATGAGACATAGGAACTCTCAGCCCATATTTAATGAAGATGGAGGGAGCATTACACTCATGACAATTTTTAAAGTGCCAAAGAGGGACAACATCTAGAATCACAGCTGAAGTAACTTAACAGCTGTGGATCTCTGCACAAGATGGGTCCTGGGGCTGAATCTTAAACCTGGAATAGGAGGTGTCATAAGATGCAAGGCTAGCTCTCCAGCCCTCCCAGGGAGTCCTCTATTAAGAAGCCATCCAAACTGGATTTCTGTGGATTACGATTTAAAATCCTATCTGAATATTATTGTATCATAAATACTGTGTGGTTTAGTCCAGTGTGGAGAGTTTGGATGTGTTGGGTGAAGGGAGGCAGGAATTGCCAGGGACATCAGCCATGACCATCCTTTATGAAGAGCCATTATGTTGGATGGCAGTCCCGGGCTAGGTATCATTATTTCGTGTGAGCCTACTTATGAGCCCTCTTGTTTCCATGTGTAGATTTGAAGTCTTAACTGACTCCAAGTTAAATAGAATCAGTTTTCCTACCCTGCTGCTGCCTCATTTATTACAATGGCTTCCTTCCTTCCTCCCTCTGGTTTTCTTCTCCTTCCTTTTTTCCTCTTCCTCCTTCCACTCTTCTTTGACTCTTTCACCTTTACTTTTCTCCTCCTCCTCCTCTTCTTCCTCCTTGTCCTTCTCCTCCTCCTTTTCCTCCTCCTCCTTTTCCTCCTCTTCCTCCCCCTTTTCTTCCTCCTCTTTCCTCCCCTCCTCAGCCTTTGCTCTCTTTCTTCTTCACCCATGCTGCCCATTTTGCCCATTTGGAAGGGTTGTTTTCCCCACAGTCAATAACATCAGTGTGATGATGAATGACAGATTTATGGAGATGCCCCAATCACTTTTCAGAAGCCCACACATCCAGACGGATCCCCAAGGTGCCATTGTGTTATTATGCAACACCCCAAGGACTTCCCTTTCCCATTTTCCCACCCCCAGTATCCTCATTCACTAGTACATAATAAGTCACTTATTAAAACAAACACCACCCACAAGACCTCTTGGGCAATGCAGGCTTCATCCCCTCTCAATGTGGAAATTATCTTGTCCTCTTCCCCCTTTTAAAAATATAACATACACCAGGCCCAGAGCTTCAGTTAAGAAACGTGGTATCAGTGAAATAATAACACTGCCCCCCTGGCCCATGCTGGCTAGAAGCATTGTTCAGCAGCAGTAGGGATTCTACTCTAAGGCATGGAGTCATAAACTACAGCCAGGCTGCTGATAAAAGCTGAAGGAGGGAAGGTAATGGTCAAATTAGTCAGACAAAATGCAAAGGATCCCCAAAAGGGGTTCTACTTAGTCATATATCTTGAGTCAGAGCTGGAAACATGCTACCTTCTGAGATGACATTTAAGCCATTACAGGAGATGCAATGTGGGTTGTGTTTTGATTTAGTACACTATGGGGTCTCAGGGTAGCTCCATTCACATTCCAATTTAGATGTAGAAGCCTGTGCTGTTTTAAATCCCAAAGCAACAGTTTTTCCCTCCCTTGTGAAAGAAGGGAGACTGGGCACTCTCTCTCTCTCTTACTCCACCTGATATTAAGGAAGTCCCAGTTTGTCAAACAGATATTTCAAGGTTTGGGAGGAGGGTCAAATCCTGCCTGATGCTGATATATCATTTCTTTAGAAAAACAATGTGAGAAGGACCCCCAGGAACTTTTTCTCTTTTTCTCTTTCCTTCCCCACTCATCTCTCTGCCCACCTCCGGCTTCCCTCAGCCTCATTTTGTCTATGATCTCTGACACAGCTTCTCTAGTCCTGTCTCAGAGCCAGGACCAGTAACTCAATTAGCACTCCCTATAGCTGCGTACCCACCCCTCCCCAGTATGAGGTAGATAAGGGGAAGGACTGAGAATCAATCTGGCTCCCTACCAGTTACAGGGAGGAGCAGGGGGTCACCAAGCCTGTAGCCCCTCTGTCAGCTGCCCTGGCCTGTGCTGAGCCCAGGCGAGAAAGGAAAACAAGAAGATGAATCGCCATGTCTTCTTGGTGGATGTTCCAATGAGACTTAAGAACAACAGTGATTAAAAAGGAAAACAGTCCAGGCTGGAGGGAAGGAGAGCAGGGATGAATGGGCTCTGCTGGGAGCTGCATTTATTATTATTTTTCTTTCAAACAATGTGGAGTCATAATAGACTATCCACCTCTCACCTTACAAAAACCTTAAAACCTAAGAAGCAAAATAAAACTTTCTTCTGGCTGCATGAATTCATTCAGACCTCTCTCTGTGGAAAAAAAAAAAGTAGGTAATTCCCCCAAAACAGTTTCTTAAAAAAAAAGAAAAAGATTTTCTTGGCCTGAAGATAGATCTTTGAAGGAAGGAGGCAGGAGAAGAAAAAGAAGGAAAGAGAGAGAGAGAGAGAAAGAAAGAAAGAAAAAGAAAGAAAGAAAGAAAAAAGAAAGAAAGAGAGAGGTGGGGAGCGGAGGGAGGGTGGGAGGGAAAGAAAGAAGGAAAGATGGGAGAGAAGGAGAGAGAGAGAAAGAAACTTAAATGATGAGCATAATAGTAAAAATTTACTAGCCAGGATGGGCAGAGTGCTTAGAACTGACATAGGAACATATGCATTATGTGTAAGAATTCTGAGTTCAAAGCCTGGTACAGACATTTTTAATCTATACCTCAGTTTTCTCATCAGCAAAATAAGTTAGTAATCATTGTAGGGAGGATCAAATAGCTTACTAAGTTGGGGATGTAACTTGGTTGTAGAATATTTAGTTTGTTTAGCATTCACAAGGCTCTGGGTTTGGTACCCAGTACCATAAACAAATACAAGAGTTTGTTTATGTATAATATTTAAAACTGTGAAACCGGATAAGTGTCATATGTAGTAACCCAACTATATTACTACTACTACTAATAATAATAATAAAATAATACTGCTACTACTCCTCCTCCTATTATTACTATTACTAACATGCATTCAGAAGTTATATCAGTCCTCCCAGTGGCCATATGAGATAAATTATGTTATTATCCCAATTTGGAAGAGGACAAAACAGGAATTTACTCAGGGTCATGTAGCTTTTAGCAGATGGGAGTTTTGCTTTACACAGACAGAATTGTTTGCTTCACTGCGAAGTGATTTCAGCTACCAGGCACCCGATTGTGCCCACTTTTATGGTAAAAATCCCTTTTTTTAAAAAAAAAAAGACATTCCATTCATCCCTCCCAGGAACTCTTTAGAGCCAAGAATAATTATATCACCTTTACTGATTGAGAAATTGAGCTTCAGTGAATTGTCCAATGTTGTTTTGACAGGAAAGGGAGAAAAGACTTTAAATCTTATCTGATTGTCCTAAAGATGATGTCCCAGGCAGGCCCCTAAAAAAGAAGTAGCAAAGTATTTCTCTTTCCTGATATCTGTTTGGTACCACCAAGTCTCAGCAGGAAACAAAGTGAACATATTTGTCTTTGCTGTGTCTTTTTCATGAGTCATAAAAAAAAAACAACAATCATTTTCATTATTAACATCCTATGGATGTCTCTGCATAGCTATCTTCTCTATTTGGTGCTGTTTTCTTTCATTTACAACAGATCGCCCTCCACTGGCAGTAGCCTTATTGCTTTCCACATAGGATGCATTGGGTGCTTCATCCGTTGGCCAGGCTGAGTTGTAAAATATTGGAGCATAAATCCCAAAATCTATGTTTAGCCCAGTACAAATGGCTCATGCTTAGAATCTTAGCTACTCAGAAAGCTGAGATCTGAACTCATGGTTCTAAGCCAGCCTGGGCAGAAAAGGTGTTTTGTTCCAATTAACTAGCAAAAAGCTGGAGGTGGAAATATGACTCAAATGGTAGAGCACTAACCTTGATCAGCAAGCTAAGGGACAGCGCACCGCCCTGAGTTCAAGCCCCAGTAGCAGCACGCGCGCACGCACACACACACACACACACACACACACACACACACACACAAGCATGTGATCACAGTTACCACCTAGGTTGTCCTAGATAACTCCCATGTCCTCTGAGTCTCAGTTTCCTTCTCTGGAAAAGGACACAGAACTTCTTTCAATTACTTCTCTCTCAAGTACTGAGCACAAAGCAGCAGTTAGTGGATACTCAAGGTCAGTTAAGGCCACCTCTCCTTCCTCTTCCTCACACTGACTCTCAGTCAGTCCATAGGCAGACTCACTGCATTCCATGTGTAGCAAAATGATAGGAGGGCTGAGGGAGAGAAAGAAATTCCTTTACCCGGAGGGTCAAAGGGGTCACTGAAGGGACAAAAGAGCAGGAAAGGGAGGCAATGGGGCGGAAGGCTGACTTGTGGGCAGGACCAAAGATCTGAGTCCTTGGCTGGGAGGTCTGAGGGATGCATTCAAACAGTGTCAGCACCACTTAGCATCAAGCTTGCCAACCTGCCTGAGACCAGGGCTCACCACCTCCTTTGCAAACCCGGGAGGCCTACCCCACAGAGAGGCAAGGCTGGAATGAAAAGAAACAGGACAGCCTCAGACGCCAGCAGGGAGGAATTCTAACCCTCAGTCCAGGTCAGCTTCCTGAGTCTCAGGAAGGGGGTCAGGCTCGAGGAACAGACTTGGAGCTGGCTTGACTGCTAGGAATCAAGACGAAACTTTGATGTGTGGCCTTTGAAAAGCAGCCACAGTCCAAGGCAGGTGAATCTGAGTAGCCGAGAACAAGGACTTCTTTATGGCATTTAAAAAAAAAAGTGACCAGACATCCATCTGCATACACATGTGCCTTGAATGTGCATCTGTAAGCTTATAACTGAGGTGGGCCTAGAGATGGGGAGGAGGCCCCTGGGCTGGGTGAGGGCCTTATCCCAGCCCCTGTTTCTCTGCTGTGACTTGGAGTCCATATTGAGTTGGAAGAGACTTTTACTATTCATGAGCTGTGATCTCCACTTGCCCTGGGGGGAAATTGAAATATTAAGCAAGTAAGGGATATAGACTTAATTGTATCCTCCTTTTCTTTTTGGACAGAGAAGTAATGTGCTTAAAATAAAATGATGGATGAGCAGTCAGGGTTGTGTGAAAACCTCACTGTAAGGGCCTGGGGAAAAGACAGCTGCTTGCTCTCTACCATGTGTAGTGAGACCCGGGCAAGCTAAAGATGGTGCACGCTGGCTACTGGCGTTAGGGGGCTGATCCAAGCAGCTCCTGTTTATTGTGGCTTCTGTGTGAAACTCTGCTAAAAGAGAAGTGACAGTACAAGGAAGGGTGGGAAAATGACACTGATAATTATTTGAATCTCATGGTTGACAGCACCACTCACACACTCCTGGAAGTGTTTAAAGAAGGACCTCCTTTGTATGGATTGTCTGGAAAGCCTCTTTGGAGTTGTGGCATTGGGCTGGGACTGAAGGGTTGAACAGGAGACAGACACAGTAGGAAGCTGTGAAGCAGGGTGATGCTGAAGATGACAGGAAGCTCAGACTTTTCAGTCCTCAAGGCAAGGGAGAACTCCGGGAAGAAGGAAAAGAGCGTCAGCACCACTGGGCTGCGGAGAACCCAGGGAAAGCTAAGGACGAAGCCTTCTATGATCTGATCTCCTTCATGGCATTGAGAACTACAGTGATTTAGAAGGTAACCGGTGCCTTCCTTCTACATTCCGTGCCCTGCCCAGCCTACAACAGGCTTGGCCAATGACAGCTTGCTGCCAGTTTTGGCGCAAAAAAAAAAAAATTGATTGAAGCACAACTGTGCCTCTGTTAACATTCTGCTGAGGAGGAGGAGCTGATGCTTCCAACAGAGCCTTGAACAGCCCTCAAAGCCAAAATAGCCATTATCTGTCACCATACTGAAGATGTTGTTAAATGCTGGCATGGAGAGAAGAGACTATGTATAGGTGGTCTGAAGAAGAACCAGGCAAATTAGGCAGATTCAGACAAATGAAAAAGAGAGGGAGAGAGACAGACAGAGGCAGAAAGAGAGAAAGAGAAACAGACAGACAGAGAGAAAGAGAAACAGACAGACAGAAAAAAGACACAGAAAGACAGACACAGAGAAAGACGGGGATAAAAAGACAGAAACCTAGAGAGATACAGAGAAAGACAGACAGACCGACACAGAAAGACACCGAGAGATACAGCGCGAGACAGGTAAAGAGAGAGAAAGATACACAGAAAGAGACACAAAGAAAAACAGAGCTACCAAGAGAAAGGCAATGAAAAGAGAGAAAAAGACAGAGAGAAAGACACAGCGAGAAAAACAGAAAAACGGAGAGAGACGTGAGCCTATCACTTTATCACTCTCCTGGGCTGATGCTGTCATTGTAGTGCCTCCCATCCTATCCACTTCTACGTCCCCAACATCCAGCGCTAGACAGCCATTGTCTAATACACCGAAGCGTGTTCCACCGTGAAGCTAGAAGCAGTGCCCCAGGAACCTGGACAGCTTTCCTTCCTAAAAGCTCTTCCTCTTCTTGTGGCCGGCAGAGCATTGATAACTTGTGGAGAATCCACCCAAGTGTCTCCTTTTAGACTCCCAGCCAAGCTGGCAGCTGGGCATTATTATCACCCCTTTTCAGATGACCCAGTAGATTCCCCCCAAACATGTAAGCAGCTTTGGAGAGATGGCTTCCATTCAGTAAATATTTACTGAAATGCACAACCACTAGGAGAGAAACAAACCTTCCTGGGTGCTGCATCCCATGTCAGGCTGACTGCAGCATAAGACCCCAAAGGTTCCTCTCCTGATCCTCACAAAGGCCACACAGCAGTGCCCACCTTACTCTCACTTGGTACAAGGAGAAACTGAGGCTCAGGGAGATGAAGTTATGTTTTGAAAACAGGTAATTAAGTGGCAGCAATGGGATTTAAACCCAAATCTTCCCAGCTCCCAGAGTAGAATAGCCAAATCTTCTCTGGAATGCCAAGAATACATTTGAGTGGTGAAATACAACTAGATTTTTCATCTATTTCATATATATGTGTGTGTGTGTGTGTATATATATGATTCCTTTCTGTGGGAAAGTCATTTCACCATTCCAGACGAGAGTTGGAATAGCACAAATAACTTGGTGTTAATTAAATAATTCATGGATTTTTTTTCTTTATCAAGCTCTTCGGATTTACTCAATCGATCCATAAGGTATTTTCAACCTTAGATGGCATCTTTAGATAAGAAATCAGGGCACTGAGATATTAAGTAATATATTCACTTTCCCATTAAGGGATTCTTGTCCTGGAAGTCTGGCTTCCTAAACCCTCAGGCTTAACTGCTAATTCAAGCTGTATCTGCATCTTTAGGCTTAGCTGACAAAAAACAAAAGCAAAAACAAAAACAAAACACATATATACTCTAGAGCTGAACTGCCTAGCAGCAAACAGATAATGAGAAAAGGGGAAACGGTGCAGGAAGCCAAAGACATTTTCACATAACAAAAGGATCCCTGGGTCTCTAGAAGAAACACTGTCTGAAGTGTTTGTTTACAGATCATTAAATACTTAACAGAGGGAAAAACTGAAAGCCCTCTTTCTTGGGGTTGATACTGATTAAGGACCAAAGAGAAATGAACACAAAGCAAATCTGAAATTATCATACTTATTAAAGCATTGGGTTTTCCACATTAATTTACTGAAAAGAATAACAAAATACCCTGAGCTTAGTGTCTACAGTTCTTTGCTGAAGCTCCACCCTGACACTGCTTTTCCTGTTCCCTCAGGCAACAATCATAGGAGGTCCTATAAGACAGCTGGAAAAATACCTTCTCATATGGGTGTTTCTATTAAGCACCTGCTGCATACAAAACTTCTCTGCACTGTGAGGGAAGTAACAAACCTTTCACTGAGCCTCAGACGACAATAGACAATACTCACTGAAGATAGGGTGGCACTGGTTTGGAGACCACTCCTCCTTCTCCCCCTGCCCGCCCCCCACCCCCAAACCAGAAGCCCTGGGAAACCACTGGTCCACCTCGACTCTGAGAATTCAGACTTGGATAAGACCAGGAGAGTCACTGAGATCCTATGGAGTTCCAGAATGAGGCCGGGTTCTTTGGCAGGGACAGTGAGTAAGTTAGTCCTAAAGAAAGCTACTGCAGTAAAGTCACAAGAGGCCCGTAGGGGTGGGGGTGGGGTGGGTGGGGGGGTTCAGATTCTGTAATAAAGTCTGGCTTCTAGGCAGAAGCCTGACATGTTAGGAGCCGTGCTCGAAGATGATCATCAACCTCCTTCCCAGACTGCGGTGCTCTTCGAAGGCCAAAAGAGTACTCTTGGCAGAGTGACCTGAAGAGAAATCAGAGTGATTTTAGCTTTCAACACCAGTCAGAAACCCGGCCCAAATTATCCATAAGTTTAAATTAAACTATCAACTGCCATTGGCAGTGCTCTAAAGGTCCTTGGCCAGGGCTTGTCTCTGTGCTCAAGACACCGAAACCACATGCTTAACTTGAGTTCAGCCTCATTACCAAGGCAAAGGGCTGTACAAGTGTCTTAAATCCCTCGGCTTTTCCATTTGTGTGTGTGTGTGTGTGTGTGTGTGTGTGTGTGTGTGTGTGTGTGTGCCCTTTGCCAAGGGAATTCAGTGGGCAAACAAGAGTGGAAGGAAAAGCCAGCGGACCCGACTCTGACACACAAGGACCTCCTCAATCTGTCTGCTCCACCCTGTGGCATCCCGTATTTCCTTCCATTAGAGAAATGAGAATGCTGTTCTCTGCCATAGAGGGTGTTGCTCTGATCTATTCTTTCACTCATTGGAAAACTTGCTCATCACATTTATGCATTGGTTACCTGTTGAAGGCCTCTCACTGTGTCAGGCCTGGGCTATGTACTACTCAGCACACCAGGTTCATACTGCATGAGACAATCCTTGTCCCTCAGAAAGTGATCGATAAATAGTCATTAATATGGTTATGAGAGATAATGATCTAGCCCTTACAAATAGAGAGTACTGTGTTCCTGGAAAAAATCTTGCAGAGATTTGAGAGCCGTCATTCAAGGATGCCATGAGAAGGGGGTTCTATTAAATAGTGATTGCATTTAAGTATTTTACTGCTGGATCTAGCTTGTTCTTTCTTGAAATGAAGTCTAGGCACGATTGATTTTTTTTCTATAATAGAACATTTCTTATTCTTGGTTCTCAACCAGAGCACATCTGTCTCTGTCTCTCTTTCTCTCCTCTCCCTCCCCCTCTCTTTTCCTGTCCCTCTGTCTCTGTCTCTCTGTCTCTCTTTGTCTCTCTCCATCTCTCTGTCTCTGTCTTGTCTGTCTCTGTCTGTCTGTCTGTCTGTCTCTCTGGATCCAATCCAGGGCCTTGCACATGCTAGGCAAATCCTCTACAACTAGGCTACCCCACTTACCTGTGTTTTTATTTATTTTTCTTTTTTTCATCCAGACTTGTACGCATCTACTTACTCTACCCAGATTTAAATGTCATTCATACTCTATACAATGAATGAAAGTTCATCCTCTTTCTCCTCAGAACTGATACAACTCTTTCTTTGTCTCAGCTTTCACAGGGCACCTAGCCCTGTGGGAAACACCCACACCTCCTCCCTCTCTTTCTCATTTCCCACATTCCAACAATCATTTTTTCCAATTTTACTTGGAAAGCTTACCTTTTGTTTCCCTGCGAATTAATGTCTTTTTCTCTTTGGTCTTTGGTTTACTTGAAGGCCCCAAGCAGGTTCCTGGCTCCCTGCCTTTGCTTGCCACAATCTATCAGAGTGTTAGCAAGTTTCCTAAAGGGTGAACATCATGTATCTGTTTGACAGCATCAGGTGGCTTCAGAGTGCCCTTGAGAAAAATCTGAATTCCTTACTGTGGCCTTCAAGGAAAGTACTGTCTATAGGGGGCTGAACCAGTCTTTTGCAATGTCTGTCCCAACATTTTCTGGTGCCTTATACCCACTCCCCAGCTCCTAGTATCCTTTCATTTGCTCACAGTGTCTTCCTGCCTGGAAGATGCTCCCCACTTGGGTTGATGGACCCTTCCAATCTGGCACATCAAACCTAAGTTCTTCCTATCATCTTCCTATCCTGTGTCCTCTTCACTAAGTCCTGGAGAGCTGAGACCTTGTTCAGTTCATCTGATTCCCCAGGGCCGAGACCAAGATCTGGTACATCATTTGAGGCTCAGAAAAATAGAAAATAAATAAAAGGGTGGAAGGAAAATATGTTTACTTGTTTGTTTTTACACTACAGTTTTACTTTGCAGGCAACAAAGTGCAGTAGAGCTCCGTTGGTCAGTGCAGTTAGAGGAACCTTAGAATTGTCTTAAGGCAGACTGTTCACCTTCTGGATGTCATCTCAGGCAGGGCAGTTGGCTCAGCAACCTCAGAGTAGAGGCGACTGCAGAGTTGAAGCTAGGTTGCATGTGTCTAAATTAGGGCTCTGCCGCAAAGAAGATGAGGGTGAAGTAAGGAGGTCAGGTTTGGCTGGCACCATATTGGCCACATGGTTGGATGGTAGAGTCTGGCATCTTGTCTTTCATGCTGGGGGAAGGAAACCCCCTGCCCATCACCTGCCTCCCAGGAGTTGCACCTGCCTGGATCCCTGGAGACAGGGGCAGCACTTGCCTGATAGGTTACTGAATCTATCAGTCCAGTACCTGGGTCTGGGAATTTCCTGTGGACCAGCCCCCTGTGCTAACCTATTTAGCCTAGCCACCAAGACGCCATGTCACATGTGTCTCCATGGTCGTTTCCGGTGTCCTGTCTCCTGGCTCTTCTCCAGTCATCATGGCATCCCAAGTCAGCTCTCCATTGGAGTTGAATTGGAGTGTTGATATTGTTGGTTTTGTTTTTGTTCTTTTCTTTCCTCTCTAGCCTATTTCCTTAGCTGTGTTATGTGTAGTTGGTGGCTGCAGACTTTTGTAACAGTGGGTGGCCTGCAGCCTGCTAACTGTGTAATAAAGACTCCAATATTCTGTATCTCAAAATGTGTCATCTGGGATGATTCACCTTACAACAAGGGCTGCTTTAGTTTCCTTATTCATGCTACAGCATCATCACTGTGTGGATGTGCCATGGAGCTGGGACAGTTCATAAGTGTTCACAAGTGTTTGCGATTTGCCACTAATTCTGTACCAGGGTTTGAACCTGGATCTTTAGCGCTTCTCATCTTGTTTTCTCAACTGGGACTCGACCTTATCTCCAGCATAATATTTTGAATCCTGCGGACTTTTCTGCCCCACCTGGCCTCAAACCTTGGCCCTCGGGTTATCAACCTCCTGAGTAGCGGGACCATCATCCTGGACCAGCTGTTCTTGCTCTTTTGAACCTTATTTTACCTTCTCATTGAGAAGATCCAGATTCAAAACATGCCTATCTTCTATCTCTATACTTACAGTGATCCAACCACTTTAGAAGACCTGTGGGTAGGTAGCTTCAGAGATTTTGATGGTGTTTAGATGGCTCAGTAGGACTCTCCAAAACCGCCAAATTGAGCTGCTTTTGAATAGTAAGAGGAGTTTCTTTTTAAGGAAGAGGCCTAATTAACCAGTAGCTGCAAAGAACTGCAGGCCTGCCACCCCCACGGGGAGAATTCAAAAGGAAGTGGATAACTGTGTAAATAACACTGCTTTAAGGGGGCATTTAAGCCAATGCTCTTTGTTAAGGAAATTGATGGCTTTCTAAGTACTGTGTGTGAAGGGAGTACTTGAGCCTTAAGGTCCCCAACTCAACTCCTAATTCCCTAATGGATTGTGGCTCACATGCTGGGCCCAGCATGTGCAATCTCTTGCCAACCAAAACTCAGATTCCATTAAAATTTTTTTTTTAAATTTAACAAAAACATTAGTTATTGAGACCATAGTTTAGCTGTGGCACAAAGTAGTAGAGACAGATTTTTTTTTAAACTTCAGGGATAAAGGAGGTACTAGATCTTATACAGTATTTTTTTTCAAGCACGATATGTGTAGTAAGGTATTTTCTTGCTAACATCTAGGAAGACAGTCATGATTTTACCAATTTGCTGAAACTAGAACAGGAACTCAAGACTGACAGGTGTTGCTTTTCCCATGAATGAATGAAAAGCCTGGATGTGGCCACAGCTCCATCAAACCCATACGCCGCCAGGTAACACAAAATCATAAGCCATTCCAGAGAATCTAAAGTCAGCCATTCTCATTAAACTCTCCTCAGTATCCTCATCCATACAAAAGATTCTAGTTGAGCAGCATGCCTGGACAGATGAGTGTAGATATTAGAATTCAACTAGTCTGGAGGTAATTCTTGACTCTGCCACTCACAAAACAGTAGGCATTGACTAACTTCATTAAATACCTATTTCCTTGTCTTTAAACAGGAATAACTGTATCACCAATGCCTAATGCTATTCTTGGATGAAACAATAGTAGATACAGTACCTAACATGTAATCATCCAGTTACCTATTTAGCAAATGCACTAAAATATAATTTTAATTGGGGGATTCGATCAGTAGACAGAGATGGGCAACCAATCTCCCTGGGACAAGAATAGGCAGACAGGTTAAGAGTGCCTGGATAAGCTACAAAGAAAGGATGAATGGAACGGATCACAAGGAAAGTAGCTGGGAATTTTGGAGGAAGTCTCTGCACAGAGGGGGTGATGAGAGGGAAGGCACATTCACCGATGGGCCTGGAGCTTTGAGTGGTATGTGTCTTAGCGCAGAGAGAAGCTTGCAGAAGCAGGCGGGGACAAGATTACACTTGTCAGTTGTCATAAAGCTTCTATCAAGAAACACTGAAAGCATAACTCTGGATTTTCTGACACAGCCAACTACATTTTCTGACATCAACGGCAAGAGATTTCTAATGGGCCTTCTCTGAACTGTATCAGGTTATCACCTTACTGATCTTGTTTAGGGGCTGGGACTTATCCAGAGTCTCATTGTCGGACCATATCCTAACTGACCCTCAGTGGCCCAGAACCAGCCCCATGGTTGGTCTAGAGAGGACTTCTCTGGCCTCTGCTCTGGAATGTACAGCCAGCTATGCAACCAGCAACCTCATGCTTTTGTTTGGGCAAATAGATCCTCACCTTTGTTAGACAGTGACCCTACAGTAATCCCTACTCCTTAGAACATGTTTTCAACACAAAGAGTCACAGTGACCTTACCATTTCTGATCCAATAGAATAATGGTTTTAATTTCTATTTTCAAATGATCCAGGTTAGAATTAACCAGTTTAAGCCCAATTTTTCTCTCTGTCCCTTCAGTCCTCTTTCCCTTCTGCTTTCATCATTTTTTTTTACACATCTCTGTAGGAAAAAAAAAAAGTTAAAGTCTGAAGAGTATACTGCCCATCATATAAGAGAAAGGTAACTTACCCAAGGGTAACCCTGGCTGCTATGTGGCTCCTGCTCTTTAGTACATTATCAACTGTCTTACCAGATTGGAGATGGAGAGCACTGTGGCTTGAATCCTTTATCTTTTGGGACTTATCCAAACCAGGAGGAGGAGGGTAATGGGACAGGCTAAACCAATCAGGACTCAGGATGGGGGAAAAAATCCATGCTGACATCCTGGTGACTGCATAGGAACCCCAACCAAGAACCCAGCATACTGTAGTCACCTTAGTCCTATTGCTAGGGTAGGGTAATTAGCCTGATTGTTGTGTGGTGTCCTGACTCATCCTCCAGTTCGTGGTCCATTCATTCATCATATCCATTTGTCTAAAATTTTCTCTTAGATGTAATCGTGAGGATGCCTTAACAAACCAAGTGCTGCTTGTGCTGGATCAGTAAGGTTTTTAGAAGTGCCTTGTTGAAGAACAGATAAATATATGTGTATTTGCTGACTTTCACTTGAGTACATTATTTTTCCTTTTGGCCACATACATGCATTTCCCACAGACAAGTTTCTAATTAGCACTACACACTCCTGATATTTGCATGATGACCTTTCATTAGCCACTCAGAATGCTTGGCCTCTAAGAACTAATTTTGCTGCCTTCAGTGAGTTACTTAGCATCTCTGAGTCTCACTTGCCATGGTTGCCAAAGGAAGCATGTAGAATAAATTGCATTAAAGGCCTTGACCTTTATTCATTCCTTTAGCATATATTTGCTGATTGTACTAAAATTTGGGTTCTATAGGTAATAAAACAGGCTGTGTTTCTGCCCTAGTGGAGCCACCATTTTATTTTAGAGAAAATGCAAAGACCAAGTAAACATGTGAAAAAGCAAGATAATACTGTGAGGGGAAAACAGTAGACAGGTGTCAAGAGAGGCAGGAGTGGAGGGGTGGGACACTGTTTTTGGAATGTGGTTAGAAACAAGCCCCTTTGGGCCATAATGATTGAGATAACGCTGAAACAATGAATTAGAAAAACCTGTTTTATAATTGGAGCGATGAGTTTTTGTATCGGTAATGGTAAAATATGATAGCAGCACTGCTTATACTTTTGGACATGTTTGAATATTTTCCTTAGTGTGATTTTAAAATCAGATTATTATGCAAGTAATTTCTAAATAAGTAAGAAAAGTAATATTGGATATTTTCCCCCAATATTAAGGCAAAAAAGAGTGAAGGATGATATATATTAGTCAGTATCTAGGAACACGTTAGTGACAGAGTTAAGGTTCAGATTTTTATTTCTGGTCCCCAGTTTCATCTGTTTTTCTTTTTGTTGTTGGTTGTGGGGCCTGAACTCTGGACCTGGGCATTCTCTCTCAGCTCTTCAGCTCAAGGCTAGCACTCTACCACCTGAGCCACAGCGTCACTTCCAGCTTTTTCTGCTTATGTGGTGCTGAGGAATGGAACCCAGGGCCTCATGCAAGCAAGGCAATCACTCTACCACTGAGCCACCTTCCCAGCCCTTCATCTGTTTTTGATTACAACCCTCTTCTCTCCCAATAGGCTCACTGTTAGGTTTTTAAAAAGAGGTAGCTGAGTAAGAACAGCAGCACGTGGGATTCAGGTAAGGGGTAGGTTTATTCAGTAGGCTGGGAAAGAGAGAGAAAAGAGCTAGAAAAGAGCTAGAAAAGAGCAGAGAGCTAGAAAAGAGAAGGGAGCTGGGAAAGAGAAGAGAAGGAAAGAGCTGAGAAAGCTAGAAAAGAGCAGAGAGAGCGTCTGGGCCTGGGCTAGGCCTTATCTAGGGTCTGGGCGGAGAAGGGTGTGGCCACATCAAATTCAGATGTGACCTCAGCAGATGAAGATGTGACCTCTTCCAGGTGTCCCAGTTGCCTAGGTAACGCAGGTACTGGGTGGAGACTTTGCTGCGAGGAGGGTGGAGTCTGCTAGCCATCCAGGTGCGGACCTTACACTCACCATTCACAGTCTTCACTTTGCTGATCAGGTTTCCTCATTTTCAGACTAAAAAGATAGTTTAACAATGAAAGAGGGGGGAAATCAAGAACAAAATATATTTTTAGAGTGATACAAGGTAAGGGAAATCACAAAGCTGTCTTATTTAACATTCATTATTCTACAGAAGGTAGATCTGTAGCTGGAGAGAAAAGTGACTTGTCTGAAGTCCTAGGGTACATGAGCAGACAACTGTTCTCTCCAGAGTTTCCTTGTTCATTACGAGGCTGTGGATTTTGAGAAAGAAATTTCTTCCCTCATTCCATTCTTTCTTTCCATTTTCTCCTTCCTTCCTTCCTTCCTTCCTTCCTTCCTTCCTTCCTTCCTTCCTGCCTGCCTGCCTGCCTGCCTGCCTGCCTTCCTTTCCTCCTTCTCGCCCCCCTCCCTTCTTTCATTTCTCCTTTTCTCCCTCCTTATCTTCCTTATTTCTTTCCTACCTTCATTCATCATTTCTTCCCTCCTCTCTCCTTCTTGTCCTCTCTTTCTTTCTTCTCACCTTATGGTGATCAAAATGAGATCCAGTTCAAATCACTGGCATTCCACCTGAAGTGTGTTTCTTTCATGATTGCCTATTTTTTTTTTACCATCATTGCCTGCTTTTTGCATATCCATATTTTGAATTGTCTTTCCCATATATTAGCTTATATCTTTCAAGTCAAATTTTGTTTTTAATTTCCTACTTATACTTTGAAAGAACTTTGAGTCCTTGGTATCGCTCTTCTTTCCATTTGTGCTTGGAATGTCTGCTACTATATAATCAAATATTTTCTGTGGCATGCATGTCCCAGCAGAGTACCATATTGTACTTGTTCTCCATATCATGAGAGACCATCATCGGGACCCCAAAGAGATGTGAACAAAAATCACTCAAGACTTTTCAATATTCTGTTCACTTGACTACATTGTTATTTGTTAGATTCGCTATCTTTGCTTAGAATATTTTTTAAGCCACTAAAACAAATGCTCTGTATTCAAGGTGATATAATTGCATATTTGAATTCTGATTCTTAAAGCCTGCCAAATCTCTTTATTTGGCAGCCTATCCATTTATTTTCAAACTCAGTTAAGATATAAAATAAAACAATAAAACAAAGACAGATGGTGGGATACATGTCTCACAGAAAAAATATGGAATAGTTTATGTAGAATTGGACATTTTTACCTTAATGTGTGCTAGATTTTGTATTATGACCTCATTCTAATTATGATTTCATAAAAACCTTTATATAGTATCATAATCAGAACAGATCCAAATCAGCCTTGCAACTTTGTTTTGTTGTGATGATGTTTTTTTGAGACAGTCTTTCTGGAGCACCTCAGCCTCCTGAGTGAGAGAATCAGTCATAGACTGCCAAACCTGGCTTTTTGATACACCATTAATGAAATAAATTAGAGAAGTTCTGTGATTTCCACATTTTTCATTCATGATTTACTGAGTACTTGTTATAAGACTGACCCTTTCCTGAGTATTAGGGATGCAAACATCAATGCCTCAGGACCCAAGAGCTTCCAACAATAATTTATCTTTTTATTCTTAAATAGAAACCAATCAGTTTTCTTGAATCTAAAAGTAAAAGATTCACTCTGAAACAGATTCTATGAAAGTTGTACCTTACAGAGTTAGGGGGATGATATAACATGAAAGAATTACTTATTAGTTTGTTTAATTTTGTGGTGCTGGGGATTAAATCCAGGGCCTTCTGTGTCGTATGTAAGCACTCTACTACTGAGCTACATCTCCAGTCCCCAAAACTTATTTTTAGACAGTGAACAATATAGTGAAGAAAATAAAACATGACGGGGAAATAGAATCAACAGGGTTGTTATTTGGGGAAGTAACACTTACCTGACCTCTAAACAACGAAGAGGTCATAAGAAAAGCAAAGTAAAAGAAGCAAGGAAAAAGAAAGGGAACGTCAAGTTCAGCTTCCTAGTGTGTTAAGAATTTGGAATATGCCTGGAGCCAGTGGCTCGTGCCTATAATCTTAGGAAACTGAGACTTGGAGAATTGCAATTCAAAGCTAGTTTGGGCAGTAAAGCTTGCTATATTTCATCTCCAAATAAGCAACAAAATCAAGCCGGAGGTATGGCATAAGTGTTAGAATGTCAGCCTAGCAAATGTGAGGCCTGAGTAAAAGTACTGGGAAAGAAAGAAAGGAAAGGAAAAGGAAGGAAGGAAGGGAGGGAGGGAGGGAGGGAGGGAGGGAGGGAAGGAAGGAAGGAAGAGAGAGAGAGAGAGGGAAGGGGAGGGAGGGAGAGACAAGGGGGAAGACCAGAAAAGGAGGAATGGAAGCAAGGAGAAAGGGAAGGAGAGGGAGAGAGGTAGATATTTCTAAATATATAGCTATCTGGATAAATGGAAGACAGTGAACAAGGAAGATCGTAGCTAGACAGTCACAAAAAACAGGACCTTGTAGAGCATGATACAGGCTCTGAATTGTGTTGCTTATGAGATATGAAGCGATTGACTTGCTTCAAGTGAGGAACTTCATTTTAAGAACAGCCTGATTGCTATGTTCCAGAGAAGGGTACAGAAGCAGCAGAGAAACTTGTTTAGTGAAATTGCATCAGCAGTAGAGACTTGAATTTGGTAGCAGCAGGTTTGGAATATCTGCAATTCAAGGAGCCTTTGCGAATGTGCAGATTGACTTTATGTCGTGTTAAAGGGCACACTGAAAAAGAAATAGGAGAGATGACCAGGAAAAGTTTGGTTTGGCCATTGTTGGCCAATGGTGTTGTCATCCACTAAGGTGGAGGAAAGGGATTGTGGAGGGAAAAATCACTGTTTTGGGTTATTCTGTGAGATGCCTTTAAATAGATGTCAGTAGTGATATCACTGTGGGAAACTGGAACTCAGAGAAGCCATCTATCTAAAACCATGACTGTCACTATAGTCACTGACTCATAGACCCTGTGAGGAGTGAATTCTGGTAAAGAACTCAATTCATGTAGCTGGACCTGAGGATACACAGGGAATTTGAACCTGGACTTCAAAAGGTCCTAAAAGCAACGTGGAGAGGTCAAACTTGGTTGGAGTCAATTAGGCAATTTCACATACAAGATTTACATTTTAGATTAGTCATTCATAGATGATCACTGCTGTGTGAGAAGGGGGTAAGGGGACAAGACTCCAAGCCAAATATGAGGGCATCGTGAAGGCCGAGTACAGAGAGAGACTGGGCTGTGCGTGCCCTCTATGCCTGGTTAAGAGTGACTGCAAAAAGCCAGCCCAGGCTCTCTTATATTCTAGTCAGATGATGATTCGTTGTCTCCATGAGACTCAAGGAGGAATTTGCAGCTCATATTGGTGTATGGCCAACCCTCGAAGGACCCGGAAAGGGACTCAGCTCCTCACATTCATCAGACCTAGTCAGCATCTGAAGCTTGTTAGCAGATTCATGGTTCTTTAGGAGTCCTTCACCACCTCGCCTTTTGTCCTCTGCGTAGGCTGATCTGCTTGCAAAGAGGTTAAGCACAAACCCTGGTTTCAATAGAATTAAATGAGGTCAGCAATCTGGTCTTGACATGAAGCCCTTAGGGGTCGGGGCGGGGCGGGAGGAAGGACAGTATGAAGTCAAGATATTTCTATTCCAGAAGAAAGTCATGCCAACACAACTTCTCCCAGATTCCCCCCCAAACTTTGCCCTCATAAAGTTAAGACACTACCACTGTCTCTATTCCAAAAAGCTATTATTTGGATAGAAAGATTGCACATTTTTTGGTCTTTTGGTGGTGGTGGTGCTTGGATGAATTATGTGGCACGAAGCTTGTTGTGGTTGGACTCAACCCTAAACAAATAGCTAAACTTAAAAATATGATTTTTTTCTAGTCTTTCAAAAATAGAAAAATATAATAATCTTTGGGCCGAGGGAGTTTCTTAATGCCAATCACTGGTCCCTGAGCTGGAAATAGAAGCAGATGCTCATTTCTCAAAAGCTTATAAACAAGAAGAGAGATAGGTAAATCCACACATTCCTTTGGAAGGTAGCCCATTTCAGAAGAGCACAGATTCGAATTAAGTCCCACTAAATTGAGTCCATCTCCCATGCTCAAAAAGCCTCACTTCCCTATCTGCAGGTAGCTGGCCTATGTTCTTCAATGATCATGACTCTGAGAGCCTTTCAGGAATGTAGGTGCTGGTATTTCATCTTTAGGCTCCAGACAGATGAAGAGGAAAATTAAGTTGACAAGGGGCTGCATTAAGTGTGTCTGACCACTTACACACAGTCCATATGCTTCCAGTTCTAGGAGCTGAGCTCATTTCTTCCAAAAGGAAAAGAGCTTTGCTGGCTTATGAAAACTCAACTGAGGAGGACAGACTTTGTCAGTGCTGCCCCACCCACATCAAACATCCTGGCTGGATAGAGTAGACTTCTTAATGTGTCACCATGTGGAAAGGGGTGAAGCTGAAATGAAGAGTTCCCTCATACTGGGGAATATTGGGGTTAGATGGAGAGATCAGACTGCCCAGTGAAACCCCTCTGTAAGCCAATCCCCCCACTGGTCTCTCAGAAACTTTTCCTTCAAAGGGTATCGAGTCGATATTTTAACAAGAATGTGCCCATCAGAGATTCTAAAACTTAGTCATTCATTCACTCAACAAATACTTGTTGAAGGCCAGGCTCTGGTGATTCAGTCCTGTAATCCTCAGGAATCTGAGATAGGAGGATCGGTGTTCCAAAGCTAGCCAAGGCAGGAAAGTTCATAAGACTGTTATCTCCAATTAACCACCAAAAATCAGGAAGTGAAGCTGTAGCTCAAGTGATAGAGTTTCAGCCTTGAGTGAAAAAGCTAGGGGACAGCATCCAGGCCCTGAGTTCAAAGTCCCGTTACTGTTTCACACACACACACACACACACACACACACACACACACATATATACACACACACACACACACACACACACACACACACACAGAGCCCCATACAACTACTTATTGAAATCTTGTGGTGTGTCTGTATGTGTGTGTGTGTGTGTATGTGTGTGATATAGTATTCACACTCCTCACCCAGTGGAACATATCATTAAGGTCTTCTAGCTGGTACATGAAAGGCAGGGCAGTAAGATGATAGATCTTGCTAATGACTTCAGACTCTTCACTGCAACCCACTCAGTGTCCAGCATGTAGCCTGTAGGGAATGCCAAAGAAACTAACGTGACAAAAAAGAGAAGGCCACTTTGGTTGTTCTCCTGCTACTGTCTTTGTTTTTCCTGGGCCACACATTTGTATTCCATTCCTTATCTTGTTCTCTTCAGGGGTTGGGGCAGAGGGAGTAGAGAAGGAGAAAGAATCCCCCAGACGAAGGTTGGCAGATGGAGCTGTGAGGCTCCCAGGACTCCAGTGACAAGAAAACCTGAATAATAGAGTCCAAGGATGTTATTTTTAAAAGAGACTCACAAATAGCTCTGTCAGCAGAATCTTGAAGAAGAAAAGAAGCATGCTTCCTTCCTCTCTTCTCCCTCTCTCTCTCTCTCCCTCTCTTTCTGTCCCTCTCTCTCTCTGTCCCTTTCTCTTTCATTGCCCTCTTTTGTTATTGTTCTTTTCTCTTTCAACTTTATTTTTGCCTTGCTGCCTATCATCCATTTGCCCATCTATCTACCTGTGCCCTTATGTTCCTACCATGTCCGCCTTTCCCTATCTCCATTCTCATTATTCTCAGGCTCTGCTGGTCCCAAGCAGATTTATTACCATATTAAATGTAATTTTTTAAAGAAGAAGTTGGCCTTTTTGTACGAGTTTACCTGTAGTTTCAACTGCTTTTCACACTGAAGGTTCTCTGCAGAAGAAATGAGTCATTTTAGAGGATAGACTTTATATAATCATTATATATAATCTCTCCCTATTTGTCTTCATCATAGAAGAAGAAGAGGAGAAATATGGAACCAAAGCCAGGCAACCTCCTGATTTTAGGCATCAGAGCTTGTATGTTCATAACTTGAACATAGCTTGTATGTCCAGCGTGTAGAGAAGTTCTCACTTCTAAGCATAAGTTGGCCTCTTACTTCTAACTCTGTTGCCAGCTTTCTCTGTGACCTAGAAGCAGGTGCCATCCCAGCCTCAGCTCTCAGTTCTGTTTTGCATAAAATGCAAAAAGGAGCTGACATTGTACACATTATCTCACACAATCATGGTAACAATGCTGGATGAATATCCTATCTCATTGATTTATTTGTTTGGATGAGAAAAATGGAAACTTAGAGAGATTCACCTTCTGGGTCACTGAGTCCTGATTTGAATCTGGCTTTGCCCCAGGTCAAAACTCTTTCTCTTTGCAGTCTTCTTTATTGGCTTTTAGAGAGTGAAGTCTGGATTTATGTCTGGTCACTCTTAGAGTGGACCTGAGTTATTAGATCTCTAAGAAGGCCAAAGCCACTGTCAAAGTCCTGTGGTCTTTCCATGTTTAAAGTGCCCAGCATGCTAGTAGTTATAGGAGATCTCAGCTGATTCATAGCTCTCCTTCAATAACTGAACTATAAGGAACTGATTGATTCTGGCTCTTTCCATAGTATTTCACTATGTGAACTATTTACAGAAGTAAACAAGGGATTTGTTGAGCTTAGAAGATACTCAGCAGTCTGCTGCCCCTAAACCATTTTTATGAACATTTTATCAGATGATCAACATCCTAGAAATTCACCTAGTGTTTAACTGAAATTCTGATTGTTTCCATCTAGAACAGCCTATGCTGTTACTTATGGCAAGATTTCCCTTTTCTCAGGGCTGGGAAGATGGCTCAGTGGTAGAGTGCTTGCCTTGCATGCCTGAGGCCCTGGGTTCAATTCCTTAGCACCACGTAAGCAAAAAGAAAAAAGCCAGAGGTAGGTGCTGTGGCTCAAGTGGTAGGGTGCTAACCTTGAGCTGAAGAGCTGAGGGACAGCTCCTAGGCCCAAAGTTCAGGCCCCACGACCGGACCCCCCCCCAAAAAAAAGATTTCCCTTTTCTCTTAAGGCAGAGGGATATTTTATTGTGACTAACAATGAATGATAGCCTAGACAACATTCATGATTTTGGTGGACTGATTCCATATTGACTGCTGATGGTTGAGACCAATTAACAAGTACTTATCTTTCTCTCTCCTTGTATATCCATCTCTTACAGATGAGCCCAGCCGGTGCTATTTCCATGATGGAGATGGGGTATGTGAAGAGTTTGAACAAAAGACTAGCATTAAAGACTGCGGTGTCTACACGCCCCATGGGTTCCTGGATCAATGGGCATCCAACGCTTCAGTTTCCCATCAAGACCAGCAGTGCCCAGGCTGGGTTGTCATCGGACAGCCAGCAGCATCCCAGGTAAGGTCTCACCCCCTACAAACCTCCTGAAGATTCTCTGAACCTCTTCTGTGCTTGCCAGGAATGCCCACCTTACAGATATGATGCCATTAGATGTGACCACATGAGCATATCTTTAGCTACATGTATTATCAGTGTCTCTTGACCTCTTGGGTACCATTTGTAAAGAATTAGAAATACAGTGGCCAGCTGAGGGATCACCAGTGTAATGGAGGTAATGACTAGCCTCTTTTTTCCTTCCCTACTATAATTCCTTTGTGGGCAAGAACTCTACTCTGGCTGGACTACTGAAAATCAGTGGGGGGATGGGGGTAATGACAAATCCATTTGAGGAATTCTCACTTTTAAGGAGGTGCTTTCTACTTTAAGGGTGTAACTCTACCATCAGTATGTTGTATGGCCTTGTGCTGGTCTCCTCACCTTCCTGGGCTCTATGTTTCTTTCCGTCTTTGAAATGGAGAGTAGTTAAGCTTGATGATCTCCGAGGATCTTTACACTTCTAAGAAGCTATGCCTCATTCCTCAGTCCCTTCATGGACTATTTATTTGCTATGTTTTTCCCACAGGGGACTGACAGCATAGTTGAGGGAGTGAGAGTTTTGGGGCCACCAGAGCTTGTATGATGTTGGGGATGGCTATGACTTCCCCAGAGCCCCCTTTCTAATTATCCTGGTGAACAAGCCACCTGCCTTCTTCTGAAACTAATATGTCTTAGAGACCTGACACAGTGGTTCCAGCTATCCAGCCCAGTAGCCAACGAAGCCATATTTCCCAGATATTTCTTTCCAATTTCTTGATGAAAGAGAAGGACGCCCTTCTCTTGGGCCAAATGAAGACTCATTGGGTGAAGTACAAGATAGGAGCACTTCCTTGACTCCTTTTTTTATTTTGCATTTGTTTGACCATTATGTTATCATTTTGCTTATTTTTTATTTATTTACATTTGTGTCTGAACGCCCTGAGGAGGGTAGAAATAACTGGGAACATGGCGCCCCTCATCCCAGCCTAGGGAATAATGAATGCACGCAAGAAGGAAGGGTCAGGGTTCACCTTCTCCTCATGCCTCTCCTCCACCATGTGATTGCAACTTCACCCTGAACTCTTTATCTGTTTATTCTCTGGCTTCCCTACCAGAACCCTGTCACTTCATGAATAAGTTTGAGTTCCACTCATCTCTGTCCCTTGTTTTTAAGCACAGAATCTAGATTAAACTAGATGCTCAGAAAATGTCTGTTTTCTTGACTGTAAACACACACACGTGCAAATGACACTGAGAGAATATCTCAGGTATCACTTCTCTGATCACATGGAACGTCGAGGAAATCCAAATCAATGGTAGCATCCATTTCCTAGAGATGCTTAAAAATATCACTCCAACATGGGAATTATTAATGCATTTGGAACCTCACATTAAAAAAAATGTTGAGGTAGCAGCTGTGCCTTAAAATCACCCAGAGCTTATTGTTACTGATCTGAGCAAAGGAGAGAAAGAATTTTCCAGTCTTAGCATTTGAAAAGAGGCTTCATGGGACAATTATTCCACTCTTGTAAGGAAAGGGCTGTCAGGAATTATGGGTGATTATCTCTTCCTAAACAAAAATCCAATTAAAAAAATCATTATAAATACTAGCTCTTCGATTTACAAAGAGGAGATGAGGATACAAAATCATCCCTATTGAATTATTCATTGTAACCAATTTTATTTTAATGAAATCGACTAGGTTCCATTACTCTGGGTTTGGACATAATCTTTGTTGCAAGGAGACTTCAGCTGTAACTAAATTTGCCATAATGAGATCAGCTCACTGGAGAATACAGGGTCAAGGGAGAGAATATGAGTACAGGCTAGGTGTGGGGCCTGGCAGGCAGAGGGTGTCCTGGGAGGTGCAGAGCAAGAGTCTTCTGAATTCTTTCTCTGAGAGCAAATGCTTAGATATCATGAGTGAGTATACTTGCCCCCACCCTCATGCACACATGGGCAAACATGGACACCCATGTACCCATATGCATATGATGCAAACACACACATTCACATTTGCATTTCCAAAACGATACGAATCCTGCATGATTCAGGAGAAAGACTATTCCTAAAGTGGAAGGATAGCTCCCTTTCAACAGCAGAGAGGAAAAGGAAGTAGGACTCTGCCCTTCATTATATTGTTCAGTGATTAAAGGAGACTGGTAGTTAATTTTCACCCTGTCAGGGCCTCCAGTGAAGATAGTGAAGTTGTTATGACATGGAAGGGGCTTGGAGGTTCTTAGAAGTTGAGCTTAAGAACAGAATTGGAAGGTGTACCACGTGTCCTTCATCTTCCTCCAAATCCCCCTTTCTTTGTCCTGTCCTCTGCTCCCTTCTTCTCCCTCTCTCCCTCTCCTCCCTTTCTTCTCTCCCCTCTCACACAGACATACAAATTCATACATGAATAGGTCCCCATAGCAGCTCAGAACCAGAGGGTGACCAAAGCAAACACCGGGGAACAGAGCAAGGGAACAAGTCAGTATCAAAGCATCTTCAAACCCAGGCTACTCCCATTTCTGCACAGACTGACACTATTCCATGGCCCATGCTGTTTACTAGGATACTTTTTAAACTTGAGGAATGGAGACCCTTATAATCTAATTTACCCAAAGCTCTGCCTTTCCTTGATCCTCTAAAAATGATATGTGTAAGTACTTATTGGAGCTATGTGGCCACCTCGATGACAGAACCTGTAGAAGAAATCAAAGAAGTGTGAAAACACAGCTCCTGACCTTGTCACAGTGTAAGATGTAGGTGTGAGAATTTCATCCAAAGGCAAAAGCCTCATCAGATTGAGTCTTGAGGCTCTCACGGCTACTGCGAATGAGCAACATTCTTAGTGTTGTGAGTTCTAGAATACTGATTAAAACTTCACTTTGGGTATTGCATATGCCTGCAACATTTCATGATTTCCAGTTCTTTTCATCCATTGTTCTTGAACCAGATCCCCAAATTTGGTTAGAATAAAGCTAATCCTGAATGCTAAATCTCATATCTGAATATTATCAGAAGTATCAAAACTTCCTGGTTGTACAAACTGGGCTGAACATCCTATAATAAGAGACATTCTTTGGATAGTTTGGCCAGGTACCATCTGGACCCAGCTGTAATCAAGAAGTTCCTGAGACAGAACTGCCTACCGCCACCCCTCATCCCCCAGCAAAAAAAAAATGGAATTGAACTGAATGAATCATGTTATCTCTCTTCTAGAGATCTCAGAAATGGTTTGGCTTAAGTGCTTGCAAAGATCTTGTCTAGTTCTTATTTTGTCTCCATGTTTTACATTGTTCTAATGCTTTAGAACAAAGGCTGCCAGGATATGATACAGATATTTCTTCTTTTTGCTCTCACCCCTAACATTTTTTTTAAACCAAAGCTGATTTCCTCCTGGCTCTCCTGCCAACAGGCAATGACCTGAGGAGGAGGTGGCAGACCCAAGACAATCAGGAATTTATAGTTTCTCTCCTAGGCATTGCAGATCCTCGGTCAAAAGACCATTGAATTTGGTTAATCCTCTGAGGATAAAATTTAGACTATCCCTTTCTCAGACAGTAGTTTGAGGACCAAAGTAAAGGAAAACTTTCCTAAGAAGGAGATCTATCCACATTAGAATAGAGTGTTGTGGAAGTTTCCACCATGGAACATGAGAAAGCAGAACCCCTGTAAACCCATTATTGGTCATCTCTGTCGTTTCTCACTTCCGTTTGAGTGGCTATTATCTATTCTTTGCTGTGACCATAATACTATGCCAGGTGTCATAAAGATCTAGGTAGTACATGCCTGTAATCCCAGATACTCAGGAGGCAGAGGTGGGAAGATCCTAAATTTGAAACCCAACACTGACAAAAGGTAGTATGATGTTCTGTTTCACAAACATTTTTTAAGTTGGATGGAGATATAGTATAAGGCCCAGAGCCTAAGTTTTATCCCCAGCACTCAATGAAAATAATCTATCTCTTAAGTTGATTGAAGAAAAATTTATTTAAATCTTGCATTTAAGAAATATAAAAGAGAGAATGGGGGATAATGTAGTTTGGTGGAAATTATGGCCAACTGGCTTTTCCTTAACTTCTGAGTAAGTTGTTCCTCTAAGAATCTCATGGTGCTCCTTTCAAAATGGAGATGATAGTATCTACCTAGTGGAAGTTAAGGTAGATAACATTTAGCTGGTGAACAGCAAAGAGGCAGAGAAACACTAAGTGGTAGTGTTGTACTTCTGAAGTAGTACAAATGTCACTGCTCTATCTCAATCATGTTAGCTTCCTTCACCTAGATCTGGCCATGATGAGCCACACAGCAGAGAAGCCTCATCATCATGATGTGGACTTCATCAGAATCCCATCAGTCACTGCTTGCTGCACACTCACAGTTGTAGTAGGCACTTTGAGAAGTTCTAAGGAAGTCCTGAGCCTTTTGCTGCCCTCAAAGCACTTCTAGTTTCAACAGGGTTTGCCCAACTAGAAACAGTAGTCAACCATGATAGAGCATGAGATCCAGAGGGATTTTTTCCTCCAATCAACCTTACTCAGCCTGCAGGGATGAATGGATAAGTCATTTGCCCACTTTCAGAAGAACCCAGATAGATTATAAAAATAGCATTTACCAAGTTCCTCTGGGCTCTGCACCAAATTCCTTGAATCTTACTACAGCTACTACAGAAACAGTCATTAATGTTCTCACTTTACAGATGAGGACACTAAGACTCAGACAGCAGAAGGACTTGCTTTGGGGATCCTGGCTGGAGGGGGCTGAACCCATTGTTTCTAATAGGAACCCGAGTTCAGGATGAAGCAATTCATACCTGCTTCCATCACTGCTGTGTAAGAAGAGGGGGAAGAGCTCGTGTCTTTCTGGAAGTGATAATACATTTCAGCAACACCAAGAGAGTGGGTGTGCTCCCTCACCAGTACCCCAAATCTCCAAATACTTCCATTCCTTCCACTCTTCCTTCCTCTGAGATCTCCATCTGTTCCTTTTCATTCTCTGTGTGTGTGTGTGTGTGTGTGTGTGTGTGTATATGTGTGTGTATGTGTGAGAGAGAGAGAGAGAGAGATTACTGAGGCTTTGTGTCCCTTAGCTTTTTCTGTTCAAGGCTTGAGCTCTTCCACTTGAGCCACAACTCTTCTCCTAGCTTCCCCCATACACACCCTCTGCCCCTTTGGTGGTTAATTGGAGATAAATATCTCATAGAGTTTTCCTTCCTGGGCTGACTTTGAACTGTGAGCCTCAAATCTCAGCTTCCTGAGTAGCTAGGGTTGCAGACATAGCCACTGACACTCGATTTGGTCTCCATTCTTTTAGGTGGAGCCATGCCTTATTGAGAGTCTTCTAAATGTGTGTAGTCTACAGAAATATAGAAGAAGCATAGAAAGCGTTTAAAGTTGCATCTCTTACATGTAAAACAGATTTCTTAGGTTCTGGAATGTATGTTTAATTGTTGCTGGAGCATGAGAGAGAGAGAGAGGGAGGGAAAGAGAGAGAAGCACAAATAGGGTAATTGTAGATTGAAGAAGAAACTACATAATTTATGGTTTGTCTCAAACCATACACAGGAAACCTTGAGAAACCAGGATAAGAGAATCACAAGATGTGTACATTCTTTCATGGCCACCAACTCTGAGCCAGGACAGCAGAAGTTATTCCTCCATGACCTCCTCATTCCTGTCTCTAGGGACAGGGGCTCGATTCCCTGAGGCTCTCTAGACATAGGGTGTGTTGGTTAGTTTTCTCCTTGCTGTGAAAGAATAGCTGACCTAAACAACTTCAGATGGGGAAGATTTATTTGGGCTCATGGTTTTGGAGGGTTCAGCCTATGGTTGCTTGGGAAGAACATCATGGTGTCAGGTACATGTGGACAGGAAACAGAGACAGGGAGACAGGGAGGGACCAGGGATAAAACACCCCAAGGATCTATCCTGGGTGGACCAACTTCTTCCATCTACACCCCACCTCCCAGCTGGGTCCACTGTCTGGAACCTAGGCTCCCAACACCTGAGCCTGTGGAAGCAATTTCATATCCAAACTGTAAGACATGACTAAGCAATCTTTCCACATGCCCTTACCATGCAGTGTAAGAGGGGAAACTCCAAGGGAGACATTTCCTGTGGAAATGATAGCTGAGGAACAATTCAAAGGATAAACAGGGGGATAGGACAGGGAGTACACCTTAAAAATAGTGAAAGAGGGAGACAGATACCAAAGGGGTGGCGAGAAATGTAGTAAAAGTCAAGACATAGAAGCTTAAAACATCACTCAAAGACATCCTGCAGATGATTGGAATTTAGACTTCATTCTGGGAGCTATAGAAAGCTTTTCCAAAATTTTAAAATAACAGATTAACACGTTCAGGTGCTATCGTGTGAGGAAAAGGAGTAACATTTATTGAATTCCTCCTGCATGCCAGGCACATGCTGGGGAGTCGAAGCATATAATTTCCCATCTATTTCATAACAAGCATACAGAGAAGTCTTTCTCTTCCTCTCTCACAAGGAGACATGGAGTCTCAGAGAGATGAACTGCCTTCACTTATGAAACCTTTCGTTCTACTTCTGTCTCTTCTTGCACCTGGTTGCTGACATTCCATATAAATAACTTGACTTGGAAATTTTACAGTGAGAAGCAATTACTCAATCCTATTTAGATAATATTATTTGCGAAGAGCGTGGAGAAATCTTGACCTCAACACTCAGTGCTGAGGTCTCTGTTCCAAGGTCTGCCTGTCCCTTCCCTACCCACCCGGCCTTTACAAAAACATTCAGCTCTTCTCATTAGTGATGTGGGATAGCCACTGCCAGTGGTGGGGAGGGAAGAGAGGCGAAGGGAACACACTGAAATGCAGAAGTAGATTCCAAGCAGTTTTCCCAAATGCCCTGGGGATGTGCTTCGTCCTGGTGGTTTGTGAATAGTTTTTCAATGGTACATGTGCAAGTCATCTAAGGAAACAGAACAGAAAATACCATAGTCAGATACAGTCTGCCCCATTGATGTGGGGACACTCGAAGTCTGAAAAGGAAAAAGCAGATCATACGGGTGTGTAAATCCAATAGCTATTCCAGAAAAGAGGTCTACCCACATCTCTCCCTGACTCTTCTTCCCTCTGTCTTCCACTCAATCTCTTCTTCAACAGGTATTCGAGCCAGACAAATGAGACAAATGAATATAGGAAGGAAGGTGAGCAGGGGAGAATAAGAGGCATGAAATTCAATGGATATCTTACAAAATTAAATTTGAGGGAAAGGGTAGGATTGGCAAAGACGGAGGAGAATGATTAAAGAGGTGGCATTGATCAAGAAGCATTATTATATTCATAAACTGCTTTACTGAATGGCAGCTCCTTCGTTACCACTACTTAAAATTAAGAAAGCTGTACTTTAAAAAAGAAAATCCAGATATTATAATTGGCCCTAGTATTCAGTCTAAATATTGAGCAATGGGAGCTTTGAAAGCAAACAAATATTAAATAAGGTTTGGGATCAGATCCACCTGTTTTCCAACTCTTGAGTTCCATCATTCACTGTGGCTGTGTAGCATTGGACAAGTCAGGTCTCTTTGCCTCAATAGACTCCCTGATCTGTAAGAGGGAAGTAATGACATCTAGGCAGCAAGTGCTTGTCAAGGAAGTTGCTTCAGAAACCTGTTTGTCCTCATAATGACAGGTGACAGATTTTATTTTTTCACAGAAACACTCTGCCTTCCTGTGAAGTTTTGTCAGCTGAAGGACAGATACAATTAGAGACAACATGTGATATATATATATATATATATGTTTTGTTTTGTTTTTTTTAACAGCTTCCCTTGAATCTCTCCAGTCCCCACTCTGTTATACAATGATTCTACCCTTCGGATTCAAAATCAGTCGAATGCTTAGTGAACTTATGCTATCAAAAGCATGACCCCCAGTTAGGGGCTGATGTTGAAATGAGCTATACAGTCACTGTCCCCAAGTAGGAAATCCTGAACCTTGTCAGAAAGGGAGTGCTTATATGAGGTCCCATACTAAGATAAGACAAGTGTTAGCAAAGGACTGCATGATATATGGATAACCTTAGAGGTTTGTGCTTTGAAGAGGAAGGGCTTTCAGGGAATGGAGAGTTATCCATGAAATTCTTCTTCTTTTCCTTCGGGCATTTGGGAAAACTAAATAGACTATGATATGCATGACCACATTGTATTTGTTGCAAGAGAAGTATAACCTTTGGAACCAGAAAAGAACTAGTATGTTGTTCCTTGTCATTTGTGTGGCAGCTGGCAAAAGACTTCTTCATTTTAATTTGTGTGTGTGTGTGTAAGCATACATTAGTTATGCAAGGAGAGCCTCCTGGTGACATTTCAGACATGTCTGCAGAACAACCTGATCAGTTCACCCCCTCAATCATTCTCTCCCTTATCCTAGCACAGCTTCAGCTGGCCTCGCTGCTCTGTTTTCATACATACAAACTATTTCGACCATGTTTACCTTCATTCACCCAACTTCACCTTTTTTTTGAGTTTGAATTTTCCTCATCTGTACAAAGGATGGGCTATCACTTTGAGGTAGTCATGAGGATCCAATGAGCTAACATATATTAAGTGTACACTCCTGCTTCCGACTGGTCATCTAATTCATGCCAGTTCACAGTCCTGCTAACGTGTGTTCTATCTGAGTAAACTGAATTTGGAGGAGGAGCAAAATTTTGTTAAGAATGGAAAGCACAGGAGGGTCAGCTTAGCATTTGCAAGGATGTCGCAAAAATGCATTCACTGATTGATTGAGGAGGGGATGTGTGCAGCAGTGAGGGCCTGGCTTAAAGAGTAAGCCTTTTATTTCTTACTTGCTCATGGACTCTTGAAGCCCAAGGATAAGTAGGGATCTGTTTTGTTTTGTTTTGTAGGTCATGGAGCTTGAACTCAGGGCCTGGGTGCTGTCCCTGAGCTCTTTTGCTCAGGGCTGGTGCTCTACCACGTTGACCCACAGAGCCACTTCTGGTTTTCTGGTGATTCTTTGGAGATAAGAGTCTCACAGACTTTTCCTGCCCAGGCTGGCTTTGAACCATGATCTCAGATCTCAGCCTCCTAAGTAGATAAGGTTAGAGGCGTGAGCCACTAGCACCCTGCTCTGCTGGTTTTGATGTAGAGCAGACATACTCCTGGCATCCATACCAGTTCTTCCTCTGAGCCGGACTCACCCTGACCCCATTGTCTTAATCTCAACCTCAGAACCAGACACCTTTCTTCCATCCCTGTCATTTGCTTAGACCCCCCCTTCAGATCCTTCTCAGTTCTTGTTTTCTCTGTATTATTGTTTTGTTTTAAGTGGGGTCGCCGGCCTGTAGCCAACATGCCCTTTGCTGTGTAATTTAGTTTCATGTTCTGTACCCGAGAAACATGTAAAAAATGTAAGCAGCATTCACTCTCTGGGGGCTGTAATGCACTTAGGAAGTAAGAGCCAGTGAAGCTTGCTGAGCTCGCTCCTTTGGCAGTATTGAATTCTGTCCCCAAAACCACACGCTCATTTCTCTCATCTGAAAGTAAACTTTCTCAAGCCAGGCCCCAGGGCAGGGAGGTAGGACTCAGCTGGGCATAGGGTTTTGTTTGTTTGTTTGTGTAGATGTGTATACTTATTTCATTGTGTTTGTTTTGCAGAGCCGTCTACCCCATACACTCTGTTCTTCTCCTCTCTTCCTTTTGAACATGATCCTAAATGTGTTGTCTGTAGAACCAGACCCTAGAGAGCTTCCTAACTCCTCTTCTACCCCATCCATGGGTTTCTTAAAAGTTGCCTAGATCTTCAGCCTGATCCAAGCTCTAGGAGGTCCTGGATACATCCGTGTGTGTTCTCTTTCCAGGGAGAAATGGACTCCAAGAGGCTTCAGAGAGGATCCCTGGCTGAGAGGCTCTTTCCTGTATGGGAACCTCCCTGGGGCCTTTCCCTCAGCTACATGTGTTTGGTGGAAAGGGACACTGGGCTGACATCTTGTGTTTCTTTTCTTCCTGGGACAGAGGCCTCTGGGCAAGGCATGGGCTTGGCAGACATAGATTTCAGGGCTGTGAGTGGTGCCCACAGATACCATGAGGCTGCCTGGCAGCAAGAGATGTGAGAAAGAGACTGGGATGCAACAAGAAGGAGGGGATTAACTGAAATTCATGGGGAAATCATGGTCAGGAGTGAGCTCCAGAAAAGACAGAACTGTCTCATTATTGAGCCCAGGTTGGAAACCAGCCATCCAGTGTCTGGTAGTGCAGACACTGTCTTGCATTGTAGCCTCCAGCCACCTACCTATGTGACACGGAGCCCTAAAACAGGACCCATGAAATGGAGCCGCTGAGTTTTTAATTTCCAATCATTCATTTAACTTGAAACAGCTCCATGGAAACCATGGGCTGCTCTATTGGGTAGAGTAGGTTTGGCTGACATCACATTTCATCACTGTCACATACAATGAGGTCTCAGGCAATGAAGTCTCTTCAGTCTCCTCATCTGTACGCTAAGATAATTAAATGAGATTGTGAGGATTCCATAAGAGAGTACATGGAAATACTTGGAACTACATTGGGTATATTAGAGTGAATTCTCACTAAATCTGTTCATCAAATTAGAGCTTTATAGCCAGCACATGGAGGGGAAACTATGCTGCCATTCCCACAGATAGGGGGGCAAAGGTTCACAAAGGGCCCCTACTCTGAGCAATGAACAGGCAAACATTGTGCTATTTGGGGCTCTTAAGCTATTATCTCCCTCCCTTCCTCCCTATTTTCCTTCCTTCCTTCTGTCTTCCTTTCCTCCCCTCTCCCCTCTTTTCTTTTTCTCCTCTATCCTTTCTTCCTTCCTTTCTTTCCTTCTTTCTTCCTTCCTTTCCTTTTTTCTTTCTTTTTCTCTCACCCTCCCTTCCTTCACTTCTTCCTTTCTTTTTCTCTCACTCCTCTCTCCCTCCCTCTCTCCCTTCCCTCTCTTCCTTCCCTCCCTTCCCTGCCTCCCTCCCTCCCTCCCTTCCTTTCTTCCTTCCTTCTTTCCTTCCTTCCTTCCCCTTCCTTCTTTTTAGTACTGGAGACTCAACCCAGAACTTCACACTGCTGGACAAGCACTCTACCATTTAAGACATGCCCTCAATCCTTGGAATACATTTTAAAATGACATTTTCTTTTCCCCAGATTGAGATATATATAACATACTAATCTATTTTTGTAATGGCTATCTTACATCTTTTAAATCTGCTTTCATTCTAATTGCAAGATGTTTGCCTTTGGATTACATTCTCCATTGTGATAAGAAAAATTGGCTTCAGTGATCTTGTATCTGTTAAGCTTTCTGTTTGTTCTCCTTGGCCAATGGAATCCAACAGCCTGAGCAGACTAGGCCTTGTACAGTCAGTATCAGCTTTTCTTTTTAATCCATTGCCTGAGGGGCATGTTCCAGGCAGATTGGGTGAACTGGGGTCACTGTTAGGCCTGGGGGGGTGTCCTTCTACCTGTCATTACTATCATTTGTGCCTCTAAACTCTTTAAGGCTTAACCATCCTTCCCGATCTAGGGTACACAGCTTTTCTTGTACGTGTCCTCCCACAGCTCAGCTCACTTGCACCCCTCACTCTTCTGACACATGTAGACTTATCCCCAAAGCCTGAGCAAAGCTGCCTTTGAGTTTGTGCTGCCTTTTTATACCAAATTTAAGATGAACATCTAAAAAATCATTTGTCTCTTAAGTATTTCTGTAAAAATTTTATTTTTAAAAAAAGCATTATCTTCAAGTAGTTGTACGAAAGAGTGACCAATGCAGCAAAGCAGTTCATGAACATCATGTATCTTCATTCCCCACCTACCCTCACGTAGGCTACACAATGAATTTTTCTGCATTCTCCACCCCTCCCCTTCTTCTTAAATACAAACATAGAGTACATGGGGAATACTCAAAGTATGTGAGATTTATTGAAGCATGTTGTCAGAAATTATATATGCTGGATAACCTACAACTCATGGGTCTAAGACCTGTCAGAGCTTGGAGTGATCATAGTAGTTAGCAACTTCTGAAATCCCATCACAGGACAAGTGAGGTAAGCACCTTTAGGGGAAGGAGAGGACTTGAATGGTGACCCTGACCTCTGACCCATGACCTTACGTTCCTTCTGTTCCTTCATGCCTCCAGAATCTGCTTCCATCTCAGAAAGTTAGCTCCCTGGTGATAAGTGCTTTGATGTGTCCCCTGCAGTATGTTCTAGCATCTGGCACATAGAAGGCTCATGATAAATATTAAAGAATAAATCTCCCTCTTGCCAACAACTTCTGCCTAGAAAATGGAAGAGGGGTGTTGGAGACCAGACTTCAAGGTAAAGGTTCTAGCCCTTTGACTCCTGTGATTAGGGGAAACATGAAGTCTGGATGAGGCCCTCCTTGTGGGATGGATAGAAGTGCTAGGCCTGCCATTTCATCTTTAGAGAAATCTCCCAATGAGAGTCCAGTGAGGAAGGCATGAAGGAGAGAGAAAGCAAGAAGGAAACAGGAGCAGTAAAAGGAAAAGGGAAGAGGGATGTAGAATTTTAAAAGATAATAGCAAGTAATAATGAATGACAATAAAATAAAAACCCATTCATAATAAGCTGATAATGACGAGAAGCATGTGGATAATTCTCAGGATAGTAGCTCTGTGTCAGGATCTTCATACTGGCTTTGTACCTTTAAACCTGCCAACCACCTCATAAAGTGGTTCTGTAATATTCACTGGTTTACAGACAAATAAATTAAGACTCACAAAACTGAATTCTGTCGTTGGCTAAGAGGTTGGGCAGAGAGTTTACATTTTGAATCCAGGCCTGGTTCTCAGTGGAGGCCAGGAAGGAAGGAAAGATGAAGAGTGAAAGTTAATTGAATGTCTTTCATGTATAGGATGTCCAAACATTTGCAAAGGCTCTTTTAGTTCTCAAAAGACATTGTGTTCAAGAAGATGCAGTCAGTGAAGTACAGAGTCTGAGGTTCCAGTTTATGTCCTCGTCACCTTCAGATGCATGTGCCTTCCACTGCTGAACAAAAGGGTCAGGAAAATGGCCAACGAAAGGTTGTGGAGGAGTTCACATTGTGGATCTCAAATCATGGTGCAGCAGATCCCAAGAACCACATTTCAGAGCCGCTGCTTCAACATGGTGTGCACAGATATGCACTGCCCTGGCCAGGACCACCAGCAGGAAAGGCATCATTCCAGAAGGCTCTTGTCCCTCAGAATACTCAGCCTATGGGTGGACAGGCTATGTAAGTTAGCATGTCCCCTGAGTACCTGAGGAACAAAGCCCCAACCCCCATAGTTTTTGTACATTACAAATATGGTATGATCCCCAAACTCTGAAATCTAATGTGGTAGGCCAGAGAGAAATGCCACCCTGGTCCTGAATCATGAGAGAGTCCCTGTTCAAGCTGGAAAGCCAGCTTCAGCAACTCCTGGCATCTTGCACACATCACTATGGGGTACCTTCTGCAGCTTTCTTTCAAGAAGAATTAAGTTGGAAGCAACTCAGAAAGAAAGATCCCTGTATCCTTATCAGGAACAAATAGAGCCCAGGTCCTATCAGAGAACCTCAAAATCTGAAGTAAAGATCAGGACCCACAAGTAAAGGCACCTCTCTTCTTGACCATCTTGGCATGTAGCAGAGCTCACAGAAGTCATGTGACTTGCACCTCATCTCACATACAACCTGCCACAGAGAGATATTAGTTGGAAGAACTAGAGGTGGGAGGAAACAAACAAACAAACAAATAACCTGGAGTGGGGGGCAGGAATCCTCATTTTGTGAACTTGAGAGAAAATCTTTGTTCTATCATGACACAGATGTTTTTAAGTGAAAGATCACTTCTCTGACCTTTCTTGAATAGGCCGGTGTGGTCAAGACAGCCATTAACCAGTACTCAGCTATTCCTAAACAAAGGTTTAGGTGTCCAGGAACGGAGCTTGGATGTGGTAATGCTTTGGTGATTAACCCACAGGCATCCAGAGGCTCCCACAAAAAGGCTGAGAACAAAGAGACATGGTGACTTCAAATGATCTTCACCCCCAGTCTGAGTGGCTTTAGTTAAGTCTTAGTGATCTCCTTATTCTTGTACTTTGCTCTAGAATTGGTGGTTTTCTGGTCCCACTACAGGACCAGTAAGAAGAACATTTTGGATGGCTATTTTTGACCTTTGTCTAAATCTCAGGTATCAAGGATTGCTTTGTAGAATTATTGTTTCTCAGCATTATGGTCTAGAACTCTGTCAAGATCTTGTTCTAGAACTGGCAGTGGTTCAGGGTTCTGAGATAAAATTTTACCATGTTTGTAGAACTTTTGCCTACTTCTGGTAGGAGCTTGGAGTTCCTATCTAGAATTGAGTGTACACTCTGTGGAAGCTGACTGTGCCCTGTTGATCTGATCCAGAAATTTAACTTGTTCCATTCAGTATAAATGTGAGGAAAGAGATTTGGAAATACAAAAATTAGCAATGTAGCTTTTAAAAGATACTATGCTGGGAGCTGTTTGCAGCAGCCAGTAGCGTCTTGAACATCCTCCTTCATACTTCCACTGTTGACATCATTTAAGAAACTGGTCTGTCATGGCTCAACTACAGCCCAATTCTCCCTTTCTTTAGTGTTTTTAATTTTAGCTCTTGATTTCCAAAGACCACTTGACACAAAGATTTTGCACTTCAAACCTGGCCTTCAGGCATAGATTGCTTCAGCATTTTGCTTTGTCTGTGTTTATCCCTCATTATGCAAGGCTTGAACACAGAACTTGCCTCATTTTTCTGCAAGAATTGCTTGCTTAAATGCTCTGCTCTACTTGTCCTATGGCTCTGGGAGCAATTTAGAAGGAAAACATTTTAAATATCTCTTGGTATTTTCCTCTGGGATCCATTGTTTTCTCACATGGACTAAGAGAATGAAGATCCCAGCGTAGAATACAGACTAAGTATATGCTTACTACTGAATGAGCAAATCAATGAGGGAGATTCAGAAAGACAAACATTTGAAAAAATGTGAAAGTGCAAACATAGTACTGGATTTTTCCGTAAGCAACCCCTGCCTCTTTCCCTTCTCCCTACCAGCAAGGCCCTATCTCCCACTCACCCAGTCCAATCAGCATCTTAACTCCTGGAGGTGGCACATGAGCTGTGTAGTCATCACTGACCATCTGGCCAGGGATCCTGTGTTCCTCCTCTGCTACAGGCGATTACGTAAGCTGGACAGCCACCTCCAGATGTTAACAGTTTCTGTATTTTTTCCCTCCCTTTTCACAACAATAATAATAATTAAAACAAACACAGACCTTATCCCCCACTGGCACCCCTGAAATTACCAACGGGTGGGCCCAGATGCCCTTCCTTTTCCTATCCAAGTGTATCTGCCCCAGCCTCCAGTGCTCAGCCACAGACCCATGGCAAGACTTGCCCAGCACTGAGCCACACTGCCCATGCCAACCAGCTGTCCTGTGACTAGGGCCACTGGCTCCGGAGAAGGAAGATGGCTGTATCATGAGAAGTCTTTAAGCTGGGATTTCCCTTTTCCCACCTTCCACCCCCCAAAGCCTGGTCCTCCAACTTAAATGGCTGTATTTTGGAGAACTAGGTGGCTTAAGAAGATTAGTAATGAGATCCCAAGTCTTTCACGGCTGGGTCAGGAGTTCAGAGGCGGGCCTGGGTGACTAGTGAATGGCATAATTAGGGAAGGCCTGTGAGGCCCCTGTGAAATGAGCCTGGACAGGCCTTTCATGGCAGCAGTTGTCAGCAGCACAAAAGCCCACCGCCACATCCGACACTAATCATTCTCCCTTGTTAGAGGATTTACTAGCTGGAGGAGTCTGAGCCCCCTGCCTACTGCCTTCTCACAAACAAGTGTCCCAGAATGGGCTCAGCTCAGTGTCCCTGGCTCCTCTGGACTTAAAACACGGGGAGATAGTACCAACCCCCTGGGGCAGCGTGAGGGGGGTGGTAGAAATGTGAGAACTAACACTGTCCATGATATAAATTGGGATCTGGCATCACTTTTCAGTGATTACTGCTATGGCTGTTGGGATAATTTATTGAATATGGAGCATGAACCACCCTTTATGCCAGGAGGAATGGGGTGAGCTGAGAGAGGAACATGCCTGACTGTCATCCTTGTTACCCTGTGTGGTCCTCATTTTCCTTGCCCGTCCCTCAGAATGGGGATAGGGATCTTGGACTAACACAGACAGGGTTCAGACCCAGAATGAACCACCTGCTCCTGACAGGTGTAACATTGGCATGCTACCAATCAGTTCTCAGCCTCAGGTTCCGTATCTTCAGGGCAGAGAGGAGGATAGTAATAGTGGCTTCATAGCAATGTGGGGATTCTAGGCTTGGAACACAGAAGCTTTTGTGGATACTGTGGTAGGCCTTCAATGTAAGCTTTTTTTCTTAGATTGAGACATCTAATTTCTTTGCATCAGAAATATACAATCATATATCGATACAATTAAACAATTGAATGAGCAGTCCCCAGAATAAATTCTATGATTCTGAAAGTTTCTTTCCTCTACAAGATTTAGTATACAACAGGTTAAGTATGTTAATATACTGTAGAATAAAGATGTCTTCACCGCACGTGTGTGTGTGTGTGTGTGTGTGTGTGTGTGTGCACTGCTTGCATGCACGTGAACATGTATGCATGCCAATCCTGGGACCTATCCTGAACTCAGGGCCTGGGTGCTGTTCCTGAACTCTTTTTGCTCAAAGCTACTGTTCTACCAATGGAGCCAAAGCTCCACTTCTGGCTTTTTGGTGATTAATTGGAAATAAAAATCTCAAAGACTTTCCTGCCTAAACTGGCTTTGAACTATGATGCTCAGATCTCAGCCTCCTGAGTAATTAGGATTACAGGTGTGAGCCACAGGCTCCTGGCTTGTGAGTCACATCCTGAGTGATCATGATCATTTGATGAAGTCCAAGGTTTGCACCTCCAAAAAGAAGGATTTCAGATCTGTAGGGAGGTGCAGGTTTGGAGGGCATTAGAAACCTCAAGAAGTATATAATGTGTTAGGGACAGATTTCCAGGACAATGAGGTGCTAATCAGCCCATAGTTAAGCTCCAAGGCTGGAAGCTATCCAATGTCAAGTTCTCTTATCTTCAAGTGGCCTCTGGATAGAGGTTGGGAGATCTGCTGTGACTTCCCAAACTTTGAGGGAGAAAAGAGTCAATTCTCTGTCCTGTCCACTCACCCTGTACACAGGAAATGCTTCTTTGCTTGGTTGTCTGTCCATGCCAAATAATAAATCCTCAAATTGAAAGAAAGGCGATCACCCCTCCCCCTCCCCTCTAGCTCTTTAAAGCCAGCATCAAAGGGAAAGCTGCTCCGGAGGCCTGGGGAAAGTGATAATTGTTTCTAATGGTTGGTGAAAGAAAGCCAGCACCCCCTCCCTCCTCTCCTTTCTTTTTCATTGTTATTAAGTGTGTAAAAAGAAGGTTGGAGGAGGGGGATTGGAGGGTGTTGGTGTGGTGTGTGTGTGTGTGTGTGTGTGTGTGTGTGTGATATGTTGTGTTTCTTTTAACCCTTGGTTGTCTTTGAGATTTCTGTGTTCAGTGAGTCAGTCTGGAATAAGGGACAGAAAAGACAACTAAGGAAGAGAACAGCAATTGGCAAGAAACCCAGGTAGGAAAGGTCTAGAGCACACATCAGACAATGGGAATCAAGAATCAGAATATTTGAGTAGCATTTGCTCAGATGTATTAATTGAGACGAGGCAGGTAATTTACCATTCATGGTCATTAGTTATTTTGTCCAACTAATATTTACTGGGTATCTATTTATGGTGTTCCTCTACTCTTATTAGTAGAAGATGTAACAGGTAAAGCCTAAGTCTTGGCCCCAATAAACTTGGTCAAGTTCAAGACCTACAAGTAGAATTCATTGCCCAGGTCAGTTCTAACCAAGTATGAGTGAGTATCCATAATGCTTTGCTTTGATAGACTTAGAAACTGACACTAAAGGAGAAAGAAATAAGGGTTTAATTGGTAGTGTGTGTTGTAGACAAAGGATCAGGAATGGTAGCACTGACATTACAGTTTTGTTTTGTTTCGTTTTTAACTGGTCCAGTGGATTCAAGAACTGAATTAGCCATTAACCTCAATTTCTTATCTGGAAAATATAGATAACAAAATCCTTTTTATTCATGATAGTTTAAGGATTAAATGAAATAATGGATTCAAACAGGCTCTGTGGTATATTTTATTTATTGGAGAAATTATTGGGGAAACAATTTTTTTGTTTACATCATATTAATTATACATCATCTTGAGCTTGAAGTGGTTGACTGGCTGTAATATCTTCCATTACTCAATAACCTTGCCCCATACAATTATTATCAGCATCCACTCTGCACCTAAGTCTAGGCCTATCAGTGACTTGGACTCCTAGATCAAATGCATGACCAGTGGGTAGCTTATATAGCCTTGGAAAAGCCACATCAGTTCAATATTGACAGTATTTGCTAAGCTCTACCCGGTGACTGAGAAAGACTCCAATCAGAAAGAAATAAACCAGGCATGGTCACTATCCTTGAAGCACATACAAAGAGTGACAGAGGGAAAGGCAAGAAACTAAATGTGGTTTCATGACATCCAGCAAGCCTTACTGGGATGGAGGAGGCATTAGGTCAGGCCAGTTTAGGTTTGGTTAGACCAATGTCTTCTCAAATGTCAAAAGTCCTAGTCTCTCAAATGGGGACAAAAATGCTTATTCACTCAGTCATTATGGAGGTGACACGAGATTACACATGGACAGCATCCTGTTCTTGTAGACCATTTAGTAGCTGGTCTACTGCCCTCCTAAAAGGGAGCTCCGAGAAGAAATGAAGCTGGGTCTAGAGAGGTATGTTTATGTGTCAGTTTCCTCAGCCTTTTGCAAACACAAGCTGAGGGGATGATCCTAGCAAGCGTTCTGTCCTGCAATCTACAGGATTGAGATGGTGACTCATATCAAGGAACCAGCTTCTGACCCTTTTTAACTTTGAAGTTATTTTTATATTATTATTATTATTTCATGCCAGTATTGGGGCTTGATCTAAGGGACTAGGCCTTGTCCTTTAGCTTTTCCACTCAAGGCTAGCACTCTACTACTTGAGCTACACCTCCACTTTCAACTTTTCACCAGTTAACTGGAGATCTAAGTCTCACATACTTTCCTGCCCAGGCTGGCTTCAAACCATAAGCCTCAGATCTCAGCTTCCTGAGTAGCTAGGATTACAGGTATAAGCCATCAGCAGCTGGATAACCTTGTAATTCTTGAGGGTAAATAACTGGGCATGGGAATGGCAAGCTTGAGGGTAAAAATCCATCCTAAAGAGAAATATTGGGAAACACTTCCTGATACTGTGTGTGTGTGTGTGTGTGTGTGTGTGTGTGTGTGTGTGTGTGCATGTTCACACACGCACACTTGGGAAGTTACCATAGTGTAATTGTCAGTGTGCACCCCTGGGCTCTCCCTCCTTTTCCCCTGACCTCTTTTGCTGCTAGGCTCATTGCATGTCTCTCTAAGTAGAATAGGAAATGGTAGAGGATAGGCCAGAGCTTTGAAGGGGCACTTCCTCCCTCCTTGATTGACAAAAAGGCATGGAAATCTGTAAAATCAAAATTGAATGGAAACCTCATGGCATGTCCCTGTGTGGGAAAAATACCAGCACCCCTTCACCCGCCCCCTGCCTCCTTCGCCTCCCTCCCCCTTGCTTTGTGTACATTGTGTGTGGGTGGAAGATAAACTGGATTTAAAAAACCCTTTGAAAGCAAGACATCGTTAACTCCTCTAATTGAAAACAGTCTTCTGCAAAAGAGGAGGGTTTAGTAATGTAGTGGCAGGCAGCATGTTGAATGGACAACCAAATGGACAAGAGTCAGGACTCTTGAAGAAGCCCTCTGCAGGATGGCTACCGGCACCTCACAGAGTCCATAGAGATAACTGTGCTTCTTCAGATCATCCTGTTCCCTCCTATCTGGGCCTGTTTCCCTGTCTATCAGTTGTGAGAGTTGTCATAAAGATTTTGGATACCATCCCAACTTGGATTTCCAATGATCTCAAAGCTCGGAGGGAAGAACTCCTCTAGCTCTTTGTACAAATAGTAGGCTCAAACAAAAACAAACAAAGCAAAAAGACTGCAGTTACTCTTCTGATTGTCTTTCCTGGATATGGCAACTAGGAAAGTGGCCTTAGAGCTTTTCAAACAATGTCTAGAAAAGACAATCAATGTATGCTGTTGCTGCTGCATTAATCACTAGGTTCCTTTTTTTTTTTTTTTTTCTGGTCATGAGCTCTGGGCCTGGGCACTGTCCCTCAGCTCTTCAGATCAAGGCTAATGCTCTACCACTTGAGCCACAGCATTACTTCCTGCTTTTTCTGCTTATGTGGTACTAAGGAATTGAACCCAGGGCCTTATGCATGTGAGGCAAGCACTCTACCATGGAGCCACCTGCTAGGGAATCTGCTGGGATTTACTTGTGGATAAATAAAACATGGTCCTCACTTTGGAAATTTTTTTATTTTAAAGGGATTAGACAAGACTAAGCAATGATAATTTAACTTGACAAGTGGTATAACTCAGGTATATAAAAGGAGCTATATGTACATGGAAGACACAACAAATAATTCCAGCTGGGGGCTAAACAGATACTTTCATATCTCCTTCAACTTGATCATTTTTTATTAATTCATTCATTCATTACTGAAGATCAGCTTTTTGGTGTGTCAATGCTCAGGCTGAACTCAGGGCCTGGGCCCTGCCCCTCAGCTTTTTTACTCATGGCTGACATTCTACCACTTGCATTATGACTCTACTTCTGAATTTTCAGTAGTTAATAGAAGATAAGAGTCTCATGGACTTTTCTGCTCAGGCTGACTTCAAACTGTGATCATCAGATATGAGCCTCCTGAGTAGCTAGAATTACAGGCTTGGGCCACTGGTACCAGATTTTGAGTATCCATTTTTTCAGTCATTTAAAAATCATACTTGGTTTTCTTGAAATTTCATTTTACTGTAGTCAAAACACAACAGGCAATCTCAACAATTCATTCAGTGTATAAAGCAGCAGCATTAACTGTGGGTAAAATGTTTGACGGCAGGTGTCTAGAGTTACTTGCCTCACTCAACTGAACTCTATGTTCTTTGGTGAGCAGCTTCCCAATTCCTCTCCCCACCACTCTTGGCACTCACCTTTCCATCTTTGATTCTGTGACTTTGATCATTTTATATAAATGGATGTATGCTGTATTTCTCCTTCTAGAAGTGGCTTATTTTACTTGAGGATAAAATCTTCATGATCCACACTTGTTACAGGTGGGTGTCGGATGGTCTCTCCGCCCCAAACTGTCCTCTCCCCTCCCTGGTCATGGGGCTTGAACTCTGGGCCTGGGCGCTATCCCTCAGCTCTTCAGCTCAAGGCTAGCGCTCTACCACTTGAGCCATAGCACCACTTCCGGCTTTTTCTGCTTATGTGGTGCTGAGGAATCGAACCCAGGGCCTCATGCATGCAAGGCAAGCACTCTACCACTGAGCCACCTTCCCAGCCTACTTTCCCTTTTAAGAATTTCACAGCATGTATTAATGCATTGATGATGGACAGGTAGGTTGTTACCCCATCTTAGTTGTCCTGAATAATGCTGAAGTGAGCACAGGAGTAGGAACAATGTAGCTCTAGAGAACTGACCTCTTTCAGGAAACCCTACTGTTCTAGAGCACCCTTGATGTGCTCTACGAAACAGCAAATAATGGGAAAGGAGGGAGTAGGTTGTGTTTACCCTACTATGACAGAGGGGGACAGAGGTTACTATGTACAGTGCCATGCCATCCTTGAGGCTAGATCATTAGAAGGGTTTGTTGCAGGGTGGAGTATAGATGGGATAACATAATGGGCTTTGCATGACTTGTGTGAGGGAGATGTTCATATTGGGATCAGAGAGGAGTCTGGGAGTAGTTGGAAGATCCCTGGAGCCTGTGACACTTGAGCAGCTGGAAGAATGTGCAGACGAATGGAGAGAATGAGATGTCAGGGTGGATGGTGGGGAGAGTCTTCCAGGGTGTGCAGTGTGACTGTCCTGTGTGTCCCCCACAAAGTGTTCAGTAAAACCTCCATTGCCCAGTAAGGCCTTATGAAGCAGGATTTGCCTCAATGTGGGGAGATGGACACACTGTGGCCACCGCATCAGTCATCTTGAGACCATGCCTTTATTCAGTTAGCCAGCCTGCAGTATCTGTGAGGCCCTTTTCCCTCTCGCAGCACTCCGGACCCCAGCATGCCATTCCTCTTCAATTAAGGGGTGCTAAATGCGCAAGTGTATGACCTATTCACAAAAGCAGGAGACTTATGAAGATTCACATCTCCCTTTTCCTCCACCTCCCCAAGAACAGAAATGACTTGAAAATCAGCAAGGGCTTTGGGCCAAGATTCAGCTGGATTTGTTCTTTCCTCTCTGATCTGCTTCGACTGTCCCTAGTGAGATTGCAGTCAGCCTGAAACAAATACACAACTAACCAGGAAAACAGGAGAATAAAATAACAGCAGCATGTTCTGCTAAAAGCCTTGTCTAGTGCTGATAGAACTGACGAGATAAGAGGAAATCGTATTTAAGCAGTAAGAAGGCTTTGTTCATGTTGGCAAATTCTCTGACCATGAATGCTTAAGATGCAGAGATAAGAACACCCCCCTCCCTCCACTTCCAAGACCCATACTCAGAGATATGCTATGCCACCATCGGCTGGGAGACAGACAGCTAAGAACACAGAGGAAAGCATTCCTAAACGATACATGTCGAATTGCTGGCCTGGATTTCAAATGCCGTAGATAGTTTATGCAAAGTCTCGCACTGTTGTAAAGTGAAACACAATCCTCTGGCAGCCTCTGCCTAAACCTGGTCCCAGTTGTTTTTGAAAAAAATAAAATAAACAAAAATGTCTTCCAGCCCATTAAAGAAGCTATGTTCTATCCTTGGCCTCCTTGATATTGGCTTCTACAGACTAAAACCAATGTATCTGTGCCTAATTCTTAGACAAGAGGATGGGTGAGACTTGGCACCTGTGTGCTCCTTAGCATATTGACACTAAGACTCAGGGAACCAATACTGTATTCCTAAGATGGACTGATTCCTAGAGCCAGGATGAGGGGAACTTTGACAGCTACTAAGTTTTTCTATTTTTAAAGCAGTAAAACTCTTTTCTGAAATGAAATATTACAAGGCAGCTTTGGTATACAAAAGAGGAATCAAGATGATCAGCCTAAGGTAGTAGAACAGAAACCAAGTAGACCTTCCACATCCTGAGCCAGAGGTCAACATATCCAGGCACCCATGAGAACCCATGGAAGATACTTTGGCAATCTATGGCTAATCCAAAATTCAAATGTGCAAGAGCCACCTGAATCCCAAAGATTCAGGATAACCTGCCTGTAATGATATCTCAAAGCCAGCACCAACTAGAACCAGGTCTCATTCATCCAAAACCAATGTTACAGCTCACCTCTTTACATGACATGGTGATTCTTCACAGTTGTTTGTATGACTTATCTTCCTCTGAGGTTTGAAAAAAATTCCCTCGATGAAGATGAAAATATGAGGGAATCTAGGTGAAAGGTGTATGGAACTCTATTTTCCTTCTTTTTGTCGGTCATAGGGCTTGAACTCAGGCCTTGATCTTTCTTTGTGCAAGGCTAGTGTTCTACCACCTTGAGCCACAGCTCCATTTTTAGTTTTCTATTGACTAAATGGAGATAAGAGTCTTGCTGACTTTCTTGTCCATACTGGCTTTGAAACAGTGACTCTAAGATCTCAGCCTCCTAAATAGCTGGGATTATGGGTATGAGCCACTGGTACCCAGCTATCTCTGTATTTTTTTTTGTAACTTTACTATAGAGAATTATCCAGGTAGTTCATTTAAAAAAGGAAGCATTTGATGCTTGCCATTTTAGATGACCATGTAGCATATATTTTTTGATGGATAAGTAACTTTTCACTTCTGCAAACAGAACAAAGAATTGGTGTTTTCTTAGACGGCCTAAAAGATATAATTATCCCTAGACGATGATAGAAAGAGGGGCATTTGGATTCATGAACCTTTGCAGACGATATGTTCATTGATGATGCCAAGAGGGGTTGGCTATAGACCATGTTTAGTTCGATGGAGCCTGTTACACAGGAACACATTGTTAAGGGAGTTTATGCAAGTCATTTTACGTTTACTTTTCATGGTTGTATAAGTCAAGAGTTTACAGTGATTTTCTTTGGTTTTAAGAGACTAAGTTTTGCTATGCTGTCCAGGCTGCCTTGAAATTCCTTGATTCAGGTGGTCTTGCTTCAGCCTCCCGAGTAGCTACGACAGCAGATATGCACCTCCATTCCTGCCTGGAGGAGTTTCATTACTTTATTTTATAAATCATAAAATTACATGGAATAAGGTAAACCCCAAACACCTGTGCTTACAGATGTTCACACTATACAGCAGGTGTGTACGCTACCTAGAGTTGACAGCTATGCAAATTTTGTTCTACTTGCTTCCAGTCTCTTTCTGTAAGAGAATTACACAACTACAGATAGAGTTACACCCCATTTATCCCCAGCTTCTACTAACAATTCCCTTCCTTGAGACACAGAAGCAATGGCCACCCTGAATTAGATGTTTACTATTCCCCTGACATTTTTAATTCTTATGAATCCCTGGGCAACATAGAGTTTTGTTTTGTGTGAGCTTTTTATTTTTTTTGGGGGGGGGTCCGGTCATGGGGCCTGAACTCTGGGCCTGGATGCTGTCCCTCAGCTCTTCAGCTCAAGGCTAGCGCTCTACCACTTGAGCCACAGCGCCACTTCCGGCTTTTTTCTTTTTGCTTATGTGGTGCTGAGGAATCGAACCTCATGCATGCAAGGCAAGAGCTCTACCACTGAGCCACCTTCCCAGCCCCTGTGTGATATCTTTTATATTGATGGCATTATAATTACCTAGCTCTTGATACTTTATTTTTGTCACTCAGTGTTGTGTTTTTACCATCTCTCTGTGTTGGTGACTTTGAACGCATTACTAGACCTTTTGTTGTGATTAGCCTGGGCCAAGTGTTCAATATTTTAATATCATCCCTGTGTATTTTAGTATCATCTGAGTATGAATCTAGCTAATTCCTTCTAATATTCTTTTACCCGATGTAATTCGGACACATGAACATTTCATATATCATAGAACCACTTCCAAAAGATGAAAATTTAGATACTTCCCAATCCTTTGTTATAGTATGGATATTTTTATATGTACTTCAAGAATGGACATCTTTGATTCTTGTAAATAAATGTGCTTTTCTATTTGCTTTTTTATTTATGTATTTATTTTATATGTTTTCCGGTTTGCTTATTCTGGTTGAGAATAGATTGTCTTGCTACTCTTTTTCATAGATTTTCAGTTCCTTAACACTCTTTGGATCAGCCTTACTTCTCAGATGCTTGACCTATGAAATGGAGATGTGAAATGACAGACCCAGGGTTTACAGGGAAATTATTTGTTCCAGTACTAGAGCTTGAACTTGGGACCTTGCACTCTTGCTTGGCTTTTGCTCAAGGCTGACATTTTACCATTCTACCACTTGAACCACACCTCACTTCTGGCTTTTTGCTGGTTAATTGGTTAATTAAGTGTTTCACAGATTATTTTCTGCCAGAGTTGACATTGAATTGTGATCCTCAGCTCTCAGCCTCCTGAATAACTAGGATTGCAGATGGCAGCCACTGGCACCCAGCTTCACAGAGAGGTTTTGAGGGAAGAGTCACATCATGTGTTAGAGAACAGTTTGGGATAACCTTCAGCCAATCTCAAGAGCTCAGTTGTTCTCTGTATGTATATAATTACTTAGTATATGTGTACTAAGCTATCTCTCTGCCCTTAACATCTGTCTTGCCCACTTTTATATCCCAGAGGTTTGATAAATAGCCATCAATTTAAGTACCATTTTGAATGAATGAATCAATCAACAAATGACACTTGATGCATAAACTCTTAAGTTTGAAAACTTCCTGTTTCTCTCAGTGGTCTTCGGCCTTGGCTGTCACTGAAGATGTGTGTGTGTGTTTGTGTGTGTGTGTATGTGTGTGTAGGTGTAGGTGTGAATATGTATGCTTGTACATGTGAATGTGTATGTAAAGTAATGGAACTGATTTTCTTTAGTTATAAAAACCAATGGCTCTTGCACTCATAGCCTTCTCCTTATCACTACTATAGGCCACAGCACAATTTGCACACTTGTTCTAAAACAATTTGCTTGAGACTCAAGCCTTTGTGACTTCAAATCCCTCCACTTTCTTTTTTTGCCACTTTTTCAGAGCTTTGGTGTGATCAGGCAATTTATCACCACCTAGTCATTCTGAATTTCTGCTTTCCTCTGGGCCTGCACTTCTGTTGTTCTCTCCATAATGTCTTCCAGACCTATCTTCAATGTCAGCTCCTGCAGAATTTGTCCCTGTCACCTCTGACCCCCAAATTGATCATCTCTTCCTTTCTTTACAGCATCAGGGACTACCTACTTTAGGACCTGGGATCCTGGAACAGATTTTTTTTGTCTCTTCATCCCTACTTACTCTTGTATTAAGACAGATTGACAAGTTAAGATTTCATGGATTTTTGTTGTTGTTATGTCTTTCTTCTAGATCTGTCGAACCAAGGTGATCGACCTCAGTGAAGGCATTTCCCAGCATGCCTGGTACCCTTGCACCATCAGTTACCCATATTCCCAGGTCTCTCAGACCTCTTTCTGGCTCCAGGTAAGCCCATGATTTTAAAAAATGTTTTTATTATCACATATTAGTTGCACAGCAGGGATGTTGTGACATTGTAATATATAGTTAGAATCTTACAGTGTACGTTAGATTCCCCTCCTTCTTAAAATTTCAACAGGCTTCATCGCTCTATTTTTGAACATGTACATGAAATAGGGAAGCTTAAGTTTTAAGAGCCATGGCATCTCAAGCTAACCACCAAACTGAGTGGTAACTTTGGAGATGATTATTTTCACTCACTGCCTCCTAAGGCTTCATTTGTACTCCAGGCCTTCAGAATTTCTTCCATGAAGACTCCACTGATCTCCAAAGGGGGAAAAATGACTTTTTTTTTTGCTTCTAGCTCTACACCTGTTTGACCTCCTGTTATGTAGCACCTGTCACATGTTAGCTTATGTAGTCCTGATTAAAGATTATAAATTTTAGCTGGGTGCCCCGGTAGCTCATGCCTATAATCCTAGCTATGCAGGAGGTTGAGATCTGAGGATCACAGTTCAAAGCCAGCTGGGGCAGGAAACTCTGTGAGACTCTTATCTCCAATAAACCACTAGAAAACCAGAAGTGGTGCTGTGGCTCAAGTGGTAGAGCACTCGCCTTGAGCTGAAGAGCGCACAGACTGCGCCCAAACCCAGAGTTCAAGCCCCACAACTGACAAAAAAAAGATTCATAAATTTTATTTATTTAATCTATGTATCATTGATTTACTTTAAACTCTCACAGACATATAAGGGCCTTGTATATTTTTTTGCTCCATTGCTTTGATGCCTAGTTACAGGCTAACGCTGGAGGAAACTTAAGCCCAGCTCTCCACTCAGCATCAACAGCTAAGTGGAAGCAAACCCAGGACTGAAGCAGGGTTTCTAATCTCAGAGTCTGTGAGTCATGCTTTCTCCTTCCTGTCTGGGGCTAATTCCTGAATTGGAGGAAGATTGCCCCCAGATCCACCCCAGAGTGGTTGCTTCCTTTCCATGTGGCTAAGCTCCTAAGTGACTTTCTCATGTCTTCTCTATTTCAGACATATTTCTCTCAGCCAATGGTTGCTACAGCTGTCATTGTCCACTTGGTGACTGATGGGACATACTATGGAGACCAAAAGCAAGAGACCATCAGCGTGCAGTTACTAGATACCAAAGACCAGAGCCACGATCTAGGCAAGCATCTTTTCCTGAGCCTACCTCTCGCTGTTTACCTGCTTCCACTCATGTGCCATGGGTGGATGTGAGGATGAGCTAGGCATGATCTCTTCCTTACCTTTTTGTCTTTTTGCTTCTTTACTCTTGGACATTCTGTTTGCCTCAATCAAAAATGTAGCTGATGCAGAGAAACATGGATTTGGTAGGTATACAGACAAGGAGTCAATGGCAAAGCCCTTTTGTCAGATAGCTTTAACCTCGTGCATCCCCCAGGATCCTCCAAAGACACTACTGGGAAGGAGACTAAGAAAGAGCTATCAGCCATGTTAGCTCTACAACCCATGGAGAGGTGGGAGTGATCTCAGGTCACACAAGTTTTGAATGAGTACTCAGGGTTCAAAAACATAACCAGAGGTTTCTGTGAGAACTTCCCCCCCAAATGGTGATCATATCACCAGCACACACACACACACACACACACACACACACCCTCTCTCTCTCCTCTCTCTCTTTCTGTCTTTCTCTCTTTCTCGCTCACTCACTCGCTCAATCTCTCTCTCACTCTCACTCCCCCCCCAAGCTCCCTGTGGGATCATGGAAAGTAAAAATTCTATTGAGTTCAGAAATGGGCAAGTGGGTGGGGAATCAGAATCAGGTCTTACCTCTCAGGAATCTACCCTGAGCCCTGAGTCAGGTGGGAGAGCAGGGATAATAACTGTCCCTTGTCCACTCCCTCCCTCTCTCCACATGTCTATATGCTCCACAGTATTGAGGAAAGGGACCAGAATTTGAATCCCATACCTATTCCTCCCTCCCTCTCTTAGAAAGTGTTAGCAGATTTTCTTTTAACCTCTCAGCATCTCTGTTTTCACAGGCACAATGCAATGATGCCCGTGTTAAGGTCAGAAGGAGATACTAACACTATTGTGTCACTATAATGCCCTTTGAAAGAAGCCTAGCAATCATGACTTCCTATTCTCACTAAGAAATTCCTTTTACACCCTCTCTTTTCCAGCCTACCCTAGAGAGATCTGGGTAACCCATCCAAGTGTTTGGAATTCCGGGCCAGCACTGGAGCTTGGACTTCAAAGCTGTGCCCACACCATTCCACAGAGAGCTCATTTCAAAACCCCTTAAGAAGCAAGCAGACAAGGGGTCACTTCAGGGTCAGGTAGAAGCCAAGGGAGAAGGGAAGATGTTTTGTTTTCATGTTTATTTATTCAGTCGTTTTAAAGGTAGGGGGAGGGTGCAGACATATAAATAAGGAAGAGAAAGAAAACCCCTCTGGATTTATCTGGATTCCTGGGAAATTTCCCAAAGTGAGAAGCAAATATTTTGATAGTCATTTTGGCTCAGCAAAGGGCTCTGAGGAAAGGCTTCGCAGCGGAGAGGGGGAGAAGTCTGGCTCCCCAGAAACCTCTTGGCTCTTGCTACCAGTCCCTCCATACTGTATGTTCCTGTCCTCCGCATCCTCACATCCCCAGCACAGGTTGCAGAGACCTGAGAGATGAACAGAGAAAAGGCAGCAAGTAAGCCTTTACGTGTCCACAATGGAGAAATCCTTCCATCCGAGCAAAGCCGCCAGGACACTGATAGGATCACCGGGTTTCCCAGACATAGAAATGGAGTTTTAGGCGTTTATTAGAATCTCCTCATCAGAACGTGGCTAAACCAACCTTGAAACCCAGGACCACCTAGCTAGCTCTCTTTTTTTGCACATTCCATTCGGCCCCATCCCCTTTTCTTCTCTCCCACTCTATGTATTTTACTGTCCGCGTTTTCCTCTTTAAATCTGGGGACCTGCTGCCAGACCAAGGGAGGCATGCGCATGACTGTGGAGTGCTTCTTGTGTGAGGCAGTCTTGGATTGTCCTTGACCTGCACCACAGTGGTGGTCCATCTATCTGAAAGGTCACACGTAGTGTAGCCTGAGTACCTCAGTTTTTCTTCTCTGCAGATTGGGCATAGCAATCCATGCCTCAGAAGACTCATCCTGGGGCTTGAAGATTACCCATGTCAGTGGGCTTTTTCACCCTGAGAAGGGCCTGTGGTTATGAATTATTCCCATCACTTTTATGACCAGCCAGGCAGTTATCCTGAACTGTGAATCTCTGAGGCAATGTAGGAGGGAGTAAGAGCCCGAGATGCTTGGACAAAGGTGGCCATTTGGGGGAGGGAGAAGGACTTTAGATGCTAGGTGAAGAGAAAGCTTTAAGGGGCAGGGAGGTGGGGGGGAGGGGATTGGAAAGATTTGGAACCAAGGGGGAAAAAAAGGCAGACAAAGAAACTTTCAATCAAACTCAAAATCCCCGTTGGCCGCCCAATGGTGCTTTTGTGCAGTGACATGAAAGGGTCTGGGGGCTTCAGGAAGGGCCCGTTGGGGAGGGCGTGCCTGGCCTTGAGTAATGAGCCTGTCTCCCCTGACAGGCCTCCATGTCCTGAGCTGCAGGAACAATCCCCTGATTATCCCTGTGGTCCATGACCTCAGCCAGCCCTTCTACCACAGCCAGGCGGTACGTGTGAGCTTCAGTTCGCCCCTGGTCGCCATCTCGGGGGTGGCCCTCCGCTCCTTCGACAACTTTGACCCTGTCACCCTGAGCAGCTGCCAGAGAGGAGAGACCTACAGCCCTGCGGAGCAGAGGTAAGGCATCCTGCACCTCATTGCCATGGGCCATGTGTAGATGAGTGGATAAATCTATGCATTTCTCCTTTCTCCATCTTCTGACCTCTGGCTGGATCAGCCTTGGGACTTGAGGGTCATATGAATCCCTGAATTCTTGGGGCTAGCAGAGGAAGCAGGGATTTGCCCTGGAAAGAGACTCTGTCTCACCTGGTGTGCAGATGCTGAGTTTTCAGAAAGATGGAAACAGCAGCTTACTTCTCTGGTCTCAACATCCCCACATAACAGACGGGGTAGGGGAATTAGACTTTACAGGGCTGAAATGCTAGAAGATTCTTCTTCATAAGTGGCATAGGCACAAGTCCTTGACTGAGGAGGATGGATGGGGTGGGAGGGGTATTTGCTTCCTTTCTGTTCACTGTGTGATGCAGTGATGGGTATAACTTCTCTTTCACGAACTGAGCCCTAGAGTGGTCCCAGCGTGTGTCGATTGAGTGTAGAGAACATTGCTCCACCAGTGCACTTGATCTGGTATCTGTTAAGACACCTCATACAGAGATGTGAGGGGATGATGTTTCCTAGAAAGAATATGAGGTTGGGGAGCACTCTTAATTTAGGTTTCAATCTCCACATTACTGTTCCTCCCGTAGTGTGCCCTTACATGAGTCACCCTTTTCCGAGTTTCCGATTTCTATTTTGGAACAAATAGATTGTAATAGCCCGCCCCTTACTGTGGTTGCAAGGATTCGTTGTTGCCCTGGAAATTAAAAAAAAAATCTCTTTCAAATTATGGGTCACTCGTGAAAACGATCGATGAATATGTATCGATGAGTAAATAACCTATCAGCGCCAAACAACCTGTCAAATAAGTAAAAATCATTGAGAGCTTTTTTCCAGGATGGTTGGTGGTTTTTGGAGCACAATTCTATGTGGAGTTCTGAGAGTCTGAGCAGAACCAGCCACCGAGCTGATCTAGGACATCCAAACTTTGGTGTTACCATCCCGATTGCTCAGAGCCCTGGAAAAGGAAGGACAGGTTCAAGGTGGTTCAGTATTTCACACTCAGTTAATGAGATCCAGAAGGAGAAAGAGTTGACTCGTTGATGGCCCCCATGGAGTAAAGCCCACTGCACATGGTGGTCGGGGGGGGGCAGGGAGAGGGAGGAGGGCTGAGGCTTGGAGGGGGACATCAGACTTTCCCACGCTCCTCCTCCCACAGAGGACACAAAATGTGGTTGCAAGGAAGGGGGGACCAAGATGGCGACGGGGCAGTAGGGAAACGCCACAGCTCTCTC
>NW_012267343.1:5728300-5742393 GCF_000151885.1 Dipodomys ordii | reverse complement strand
TATCTTTACAATAAAAAAAAAAAAAGAAAAAAAAAAAATTTTAAATAAAGCTATCATCATGAAATCCAAAAAAAAAAAAAAAAAAAAAATGTGGTTGCAAAATCCACATTGTTTTACACCCACAGTCTCCAGCTTCTGTTGTGCAAAGTCTATTGCAATTGCTGCAAGACAGGAGCTCCTGACATATCTGTCATTGTCATAGTTCATCTTACCAGGCTTCAAAAAAAAGTATAATTATTATTATCCTAGCTTTTTATACTCTGTTAAAAAACATAAGTTAATTCTCAAAACCCAGAGAAACAATGTCCATGGAAAATACAGACCCATTAGACCTTTTCCATAATGTGTTCCCATCCTTTCCCAGATCTCCAGACCTTCCAACAAATTGACCAAAGCCAGACCTGACTTTTCTGAGTCCTTAAAGAACAGTTTCTGTGCTCTACGAAAACAGTAAGAACTGTTTTGAGATCTGAAAAAGACCAGTCGGCTCATTTGTGTAGCTCTTTGGTTGTGAAAGAACACAGAATTGGGGCAGAGCCTTGGTCCTGTCTGTCTTATTGTATGACTGTAGACAAGTCATTCTTCTCTTTTGGTTTCTCTGTTAAATGATGAAGATGGATTGCACATTCTCTGTGGTTGCTTTCCAGTTCGAGCTGACTTTGATTTCTCAGTGCTTGGAGGGGTGAGGGGAGAGAGAAAGGAGCAAACATTTGTTAAGCCCCTGATAAGTACATTATCTTATTTCACTCTCACACCTGTTCTGGAAGGGTTATGACTCAGAGAAACAGGCAGTAAGAGGAAAACCCTGTTTTGTCTGCTTTTGAAAGCACTTGAAGGAGACAAACGCTTTCAGGACCTGTCACGGTCCTAGGTGAGCATTGACTCATCCTGGTTCTGAACAGCAGAGAAAGATGCAGTCCCAAGATCTTTGGTTAGATTGCTTCTGAGCTTGGAACAGGCTGTCTGAAGGCCTGAGGATGCTGGGCTGCAGAATTTCCTTCTGGATGCCCCAGAGAGGCAAGTACAGCAGCTGTGTGCAGAAAGCTGCCCAGGAAATGACCCAAGCAGGCCAATGTGCAAATGCATTCAAACAAACAACCAAGGGTGGGGGGAATCAGCAAAAACTGTACCCAGCCCTGAGATGTTCTTCATTCTCAAAATCACCAAGGTAAATAGCATCACCTTTTACAGCACAAATCTCAGTCTCTTGTAGTTTGAACCTCGCACTGCACACTTAGCTGTTTCCCAGCCAGTTTTTCCCTTCCCTCATCCCTTTCTCCCTGCACCCTTCCTTTTCTTCCCGCCATCTCTGTCTTTCCACCTGTCTATTATTCTTTCTGGCTTTTTGTCGCTTGTTCTTCCCCTCCCTCCCTCCCTATCTTCCTTCCCCACCCCCTCATCCCTTCCTCTTCTTCGGAGGAAAGCAGAGCGATATCCAGTAGGCTGCTAGGGCAGAAGCTTGCTATAGCAAAATCAATGCAGGCTGTGTATTCTGACCTAGATTCAAGGGTCACCACCCCTGTGCAGTGCTTGGTATAAATTCAGAGGTTCAAGAAAACAGGATCAGATTTCAAACAGGCAGTCCAGTTGTGGAATTCTAGCCAAAACACAACTCCACACCTAGTTGGGGAAAGAGGAAATGGAGGGGAAAGGATGGGAGGTTAAAAAAAAAAGTAAGGAGCTCCAATAAGAAAAACTCCAGTCCTGACATTGAGGCCCACCCCACCCCCACTCAACTTGTGGTTCTGAACAGAAAAGAAAATTCGAAGGGCCATGTATTAAGAGGATTATCTTACTTCATTCCACTTTCCCTCACTCTCTTCTTCCTTTCCCTCCTCCCTCTTTCTTATTTCCTTCCATCCTCCTTCTCTTTTTATCTTTCATATTCTCTTCCTTCCTGTTACTCAAACTGTTTCTATGTTTTTCTACATACTGGTATATCTAGAGAAGCAGTGCTAATAGAGAAGTAACTTCTAAAAGGTCATTTTGGCAGGAAACAAGTTCTTTGTGTGGCTGAAATGAGCTCTCTCCAGCCAAGGTAGACTTACAAGTGATTTACAAGGGCCCCACAGGCTAAATCCACACTTTCCTAAGTCTGCACTGCTAGGTCCCCAGGTGTGGAATACTCCATTAGGTAATCGTATAGGGATTCATATTATAGGAACACAGAAACCAAAATGAAGCTGCCGATGGCCAGAGACCATATTGATATTGACGCCTACATAACCTTGTCTAGTTTCCCTAATTCACAAAGGAGTCTGCAGCTCTAGAATGTAGGTTGGATGTCCTGAGGGATATGCTGGCAGGTAAACAGTTGGGCATGATGCCTGTGTATTTTTGCCTGTACTGGATACTGCCTGGTTCTTTGATAACAAGTTGATAAGTTTATCTCCCCCTCAGCCATCCGCCAAAGTTCTGTGGCTCTGTATCTTTATCAAATCTGATTTTTCCCCTTCCATAGATTTCTGAAATCATGTCTCTCTGCTGTTTGTTTTCATAAAACATAACAAACCTGGGAGTTGAGACTTCCAGATTCCCTAATTCTGCATCCTTAGACACTGGGAAACTCAATGACAAAGTAAAGGAAATGGATTTCCTGCAATCATCCATCAAGTTAGAGGCCAAACCAGCTTTTGAATGTGGTTCTTAGGACTCCATTTCTTTATGGGTCTGGTATCTCATAGACCAGATTAGGTCTGAGTTAGGCCTTTAATTAGTTGGTAGCATTTAAATATCAGAAGACTTACTAGTAAGCACCAGAACTCTTCCTGGAACTCTTCGAAGAAATCAGAAGATTAGAAAGCAGTAGGACAATCTGGAACTAGAGCAGAGTATTGTTGTTGCCATGGTCAGGAGCTACCCAACTCGCATTGTCATTCAACATAACTGCCTGGACTGTGCAGGATTTGCTGAATTTGCACCTTACTCTTCAAAGCCTTGCCTCTGCAGCACATCACTGATGTTGGCTCGTGGAAGTCCAGGAGAGGATCAGATTTTACTTAGTAACTTTCTGGGCAGAAAACTGAGGTCCTATCATGCTGCCTCTTTTTCATTCTCACTTCCTGAGTGATTCTATAGAGCTGATGACCAGGACAGTTTTCCTTTCCTTTTCCAGTGTTGAACAAAAATCTCTTTTTTTGTAGCTTTTTCTTTGTTGTTTGCATCTGAATATCCCAGAAAGACTTATAAACAGCTTGCCTGTTATTATCTCTACTTCTCCATGGTATAATTGCAGCTAAAGCAGCATGCCACAGAAGTTAAGTTGTGGGTCAAATGGAAGTCCCCACCAGCCCTTCAACCTCTGCTTTGCCCTGATCTCAGTAGGGTCCAGATGTCCTCTGTACACGTGGTTAGTCTCCATTTCAGTGTTTGGGGGATTGGTGATGAGATCACATAATACTTTCCTGTATAAGTGGAATCTACAGGTTTTATTTTTAAACAGAAATACATATCCAAAGGAAAGAAGTAGGAGAGGCTGGTCTTGAACTTTGATCCTTCTACCTCCTCCTCCTCCTTACTGATTACTGGGGTGTGAGAGAGGAATGGTGGGTGACTATAACCATAATATTCAATGCACATATATAAAACTGGAGCCAGATCACTTGAAGGTATGAAGGATGTTGAGATAGATGAGGTAGAATGAAGAAGCAGGGTGACCTTGATCAAGGTGCTTTGTACTCATACATTGAAACCTATTTGTACAACTAAAGATAATTATATATACATATATATGTATATACATACATGAACATACACACACATTACACACACACACACACACACATATTTATATATTTACAAAGAAGAAAATTAAAATACTAAAGCATCTAACTCTGCTTCTGTGAGGATTTCCATCTCTGCCCAGGTGTGAGAATTTGATAGATGCAGTTACTTGTGTCTCTTGCCCCATCCACCCAACAAATCACCCTTCTACCTTCAAAGACTTGCCTTAATTGCCCCCTTCTTTTGTAATTTTTATGAACAGTCCATCACTGATATGAAATCCTTCCCCTATTAAAAAAATAGTGAACTAGAGCCTTGTCTTTTGTTTTGTTTTCCTTACTTCTGTTTTGTATTTCAGATATGAATGACAGGCATGTATCAGGATTTAGGTCAGAGGGTCAGTTCAGGCTGTCTTCATCATTTTCAGACAGTGTATTCATACAAAGGTTTCCAACCAGCAAGATAGCAAAGGAAAGAACAAGGACTTCGGGAGCATGCAGACTAATCTCTATCAGCATTCTATTCACGCTGAGTGCCCTTGGGCAAACAGTCTAGAACTCTTAGTCTGAAACACCCAAACACTGATAATATTACTACATCAAGAAGTTATTTCATGGTTGCAAATAGGGTGGTATAGGTGAAACAGGGTGGCTCATGCCTGAGACATATTAATTCCTTTTTTCCCTTTTCTTCCTATCTATAGGCCAAAAAAACCCCAAAAAACAAAAAACCAGGTGCAGGCAGAGATGCCAAATAACCAGGGATGCCTCACTCCCCAAAGCACGTCAGAAAACACTAGTTATAAGGGGGGAAAAAGGGTGGCAGAGTTCAGAAAACAAATTTCCCCCTCAGCTCCTTCAGATCATTTTTAGCGTGCATTCAAATATTCAAATCACTGTGGAATATCTGCAGTAAAAAAAATGGATCAAATCCTGGTGTCCCTATTCATGTGATTATAGAATCATTTGGTCAGGTACTTCCTGTGATGAGGAAATATTTTCCTCCGTACCAGAGAGAGAGTGAGGGGCAGACTACTTTTTCGCAGATCATTCTTTCTCACGCATGGACCTTTCTGTGCTACAAACACACCATGCACCACCTTGTCCTGGCTCCTCCATCTGCCAGGGAACCATTCTTCCTCAATCCTTTGGAAGTTTGATCCCTTTAAGTCTTAGGTCAGTGAGTGATCCCTTCCTGATGGATCTTTTCAAATAAAAAGTCTCCTGCCTTTCCCAAGCAATTTCCTTTTATAATTTCCCCTTGATTCCATAACCATGTTTTACCTTTGTTTTTTATTGTGAAAATACCATACAGAGGGGTTACAATTTCATGAGCAAAGTAATGAGTACATTTCTTATCAAGCATTGTTGCCTCCTCCTTTGTTTCCCCTTCCAGCCCTTCCCATCCTGAGCACCCCCCACCCGCGCCAAAGTTGTAAAGTTCATTTTTCGACATAATGTATTGTACATCTCATTGTTGCAATGGGTCCATCACCATCTGAAATGCTCTTGTTGATTCGTTTCCCTTAGAACATGTTCCTCCATAAATAGAGAGCATCTTACTTATTCCTCACCACCCCCACACACAACAGTGAGCTCCTAGTTAAGATGTGTCCAGTAGGTAAATGAATGGATGGATGGCATTTCAACCTGCTACAATTCAGAGAGTATTATTTTATTTCTTCTACCTTGCTGATGAGAAAGCTAGGACAACGAGGTGTTACAAAAATTTCAAGGTTCAACAACTAATCAGTGGCAGAGCTGTAACTGAAGCCAAGATTTCTCCAAAATGATAAGCTCTAGTTCCATTTCTGAGAAGCAAGGTGTCTCTATTTTTCTAATTTTCCTATGAAAAAACAGTTTTAGTGTGCACAGAACAGAGAGGAGGATGCCATTTTTTTTTTTACCTCAATGGTCTCTGAGGCAAGCAAAGAAAGTCTTTATCCCCCCATCCCTCATGGGTCCTCCTGGGATAAGATCTCTGCCCCTTTGGAGAGGGCAGAGTTATAATGTCCAATCTATAAGGCACAAGTCAGAGGGAACTGAGCTGGGAAGGTGGTCACTTACAGAGTAAATCTATTTAAATTGGATCCAGCCCTCGCACCGCGTGAGTGGTGCATTGTTTGGTGTAGCTCGTGGGTTGACTCTACGTTCATATCTGCTTCGAGGTCTCCACGTGGTGTAGTTCTGCAGTTTCTAGAGGTAAAGGAATGGCAAATAAGAGCTCAGCAGATGTGACTGAAGACCAACTGCCCTGCATTTTGGAAGAGTGCATATATAAAGCTACATCAGGAAAGCTCTAAGGCTTGCATTAAATGCTTGCCCTCTAGAAGTAGTTAGAAATTGCATTTAGTTTGTGATATGTTCTGGAGGCTCTTAGTTTGTCAACCTCCCCGCTTTACTGCTCACTGTATTTTGGACCAGTAGGTAGCAGGTTGGGGATAAGTAGCAATGCCACCCCCAAAAGCCCTTAGTGTTACATCATGAAACAGGAGCAAAAAAAAAATAGTGATATCTTCTCAAGCGAATTTGGTCAAAATTTTCTCCCTGTATCCTGCTAGAAATCTTGAAGAACTGGATGCAAATCCAGCCATTTGTGCATCTGATAGGCCGGGAATTAGGGATGAGGGTGGGGGAGGGGGTGAAGGGGAGATGGACAAGGTCAGTGGGCAAAAGTCAAAGTAAGAATCCCCTGCCTTACTTGTGTGCCATGCTTAGGAGTCAGAGTCAGGTACAACCAGCATTTATTTCTGTATGCAAGGTATTTCTAGTTACCTAGGGAAGCACATCAGGATGAACCCGGCATCTCTGTCCTCCATAATGTTTTAGTGCCGGGCTGTAGGGCAGAGTCTTTAGGGTCACACATCTGGGTGGGAACTTAAACAGGTAACTTAATCTTGCCAGTTCTCAGTTTTTCCTACTGTAAAATGAGTAACACTTAGCTCATAGGTTTATTGTGAGAATGGAGTGAGCTCATGGATGTAAGCATTCAGTAGTTGGGAACACCACTGAGTGTTTGCATAACTACAAGGAGAATAGATCATCCCTGCACAGGGGTGTTCTCTCATTTCTACATGCATCTGCAAAGATTACCATGCATTTCAGTACCTGCTAGACACCCACACCCTGGGCTTTCAATGATGTGGATGAGGCAGCAGTGTTAGAAGAAGGAGGGGAGAATGCTTGTAAAGGATCTTACCTGGGGACATACGGGAAAGTTTTCTGGAGAAATGTACATCTGGCCCCAACTTAAAGAATACACTGAATCCAGATCGGCATGATACATAAGTGACTCTACAGAAATGAAAGACTTCTATCTTTACTTCTGTTGAATCCTATGACTCTGTAAAGTAAGATAAATGTAAAGGTACCATGCTGCATAGAGAGGTAATATGCTAACTGAAAGTCACACAGCTGGTAGTTAATAGAGTGTTGATATATTTATAATACTAGCTACCAGCTGGGTGTTGGTGGCTCATGTCTGTAATCCTAGCTACTCAAGATGCTGAAATACGATAATTGTGGTTTGAAGCCAGCCCAGATAGGAAAGTCCATGAGACTCTTACCTCCAACTAACCACCAACAATGCCGGAAGTGGAGCTGTGGCTCAAGTGGTGGAGTGCTAGCATTGAGCAAAAATGTTCAGGGATAATGCCCAGCCACTGAGTTCAAGCGCCAGGACTGGTACACACATGCAAATGCTACTAACCAATGAGTGCTCAGTATGTGTTGGGAATTCTGCTATGTTCACTTTTTGAATTAACTTATTTAATTCTGTCGATGACCCTCCAAAAATAGGTATTCCAACAAAACACGAAGAGGTTGTCAGTCGATCTAGTGTCTTACTACTAGGAAACTCAATAAATGCTTTCTGTAATTATAATGATCCCTATTTCACAAATGGAAACACTGAGGCTCTGCAAGATTGGAAACTTGATAACATACAAAGTTTTCAAGTGGGAGCATGTGAAATCAGTCTCTGTAACTTGTGCTCTTCAAGACAACCCTTAGTCACATTCTCCAGAGTTTTCTTATTCATTTCTCATGTATTTATTTGTTATTATCTTAAGGTTGTTGTATAAAAGGTTTGCGATACAATGTGTCAGTTTATGAGTACCATGTATCTTGATCATTCCGTCACTCTCTCCCAGTTTTCACAATCCTATTTCTTTACCTCAACCCAGACCCCTTTCTCTCCTTCAGCTTTAACCTCCTGAAATTTTGGGAAGAGGCTCAGCTTTTATCTTCCAGGTCACGTGAAGCTGTTCTGTGAGCAATCCCCTTCTTACCTTCTCATTTCTTCTTCCCCAGCTGTGTACACTTTGCTTGCGAGACCATAGATTGTCCGGAGCTGGTTGTGAAGAACTCTTCTCTCAATTGCTCCAGCAGTGATCGCTATCATGGTGCCCAATGCACTGTGAGCTGCCAGACGGGCTATGTGCTGCAGATACAGCGGGATGATGAGCTGATCAAGAGCCAGGTGTGTGTGAGTGCTGAGCAGAGCATTTCCAGCCAGGGAAAGTTGTGCAACAGGTGCTCTGCTGAAGTCCTGGCCCTGAAAATAGTGCAGGACACACAGAGTAGATGAGTTATATAATTTTCCTCTCTTCTCTCTGTGTATAACATGCATTCATCTATCTATCTATATCTAATCTAGCTAGCTAGATTATTGCCTATTATCTATTGCCTATTTATACCAATGAATTAATGAATCAAGGAACCAACAAACCAGCCTTCCTGTGCAGAAAAGCATTCCATAGCACACATCACTATGTTTGTGTAGCTTGCAAGTCTACAAGGCTACGGGCCGAACATGTCAGAATGAAGCTGTTACACTCAGATCATTGCTGTAATGAAACAGCCTGCTTTAGGAAAAAGTGAATGAGATGTTGATTGATTTGTTCATTCACTCGTTACATCTATTCACCATAAATCAGAAGTTGTACTTGGTCCTAGAGATACAGAAGTCATTAAAACAGACTGAAGTGGGGATGCTGGTGGCTCATATTCAAGGAGCTGAGATCCAGACAATTGTAATACAAATCCAACCTAGGCAGAAGAGATGTCAGCCATCGTCTCAGATCTCCAATTAACAACTGAAAGGCTGGGTGCCTGCCATGAGCAAGAAAGCAGACTGAGTGTGAGGCCCTGAATTCAAGCCCTAGACTGGGGAACAAAACAACTTGAGTCACTCTTCTCAGTCTGTTGTGTGGCTGATGGGGAGAGGGGACTCACAAATAATGATTGGGATGTAGAAACACAGGAGGACTTAAGGAAAATGCTCTGGAAGAAGTGGTATAAAAACTGCCCAGCAGGTAGATAGGCAGAGAGTAGTGTGTGCTGGGGACAGGGAGAGAGAGATCTGCCCTGGCACATGTGGGAATAATAAGTGGAAAGCTATTGGTGAGAGTTCCCCAGACAGAGATTTTTCTTTCTTTCTCAAGTCACCCGAGTTATGAGTCCAGAGAGTCAATTCTTTGTCTGCTGGTGCTGAGCCAGCTTAGTCAGGAAGTCTGGGAATTACTGTTAGGGTAGCAGATGATGGCTGAAGGACTTGGCATGATCAGGCCATGTTCTGCAGAGACCCTTCTCTCCACATGGTGTGGATTTGAGTCTACCTGTAAATCAGGCATCAGAGAAAGCCAGCAGAGGTCACTGACAGAGCTGATGGAAGATAGGGTATTTCCTGCATGAAATGAGTGGTAGTGGGTTGGGTTTTGAGTGATGTGGCAGGAAGTTGCTGCAGCCAGGTGTGTTGCTTTGGGAATCTCAGGTAGGGCGAGGAAAGGGGGATAAGGAGACAGGCAAGGCTCCTTCCAGCTCTGGCATTTGAAGATTACAGAGCTGTCGATAGATGTAACACTTTCCAGGGCCTCCCCGGCAGACTCTGATGCAATCACACAGGAAACATTATGTATTTCTGGGAACACCTATGTGTACAGAGCTTCTGCACTTCCTTGTCTTAGAAATCTACTTCTGTGTGTCAGCCACGGCAGGTCTGAACTTCTATGGGAACAATTAGGTCGTTTTGGCAGGGAGAGGCCTCTATACACCCTTTGATGTGTGCTTAGGAAAGGAAAATGTCTTTTGCTCTTAAAATACCAGATCAACATTTGGCATCCTTCAGTCCTGTGGGATTTGGCAGCTTCTTCCTTGAATGGAAGCCTCTAGGCTGCCAATGACAGTTGTTCACTTGGCTCACCCAAGGATAGCCCCACCCTTCCATCTACACCACCCTAATATCTTCAGTTCAGATCTTTGTTGAACTTTTTAGTTTTCATAGACAGTTTTTTTAAAAAATATTTTTCATCATGTCTTTCTTGGCTACTGAGCCGTTGGGTCTCAGAATATGGAATTCTTTATAGAGCAAGACTTGGGTTCAATCTATTCATTTTGCCAATGGGAGAATTCAAGAGAACACACTACCCAAGGTCTTATAACATAAGAGGCAAACATCCAGGTCTCCTATATCCCAGGCAATGCCCTGCTGTCTCCCAAACATTCCAACAGGCTTCTGGTAGGCTGGGGGTGTGGCTCACACGACAGAGATCTTGTCTAGCAATATGAGGCCCTGAGTTCAAATGCCAGTACTGCCAAAAGGAAGAAAGGTAGGAAGAGAGGGAGAGGGGAAAGGAGTGAATGAAGAAGAAAGAGAAAAGGAGGGAAGGAAGGAAGGAGGGAGGGAGGCAGGGAAGGAAGGAAGGAAGGAAGGAAGGAAGGAAGGAAGGAAGGAAGGAAGGAAGGCCTAGACCTCTGGATCCTACTGTGTAGCCATGTTTCAGAGTCTGTTTTGCAAAAGAAGTCAAACATGCCCTGTGAGGTTTCTGAATCTCAAGATGGTCATCAATAAAGTAGAAATGCTGATCTGGAAGTTTTTGTGGATTACGGTTAGGAGCACTGACTTTGGGCTTAAATCCCCTTATCCTTTTTTCAGACCAGTAATCCAGAGGTTGATCACAATGTCTCTTAAACATAGTGGAAACTGAAATATCTAATTCTTGCTGTTGTTGAGATTATTAGATATGAGCTAACACTGAACACTATAAGTCTTGATCTCCTGGTGTCTGGATGAGACTGAGATTCTCCCCAGAGGAGAAGGATGTGTCTCACACTGGTGAACCGTTCTGCCATCTCTCACTGTGCCTGCCTCTGCCTTTCAGACGGGACCCAGCGTCACGGTGACCTGCACAGAGGGCAAGTGGAACAAGCAGGTGGCATGTGAGCCTGTGGACTGTGGCATGCCGGACCACCATCATGTCTACGCCGCCACCTTCTCCTGTCTGGAGGGTACCACTTTCGGCAGCAGATGCTCCTTCCAGTGCCGCCATCCTGCACAGTTAAAAGGTATCTTGGGCCCTTTACTTCTGCTCTCTGTCTGTGTGAGAAACCTTGACTCTGCTTCTTGGCCTCTTCCTGGAGCTCAGACACCCTGGGTTAGACACACAGGTTGTATTTGTGGTCCTGGTTTTATTTTTTTGTCAATTGTCGCTATTTAAATATCTTGACTGTCCAGTCAAGAAAAAAAATGTATGGATAAAAATGACAGTAATTTTTTCAAGACTTTCTAAATCTTCCAAAAATAAAGAAAACAGAGAGAGGCATGGAGGCAAGTGGGAGGAGGAGAGGGTAAAGAAATTCACACCAGGAACTGATACACCTAGCTCACCTGTGTGTGATTATGGTTGTGTAAGCCCAACAAGGTTAAGTGTTAACAATATTTACATTTTTCAGAGTAGGAAACTGAGCCTCAAAGTTTAAAGAACTAGTCAAAGGCTACTATAGGAATGGTAGGGTTTATATTGTAGCCCAGGTCTATGTTTCTCCAATACCAGCTACTTCACCTTAAGGAGAATAGATGAGGCCAGATATAGTGGTACCTGCCTGTTATCTTAGATACTTAGCAAGCAAGGGGGTGATACCCTCTGAAGTTGGTAGAACCCTAAAGCCAGGAGTGCTGGATCATGCCTGTAATCTCAGCTACATGGGAAGTAGAGAGGAAAATCATTCCTAGTTTGAATCTAGCCCAGGCAAATGCATGACACCCTATCTAAAAAGCAAAGTAATAGCAAAAGACTGAGGGTATAATTAAGGGGGTAGACTGCTTATTACACAAATGTGAAACCCTGAGTTAAATTCCAAGTACTGCCAAAGGAAGGAAGGAAGGAAGAAGGGAGGGAGGGAGGGAAGAAAGGAAGGAAGGAAGGAAGGAAGAAGGGAGGAAAGGAGGGAGGAAAGGAAGGAAGGAAGGAAGGAAAGAAGGAAGGGAGGGAGGGAGGGAGGAAGGAAATGAAAGAAGGGAGGGAGGGAGGAACTGTTGGCTAGAAAGGAACAGGTGTTGGAAGTGGCACTGTGGCTCAAGTGGTAGAGCGCTCGCCTTGATCTGAAGAGCTGAGGGACAAGCATCAGGCCCAGAGTTCAAGCCCCATGACTGACAAAAAAAAGAAAGGAAAAGGTTTATATAGAAAGCATGGAGAATCCCCCTAGGCATTAGGGATATGGAAGTGGCAAGAGTCTAGCATTTTGGAGGGAAAAAAAAAAACACATTTTAGAAGCCAGAGAGAGAATAGCTTAGAAGAAAGTTCTAGAACATCAGAACAGAAGAGATTGAAGAGCTCAGAAGCATTCTTGCTGGAAATATTGATGACTCTAAATCCAGCATGAGTAAGGAAGGAACTTGTATTAAAAACTACACATAGCAGCAATTATAGAGCAAATATTCTGGATTCTGGTCAGGTATGTACAGGATTGTGACATCTTACTTGATGTTTTGAAGGTTTAGGGCATTCCCTTTTAAATGACTGACTGAAGGAAGCATTGCCCCTTTATTAAGCACCTAAAACAATATATCACTTGTGAGATACTTTCAGATACCCAAGTAGGGTCCATAATGCTGCAGAGAATGTCATGGTTGAATGGGATTCTGAGAGGTGTGCAGAATTTGGAATGATGATTCTGAATACCCTTAAAATTCCATGTACTATTGTGTATGCCTGAGTTTCAGGCATTTTGATAACTGGAGAGAGTGCTTTTCATTAATTTTGTTTTGTGACTATACTGGAGCTTGAACTCAGGACTAAGGTGCTGTTTCATATATATATAATTTGCTAGAATCTGCACTCTACTTCCACAGCTCTACTTCCAGCTTTTTGGTGGCTAAATTGGAGATAAGAGTCTCTTGAATTTGAATTTGTCTACCTGGCTACCTGGGCTGGCTTTGAACTACAATCCTCAGATCTCAATCTCCTGAGTAGTTAGGATTATAAGAGTGAGTCACCACTGCCTAGCTTTGACAATTTTTTTAAAAGATACTGAAAAAAATAAGGAAGGTCATATGAAATTGACACCTTTGAAGACAGTGCTTTGGGCAGAGGGCTTAGAACTCAGCACGTAATGAGAGTGAATAAGGAATGTTCACTGGTTGGCTAGATATAATGATAAAGAAATAACACATGATATATTTCTCTTGAAAAATGAAAGATCTAGCAATCTTATCAAATTCTCTGCCCCCCCAAAAGGTCGGAAATAAACGAGACACATCGCTCAACTCCTCTCATTTTTGACCCAAAGATTTAAATTAGACAGTTGTAGACATTTCATTTAAGATAGTATTGAGAATTACATCAGAGAGAGAGAATATAAACTAGAAACCCTCCAACTTCTAGGCATCCAAGTCCATTGCTTAGCCCCATTTACCAATGGATTGAAGGATGTATTAATAACTACAGACTACCAAATCACACTTCTCTCAATCAAGGACCCTTGGGGAAAGGGGGTATATAAATTAGCACTCATTTTTTGCAGCTTTTATTGCACCTAATAATAATCTTTAATCAAAGTGATGCAGATCCTCCTGCCAGGGGTCCTCTACTGACTGTGGGGGGGAGGGGCAGGGGCAGGGGCAGGATGAGCCTGCTATTGAGATGTAGATCCCAACTTTGGGAAGAGCACAGAGTATCTCTTCCCTTGCCATACTGACTCATTAGGAATAACTGCTATTTCATGTAGCTTGCTAGTAGAATTATCTGGTACACAAATTCCTTTTCTTAGCTTCTGCGTGGATCTGCTGGCAGCCTGTTTGGGGAAAAGGTCTTGATCCTTCTCTCTTGACCTTATTAACTCCACTTTGCTGTCCTTTTCAAGCCAGAACATGGGAGATGATCAGAACATTATTTTGTTCGCTTCTTTCCCCTCCTTTCTTCCTTTGGTGTGTTCTTTCTTTTCTGTTCTCTTCTTCTTCCTCTGCTTCTGCTGCTGCTGCTGCTTCCTCCTCCTCCTCCTCCTCTTCTTCCTCCTCCTCCTCTTCCTCCTCCTGCTCCTCCTCCTTCTTCATCTTCTTCTCCTCCTCCTCCTCCTGCTCCTCCTCCTGCTTCT
>NW_012267343.1:5659773-5727353 GCF_000151885.1 Dipodomys ordii | reverse complement strand
CTCCTCCTCCTCCTCCTCTTCTTCTTCTTCTTCTTCTTCTTCTTCTTCTTCTTTTTGCTGGCTGCACAGGGCCTAGGTGCCATCCCTGAACTTCCAGGTTTTCCTGGTAGGTCATTGGAAATAAGAGTCTCACAGATTTTCCTGCCTAGGTTGGCTTTGAATTGTGATCCTCAGATCTCAGCCTCCTGAGTAGCCAGGAATACAGGCATGAGGCAGCAGCGCCTAGCTTTGTGACCTTCCTTTGAGACACAATATAAGCCAAAAGAACACAGAAAACGAAAAACAATGAAGTATAAGATACTCCTCTTGGCTCTGTCCCAGACCAACTCTCTGGTCTTAGGTGAACAATTTCACACCTACTAGCCTCCATATACTCATTTAGAAAATAGGCTTTCTAGGGCTTGCGATAGGATACATACAGAGTGCCCGAGTTAGAGAACAGTCTTAACATATATTCATTTTCTCCAAAAGGCATCTCACAAAGACTTGAGCAGTGGCTGATCTTCCCAGCACCTGACTTTTTTACTGTGAAGAATCTTTGGTGTTGGAACTAGGGAGGCCAGTTTTGTCTTCCATGTTCCTCCCAGTTCCCAGGACCATTCATTAGCTGTCATCCCAAAGAACCATAATCCCACTTGCTTCTGTATCCTAAATGTCCTAATTTCTCCTACATATGCTTCAATGCCAACCTCTGCTCAGGATTTATGTACAATATCCTAAAATAACTTTCGCCTCGGTTCTTCATCAAATGAACCTAGGCAGAATCTCCAAAAAATCACGATGTGGGAAAAGCCCCCTCAGATTCAGAAAAGACAGCCTCAGGATCAAACCCATAAATGTTTAATTAGATGGCTAAAAATATTACTTACATCACCTCATTAACCCCGACTCAACTCAACCATGTTGGGTACATTTAATATTTACTAAGGGGTACAATTTCTAAGACAAGCATGCTTCTGTCCTAAATCATTGTGAAAGGTCTTCTTTCTACTTCTAGCTCTGGTGGTTGCCCTTTTCTATATGAGCATTGAAAACTCAGTCTGCTCATGCATTTCCACAAGACATAGAGGACTGCGAAGTATTTTCTGGTTTCTTAGGCTGCACTGACAGTGGGTGAGGGCTGGGTGGATGTGGAGAGTTTCCACATCTGCTGGTGCCCAGCATTTCACCCTTTCCCTTGCTATGGTGACATGGATTTTCCATTTTTCTTTTTCTGTCTGTACATCTATCTGCACAGATGTGTCCAACATTCTAGACTCTTTTCTTAGGAAGGGCTCTCCATCAACTATCTAAAATACAATGACTGCTTCTCCTTCCTTTGTGTCTAACATTTGGATAGTAAGTGGGCCAGACATGCTAGCAAGGAAGTTTGGACACTAATTTGGACACATGGGGAGTTTGGACAGGGAAAGGAGGGAGGGTAGTGAAATTCTACTCTAACCAGTTCCAGGCTACTCTATGGGTCTATGTTTCTGGCTCCATGACTTTTCTTTCTTTGAACACCAGCTCTTTGGCTAAGTAGAAGCTCCACTGTGGGCTGATCACTAGGAGCCAGGTATCCTTGGGCAGATCCACATCTCAAGTTTGACCAAAAATTTGTTTAATTCTATCAACATCTTAGTTTTCTCACTTACAAAGTGATGTTAATGATGAATTGAGTTTTAAGATGCCTACCCCACTGTCTCATTTCCAGATAGCCCTCCATAGAATTCAGACATTTAAAAATAAACCCGGATACAGTAAGGTTACCAGCACAACCATGTTTATTTCAGCATTATTCACCATAGCCAAGGTATGGAATCAGCCCAGATGCCTCTCAATGGACACATGGATCAAGGAAAGGTGGTATACATATACAATGGAATTTTACTCATCCTTTAGAAAGGTTGATATTGTGCCCTTTGTAAGGAAATGGAAAAATTTGGAAAAAATTATGGTAAATGAAGTAAGTCAGGCCCAGAGAGAACCCATGTTTTCCCTTATATGTGGAAGCTAGATTTCACTTGCAAACTCATCAATAAATGTTTTATGGTATGCACATGTATACAAGTATATTAACAGAAATGCAGTAGATCCAAGGGAGATCTCAAATAGTGTAATTCCTTAGAAAGGCAAAACCAAAGATCAGCAAAATAAAACCCCAGGAAGGAGTGGGGTAGGGTGGGGTCAGGTCATGGGTGAAAGGGCTAGATGAATGAAGAGAAGAGGGGGGAGAATGCAGTCAAGAATCCAATGTATATCATACAAAATTAAGAAGAGTGAGGAAAGGGGAAAGATGGGGAGGGGAGAGGAGGGATGGGTGAGAATGTTGAAAGTGAGGGGCATTCATCAAGGTACATTGTACATTAACTGCTTTGTTAAATGGCAACCCCTTTGTGCAGCTACTAAACAATAATAAGAAAAAGGAAAAAAGTAATAATGAGCATCTGGACAATTAACATTCCATCTAATGCAGCCATGTTGGTTCTGTGGTAACATTTTACTGAATAAGCACCATACTTCCTGGAAATGCCAAGGACAATGCAAGATGTGCTCCACAGTTCCAGGATCCCAGAAGACTAGCAAGGCGCTTTGAGAATGAAAATTGGCAGAGGACTACATGCTTCTTTTGATTACTCTACTTCTGTTTCAGCTTCGTTCTGATTTCCTTCACCTCAAAATGCTAGCTGAAGTAGCTACGGGCTATTTTTGGGAAAAGGGGCCAGCCTAAAATGCTTTGTGCCCCCATTTCTTGCCTGACCTGGACCTCTCCTATTTATACCTCCTCTCCTTCAACTTCTGCAACTTATTAGTAGCTATTCTTTGCAGTGAAATGAACCACCTTGCAATCCCACCCTTACTAGCTTTAAGCTAGTACAGCTTCCTGAACTCTTGCTTGTCCTTATTCAAATGAGCTGAATTTTAATTTTCTTCAAATTATATTATGAAAAATATCCTTTCATATCCTGAAATCTTAGAGCTGGTTAAGAGCTCAGAAATTGCTTTTATCTATAGCCAGTCATGTTAAATGGATTGTTCCAGATCACAAGTAGATTCATGATACTTTATTCATTCAGTGAATGAAAAATTGAGGGACTGCTATGTGGTGGGCATCAGGCTAGAAGCTGGGAATAGAGATTGCACAAGGCACAGCCCTTCATCTTATCACCAAGGCATTGCCAACATCTTGTGGAAAAATGCTAAGAAAGCCAGACTGAAGGTCAGACATATTTCCTTTCTTGGGAAATGTTACTTTTAATATTTGCTATAACAATGTGTTGTTTTGATATTTGTACATGATGTGTAATGATCAAATCATGTTAGGTGACATATTTATCACTTTAGATATCATTTCTTTGTGCTGAGAACACTCAAAATCTTTTCTACGTATTTGAGAAATACTCAGTACAGTATTGTGGATCATGGCTAACCTACTTCTCTATAAAATACCTGAACTTACCTTAAAAGCATTCCCAGAAACTAGAGCTTCTAGGTAATATTTTAGTGGAACAATAAAAAAGTACCAGTCTTCTGATATGAGAAGTTTACGCTTGTTTTCCTGTTCACTAGAGACGGAAATTTACTTAGCTACATTTAAAGAAGGTTGGGGATCATTCATTTTCCTGACCTTAAGATGTGCAAGGATCCAACATCCAATACCAGCACTCTTACCCTGGAGTTGCTAGGAACTCCAGGCTCAAATTTGTTTTTGCTTTGTGACCTGAGTCACAAAGCGTAGGGGGATAAGGAGAGGAGATAGTATTACCACTGATGGCCAGTTGGAACTCAGTCACTCTTAAGAAGTCTGAAGGACAGTATGGAACATGACTGAGGATCAAAACTGTACCTGACATTTGAACCCCCCATCTCCATCACTGACTGAATGCCAATTTCAGGAACACTGGTACTTTAGTTTGCAAACCTGGCATGTATATCCAAAAACCACAAGAAGATTCCTCAGTGAAGCATGCATCCTTCAGAGCATGCAGACCAAGACCAAGGGCAAGAGGAATAGGTACAGACTACATCCAGCATACCGTACTTTCTTCAAAGTTACTTGTTTGATGTGGTGGTACCACAGCAGGAGACTAGAAACTGATTCTGTATGTTCATTGTCTGCATTACATGAGATACTTTCCCTCCCGTGGGGTTGGGGTACATCTCCATGGTCCTGAATCATCAGTTCCTGCTTAGCCTTGTTCATCCTTTGATCTTGCTAACTCCTGTTTACTGTCTCTCCGAATGTGCATTTGTAGTTTGCATTTTCTCTCTTAGTTAGCATTCTGGTGGAATTTTTTAAAATATGTATTTTTTATTGTAAAGGTACTGTACAGAGGGGTTACAATTACATGAGTAAGGTAATGAGTCCATTTCCTATCAAGCATTGTTATCCCCCTTCCTTTGGTTTTCCCCTACCTTCCCTTCCCCCCCTTATCCCCCCCCCACAACTCCTTCCCCACCCCCACCCGCACCAAATTGTAAAGTTCATTTTCAACCTAGTGTTTTGTATATGTCATTGTTACAATGGGTCAGTGGAGTTTTTTTTTTGTTTTGGTTGTAGTAGTCATTATTTTGTTTGTTTCATTTTTGTCTTTCTGTGCTTATGTTGAGGCTTTACGTTATTGTTTGGTTTTACCACTCACAACTAGTATTCTACCACTTGAGCCACACCTCCAGTCTAGCATTTTGCTGATTAATTGGGGATGCAAGCTTTTGGTGTTTTCTGCCCAAGCTGGCTTTGAACCACAGTTCTCAGATCTCAGTCTCCTAAAGGCATGGATGAATCTACCAATGCCTCACTCATGTTCTGTCAATTTTATCTTACTACAGAAGAGCTGTAATGTGCCTGCTTCCCTGACACAGAAACTGACATCCTGATAAGAATCCTAAAACTTTCTCCATATTTATCCCCCCTGATCAAGACCCCTTCCCACTAAGCTCGAGGTATATACCCTAATGTCCCAAGCTCTGACACGCACAAAAGAAATGTGGACTATCTGGTGTTCTGGAAACCTCTTTGCTTCTTGGGAAGCCAAATGAATCACCCTTCCATATCATTTATTTCTGTTATGTGACATGAAAATAGCCATAGCTGGCAGTAACATAGTGTATCCCTGTGGGATTTGGAAATACTAAATCTAACCAGGTCAATCACGCAAACAAGGAAGGAAAGAGTAGACAATGGATAAGGGTGGAGAGATGGAAGAGCAGACATAAAACTATAAAACCTTCTCTCTCTTGACTTTTTTCTCCTGTTTTATTTGTACTTGTCACTTTACAGAACACTAAATGATTTACTTGTTTTATAATTATGTTGTTCTCTCTTCCAGTAGATTATAAACTTCAAGAGAGCAGGTTTATTTTTAATTTGTTTTGTTCACTATTTGTTCCCCAAGCAACAACAATAAGAACAATAACCACAAAATAGTACTCAATAATCACTAAATAAATGCTTTTTAAATGAATGAAGGATCTCCACAACTCATGTAATCCTTCCAGACCTGCTCCTGAAAGTATAAAGGCAAGAGGAAGGGATTAGTTAATAAGCAAATGAGGACATTGGTGACACTTTTTTCCTTCTTTCGAAGCAGGGTTTCTGTATGGAGCTCAAGCTGACCTTAAACTTTCAATCCTTCCATCTCAGCCTCCCAAGTACTGGGGTTACAGATGGGCACTCCCATGCCTGGCTTTGACACCACTGTGTGCACCTTTTTCATAAGTTACATGTATATGTTCCATCTTCTCAACATTGAAGGCAGAGCAGTTGCTTTCCTTTCTATAGATTGGATAGTTGAGTTTGGACTATTCCTCAGTGTAAAATAGGGCTCTACTAAACATCTACATCCAGCTTCCCACTGAACATAAACCATTTCTGTCATTAGACAAATTTGGTTTTGAACCTGGCTTTTCTTGTCTTTTGCTATGGCCAAGAACTGGTTCAAGTCACCTCCTCTGAGATCCCCTTTCCAGATGAGAATTGTCTTGCTAAGTACACTTTTATGGAAAGAATAAATGAACTTGACTATCAGAAACAGTTTGCACAGTCACTGTTTAATAAATGTCAGTTTCCTCCCCCATCACTCCACCCCATCCACCTTTAAATCCCAGAGCTTTCCACATGCGTCCAGCCTTGGTGATCAACCCGATTCAGTAATAAACATAGAGGAGAGTTCCGTGGAGAGGCAGCAGTTCCAGGGCCTCCCATGGTCATGGGGAGTTTGGGGCAGGCTGTGCCTTGATAATATATGAGCTAGTGGTGAAAAAGCATCACTCCTGGGTTTTACTTTGATTTGCAGCCTTCCCTATCAGGCGTACATCCCAGTGGCCATCAGCACTCTGTCAGAGTTGGCACGGGCAGCCGGAAATGCTGCTGCCTCTGTAACTTTGGCAGAGTTTCGCTGAGAGCTGGGACCTGGAACAGAAAATCAAACCTCTTGATATGAGGCATGATATTGCCTCTTCCAGGCAAAAGAGGGGGAGGAAGAGAATACAGAGGCCTAAGCTTATGGGGGGGTGAGGAAAGGGAGAAAATGGGTGGACAGCAGTGGCAATTTAAGGTCACACAGCACTCTGTTATGTGAGCCTGGAGTAGATTCTGATAAAAGTGTATGCTGGTAAGTATCCAGAAAGCAAGTTCATTGTTCCTGGGCAAGGGTGCACACCTAGAAGGCAGGGGAGTGGATGGGAGGATGGTGAGGGAAAATGGATAGCATGAGAGCTTCAGAATCAGAAGTCAGAAGACATGGATTTCAGTTCACTTAAACAGGGGGGTAATTCACTCCCTTGCGTTCAGTCTCTTATGGCCATTCTCATGAGCTCCCTAGGAGTTCTGATTGAAAGCAGAATGGGATGGGATTCCACTGGGGAGTCAGGTTGGCTAAAAATCCAGTGTGCTTTCCAGGCAATAACAGCTTCCTGACCTGTATGGAAGATGGACTGTGGTCCTTCCCTGAGGCCCTGTGTGAGCTCATGTGCCTCGCACCACCTCCGATCCCCAACGCAGATCTCCAGACGCCTAGGTGTCATGAGAACAAACACAAGGTGGGCTCCTTCTGCAAGTACAAGTGTAAACCTGGATACCACGTGCCCGGCCCCTCCCGGAAGTCAAAGAAGTAAGTGGAGCTGGGAGCATACTCATGGGCTCTGGGATGGAGCAGAGGAAGACCTCTTCAAGAGGAAACTTTCTGCGGTTTAGTGCTAAAGGCAAGACCCATTGTGCCTCTCGTTCTGTTCTGCGCCAAGCCCACAGAAGGTTAGTTGTGGATCAAAGTGAGCTTGGCTGCAGATCAGCTGCGCACTCTCATGCAAGTGACGTCACTTTCCTGACCTTCACCAACATGAAGAAGACAATCAAAGTTATCGCCTAAAGTTGTGGTGAACCAGTGCCTTGAACATAGATGTTCGGCGTGATTGTTGATGTGATTGCTCATGTCACATGAGCACCCTCAGAGGGAAAAGAGAGGATGAAGGGGGTAGGGCTTGAGTGTTGTCTCACCCCATATGTAACTGAGAGGAAGTCCCACATCCCCATCTGCTTCTGCTGATCGAATTGCATGAGCGACTTTTCCTTATTTTGACATGTATTCCCTCGCTCAAAAGAATATGTAGAGAATCCTGGGTAAGAAAGAGAATTTGAGGCCATTTGGTAGTGTTTGGGGATGGGCATGGGCTTCGCTGTTTAATCTTTGAGACATCTTTTGCTCTATCTCTTTCTTGAAGACGGGCTTTCAAGACTCAGTGTACCCAAGATGGCAGCTGGCAGGAGGGAGCTTGTGTTCCAGTTACATGTGACCCACCTCCACCCAAATTCCACGGGCTCTACCAGTGTACTAATGGCTTCCAGTTCAACAGTGAGTGTAGGATCAAGTGTGAAGACAGCAGCAGCTCCCAGGTAAGCCCCGTGGGACCTGGGAACAACTAGAGGCCACACCTCCCATCTCCTCCCTTCTGCTTGCCCAAGACCAAGCTGGACCTTAATGACTGCTCTCTCCAGAATTTGGTCTGCACAGACCCAGGTTGTAAAATAACAATGCTATCACTGCATAAGTGGGGAAAAAAACCCTGGGTTCTAAATATAGTATAGTGGTGCACAGCTGTAATCTCAGCACATGGGAAGCTGAGGTGAAAGGCTCTGACATTTAATACCAGCATGGGCTACATTGTGCGATACTGTCTCCCCCTCTCCTACCCCTAAAATAATCAAGAAAGAAAGAAATTGGGCTCCATCTACAGTCTCTCCAAGTTTTGTTTTTTCTCCCTGTAATAACATGTTTTGTTTGTTCAGAGACCCTTAGCTTTGAACGTATTTGAACACTGAAATCCATCAGCTATGTATGGCATAGTTAGTCAAGGAAATCCTAGCATAGGAAATGGATAGCTTCAATTGCTCTGATAAGAGTGAGTGGAATGTTTGCTACTTTGCAGCCATGGTCAGAGTCCACATTGGCTTTGAAGTAGATAAAGGAGGCCCTGTCAGGTTAGAAGAGCTGATTTGGGAATGTGGTAAAAGAAAGGGAGCACCCCTGGAGCTTGCAGGGCTTGAATTTTATCACAAGCCACAGGTGACTGAGAAACAGCCCAGCACTCCTGCCTGCCTATGCTGAAGGAGCTCTGTGAGGGAATTTCCCCACATTCCTACACCCAGCCTGTCTGTAGACATTCACGCAGTAGGGGGGAAAAAGACCCAAAGAAGCCCTAAGTCTACCAAAAACTCCATCTTCTTAGAACCTACCACGTAAAACCAATAACCCAAGTCCTGGGGCTTACAGGGGTGCCAGGCATTTGCCATCTGAGGCTGGAGTAGAATCTCTGGGCCCTAGTGATAGTTTGGTCTTCAATGAGCTTTCCCATCTTCATTATTTATTATGCCTCCAGGTACCACGGCTAAACCCTTGCCCTCAACTCCTCTTTCTCCAATCTAAATCATACCATTCTCCAAAACATATTCTAAAGGTGCTCCTTCTGATCTCTCTGTCACCACACCCCAGCCCAGGGAGGTACCCATCATCTTTGTCTTGAGCTACCACGCAGCCTCTTGATCATTTCCCTTCTAGTAGTATTAGTTCTTGTGCTATACACTCTTCATGCACAACAGCCTTCCATTTCCCCTAGGACAAAACTCCAGATCCTACCTACAGCATTCTGCTTCTCCCCTTCTGTCCAGTAAAGCCAACTTGACCTGTCTGTTTCTTTCCTTCCAATCTGAGAAGCCTTCCCATCATCTCTTCCCCATCATCTCTTCCCCATCATCCCTTTCACTGCTTGGCTAGCACCCCACCAAAGGATCAGCCCAATACTATCCACAATCACATTGTCAGTGTGTTGACAATCCATTCCTCATCCTCACACTAGCCTGGGAAGTCCTTCACTGTCTCCAATCATCCCGTACCTTCAGTACTTCATACAGTGGTAGGCACCTAGTAAGTCCTCCTCTAGGGTCTCAGGAAGTGCCTAGTGTTAAGAGAACCAGAAAGGGCGGAAATGCACAATAAAGTCCATCTCCTCACTTTCCGGAGGAGAAAACCAAGACTCAGGGATGTTGTTCCCTCCCTGGGGTGAACACAGCTGGCATCAGCAGAGTCAGAATTAGAGCCCAGGTGACTCCAGCTGTCACCCGGTGCAAACCTCCACAGTGCACACTGGCAGGTGTCTGTGTACATTCACGGTGGCTGGTGTGCACCCCTGGGAGACATTGCCATCCTTGAGTGGTAGGGAAGGAGCTTCGGGGCCAGATAGGTGAAGGTCTGGATCACCACCAAGGCCTCTCACAGGCTTATCGACTCCCCTCTTGCTCCCTTACATAAAACTGTTGCTAACAGTTACCCAGACTGCTCAGCCAAATAACATTCTGGCTGTGGTCATGTTATCAAACTGAAACCCAGTCTGCCCCGGAGCCTGCCAAGTAACTTCCACAGCCAGTTTGTATTTAAAGGAGAGGAAAATGTAAATTTATCAGATGACTCGGCCGGGCGGGCGAGCAGGCGGTGCTGTTTGGCAGCTGGTAGAGAGAGAGTAGAGGCTAGACTGGAAGAAGCAGGGTATGGCTTGCTAGCTCAAAGAAGCAGAGAGCACGTGCCAAATGGGCTCCTAACACAATTGACGTTTCTAGTTTGTACCGAAAATGAATTTCCTCTACCCTCAGACCAGAGGCCTGAGAGCCAAAGCTAGTATTCACCTCAGATCCCCTCTGGCTGCCTATAAACAGCAGAAACTTACAGCCTGAACATCTTAAATCCAGCAACAGCCTGCATAGAGCAGGAAGTCTATGCTTTCCAAACAAGTTCCCAGATCTTGGCAGGAAAGGATGGGGCTGATTGTAGGGGAGATTCACAAACTTCTCCCCCACCATTCCCCTGCCGCAAAAACCAAATGAGTTTTCTTTTTAAAGCACTTTACTTCATTCATTCTGTGGGAGCCAATATAATACTGGGTCTGGAGCCTGAGTTGGAATGCTGACTTTACTACTCTCTACCTGGGGGGCAGGGCATGTTACTTACCTTTTTAACGTAATGACCCTGTGTGTGAAATGGGGTAGGGGAAAAATAATGCCACGTGTCTTATAGTTTATTGGTAAAGATTCACAGCCTATACAACCAGACATGGCATCCCTAGAGATGACATCAACAAACTAGATTTTTTTTTAAGGTCAGTCCAGTGGGCAAAATGGGTTTTTCTATGTAGAATACCAGAAGACATGAAAATAGAGGCAATGGATTGAAATTTGGCCCTCTGGATACTTCAGAAAGTTGGAGAACTAAGAACAGGCACTTATCTGGTATAAAGCTAGAGTGTAGTTGGAGAGACTATTATAAGCTGTAGTGAAACCTGGACACCTGCTCAAATAAACCTGTAGAATACATCTCCTCCCTGGGTCATCTAGACCAACCCCATCCAGGATAACTTCCTGATAGAAAGTCCCACACGTGGGTGTCTGTACTATACCTGCAGTCACATGTTGCTGTGAGTGACAGAGCCACTAAATATTCAATTGTACTTGTCCAAATTTAAATATAAGCACCATACTTAGCATCGTATGCTACTTATCTCCAGCATCGATAGTATTCCTGTCTCTCTAAACCAAAGTAGAGCCCCTAACTAATAATGGCTTTCTTTCTTTTAGGGTTTATTTGGGGAGGGGTGGGGGATGAGGAGTTTGTCAAACTAGTATTACAAACTCTTTTAATTTGAAAACTGATAACAAATTCATGAAAAAGAAAGGATATCTTCATCTTATAGATGTGAAAGAAAGCCAGGAGGCTAGATTCCTACCCATGTTGCTGAGTTAGTGGATAGTATTCTGACTCCACAGCCTACTCTTCCCCCTTGTCCCTAAACATCTCCAGAGTAGCCTGATGGCAAAGGGCGGAGATTTTTGTGTCCAGGTGTCTAGAGAGAAATGCTCATTGCCTTAAGACCTAACATAGTTCAGAGTGAGGTGACAGGGGATCACTGTAGAAGCTTTGCAGGTAACAGGGCAGTAGCCAGCTTTGCAATGGAGACAGGTTATGCAGAAGAGCTATACCACAGGAGGGGCTGGAGAGGACCGGGGCTTTCTGGACTACATCTGTAGTACACCTCATGCATTTCAACAACTCAGCAGGAGCAGAGAAAAGAAGGATGAGAGAATCAGCATACCAGATCCTTGCAGGGATGGGTCGTAGAGGGCAGCCAAAAGAACCTGTGTGCTACCTGGAGTGAGGAGCTAGGCCTTGCCATTATGGGCTCTGCCCTGATGCATCATAGCTCCCATGGGGTGGCAGGGGCAGTATCTTATTTTAGAATTGTTAAATATGTACACAAACATCCAGGGATGCCCAGAGGATGTCAGAAAAATTGCAGAGCCACACACTAATAGAGCCCAGCAGGACCTCAGACCACCCCCACTGCAACCCACTTACTTATTTTATAGATGAACCACTGAAACCCAGAAAGGAGATTCATACAAGTTACCAGCAGAGCCAAGATTCCTTTCCGTGCCTTTGCTACTCATTCTCCCTCCTGAGGCTGTCTTATCCTTACACCTTCCTTTGAGAAAGCAGATTGCACTTGAGAGTGTTGGTGGGGAACAGTTGATCGAGGCAGATGATTGACAGCATCTACATCTCAGTGAGCCACTCCTACTTTCCAGTCACTAGGCAAAGCACTCATATGAATGGCTGCATTTAAGCCCCCTGGCATCCACTTAGCTTAGTTCTGAAGTTCCCTGGAGACAGAGACATTATGACCTCAGCTAATCACAGCACAGTATGGTGGGGGTAGGAGAGTAGGCTTTACATATTTCCTTCCACTGACCACTTAGTCCTCATGGCAACTCTTTGAGATAAGAGTGTCCATACCTATGTAGCAGTCAAGGAAATGGGAGTGTAGAGAAGTTGAGGAACTTCCCCCAGGTTCACACAGCTGGGAAAGCTGAAGAGCTGGCATTTGAGCTGGGCTGTTTAAGTCCAAGCTCTTAACCCTTACATAGCATGGGTCTAAAACTCATTTGTTTCATTTCTTTACGGAGTCTCAGTTTTTAACTCTGTAACAAGGACATGATTTACCTTTTACTTGGTTGTTAAAATGGTTTTTTGAACACTGGGTATATAGTGTTTGATAATAAAACTTGTTAAGTGCCTTAGGCTTTCTGTGGCCCTTTTTGGTTAAAATGGTAGGGAAGTTTTAAAAAGAAAGTTCAGATACAGAGGCACAGAGAGGGGTTCAGTCCTCTGACAGGAAATTTGACTTCAGCATGCAGAATTTAGTTCCCTGATAATGCCTACAGAAGAGGTCCTGGGCCTCTCAGATTGTGTGCTAAACAATGTGTGCTCAAGCAAGATCCAACAAAGGCAAGCATCCCCTCTGCCTCATGAGGTTGGCAGGTGCTGAGGGTGCCAGGATCGAATCTCAAAGGAGGAGCTGAGTATCTGGAAGCCCAGAGCATAGCACTGGCAAAGGGGTGTGGATGGGCAAGCAAGGGCAGTGCCCAGCAGAGAAGAGGCCAAGAAGCAGAGTATCAATGTCACAGTAGGTTTCATTGTAGAAGCCCTGGAGAGCTGGCCTGTGATCGTGTTTTGTTTAAAAGGCTTGGGATGTCTTAGCAGAAACATGCCATACTTTCTAAAAGTTGGATTGTTGCAGCATGAAGTGCTAGATGAGCCAAACGAGGGAGATGTGTGGTGGAGGGAGGTGGAGAGAGAGACAGAGACTGGAAACCTTATTCTCCTACCTTGTGTGGTGTGTCTTCCCCCCTTAGAGCTCCCCAAGCAGACTCCAGCTAGTTCTAATACATTCTCTGCTGCTAACTTAGCTCCTCAGCCAGCTCTGGCCCTTGGAGTGCTGAGGTCTGCAGCCCTTCAGCGGCTGGAGGCCAAATGCATCATAGGCCCAGGCCAAGGCTCCAGGAAATTGGGGTCAATTTCCTACTCCCTTGAGGGCCCAGCAGAATCATGGGGCCTGGAGCCTGGGGCTCCAAGAGGGAGAGTCTGGGTTCACACACACACACAAACACATAAAGCTGTATACGTTTGCCACTAGCCCACATCAAGACACAGAAAGTGACTTTGTGAGTTATCCCATAGCTGGGTGTTCAGTGTAGGTGACCTCCCCTGGCTAGCAGACAGTGTTTTCCCCCCTTCCTCCTGCAATGTCACCCTTCTCCTGCTGGCCTGGAAGAAACTGAGAGAGAGGCCCCCCTTCTCCTCCTCTCAATCCTGTCTTCTTGCAGCTGTTTTCTCAGTCAGGGCATTTCAGCCTGAATCAGCCTCTTACAGATTATATTCAATTCCTCCTCACCACGTATTTCCTCATTAATTTCTCCATTGATTTCCTCGACTGTACATTTTTTTATTTTCTTTAGAAAAAAAAATCATCAGAGCTGGGCACCCGTGGCTCACACCTATAATCCTAGCTTCTCAGGAGGCTGAGATCTGAGGATCACAGTTCAAGCCAGCCCAGGCAAGAAAGTCTGTGAGACTCTTTTCTCCAATTAACCACCAGAAAACCAGAAGTGGTGCTATGGCTCAAGTGGTAGAGCTCTAGCCTTGAGCTAAAGAGCTGAGGGACAGTGCCCAGGCCCAGAGTTCAAGACCCATGACCAACATACACACATAAAAATCACTCTCCACTTATTCTTACCATTTTTATTAGACAGCCAATTCTTGAATAAACAAAAATATCTATGGGGAGATGAATGGACCAATGGCTAGGCATGGTAGAAGGCACTGCTGGGGAGGATGAAGGAGACACCATCCAGGCTTTATAGGAGAAGAGGGGAGAGAAGGCAGTCAAGAATTCAATGACTATCCTACGAAATTAAGAAGAGTAAAGGAAAGGTGAGGAAGGGAGGGATGGGTGACAATGTCAAAAGGGGTGACACTGATGTTCAAAAACAGCTTTGTTCAATGGCAACTTCTTTGTACAACTACTTAAAGATAATGAAAGATGAGTAGAAGTCAAACACCCTTGACTAGCTAGGGAAAAAAATGGTAAAGTCAGGTAACTACCATGTCCAAGACTTTGAGGCAATGCGTTGAGCAGAATCTGGATGAAATTAGGTCAGCAATGGATGTGCCAGATCCTCTGTTTACCAAGTACAGGGAAGTGAGGAAAAAGAGAAGAGGGCTGGGTGGGGGATGGGGAGCAAGCCTAAAAGCAGGACACAGGAGGCTTTAGGACTGAAGGAAGTTGAAACTAAAGTTCAGGGTTCGTGATGGTGCTGTGGCCAGCCAGGAACTTAGAGAACTAAGCAGAAGTAAGGCTGGCGGTGGGGGAGGAAGGTTTTCAGGGCACACATAGGTGGCTGAATAGAAGCTGAAGATCATAGGTAGCTACTCTCTGGTGGTTCTTATTGGTGGAGCGATTAACCTCACATGAACGTTCTTGTCTTATTTTAAGCCTCACAGAAGAAGGTGAATATATAATGAATATATAGCTTCTTCTGAGAGCTCTCAGCAGATAGACCCCTGCCTGCACTGAAAGCATCCATGATTCTCCATTTCCTTCAGGTAGAGACCACTCTCCTTTAGCTAGCATATAAGTACCCCATAATCCTTTGCTCTACCATCTGCTGCCTTCTTCCCTGGAGGCAGAGAACCAGGAACATGCCTGCCTTTCCTGTGTTCACTGTATGGACTTGCATTTGTACATGCCCTTCTGTCTTCTAGGCATGTCCCGCCATTCTGTGTCTGCCTGTGAACTCTCTATCCCTGAAGACTCTTCTGTAAATCACCTCCTCTGAGAGGCCTTCCTGGGTTGTACCATCACAATCTTTCCCAGTACTCATGGCCCTAGGGCCATGTTTGCCTTTTCTCCGTGAGCAATCACATACAGGACTGCTCTCAGGACTGCCTTTCCACCGGCTCATAAGACACATGCTGGTTTTCCACAAAACTGGGCACACAGTGGACACGAAAGAGATATTTTTTAATTCGGAGGCGATTCTGAAATATATATGTTGGCGTCTTGCAGGCTGGCAGGGTCTTGAAAGAAGGGCCTTTGTCTTCAAGCTGCCTTTGCCTACTACTTTGCAGAAGACCAAGATAGAATGTGTCACTCATCTCAAAGAATTGTGAGGGGAAGATAGAAATATCCTCATACCGGCCTCTTGGGTCCATTATTACTAGAAGTAAAGGGAAGGACAGGGAAGAGAGAAGCCCTTGGAAGGCAGAGTTTCACACTTGAGCATGTCAGGCAGAATCATGACCTAAGATGTTTCCTCATGAGCTATAAGGGTACAAGCTTTGGTGTGTATATATCTCCTAATGATCAGCCTCAGGACACACATGCTTGCCATCTCTATAAGTACAGGACTGGACAGGCTCTTACTATCTCAAACAACAACAACAATAACAAGTAACACAAATCAAGCTGTGATGGCTCTGATTGAAATTTCTGAAAGACTTCTAAACTAAGAATTAGGGAAACTGGGCGTTATATTGTCTGAGCATTCTGGAGCAAGTTTCTTCCTGTTCTGAGTCCTCCTCAGCTTCTTCATCTGTAAAGCTACCAAAAAAAAATACATGTTTTTCAAGATGACTGAGTTTCAGACATTGTCAACTAATTATTTTGGAGTGATTCCAGAGCTGTGGAGAGATGAGAAATTGTTCACTCTCCTTCTGAGAGACAGGCGGGTCTTGTTGGCAGATGGGATCTGTCTTGGTCCTGACTGTGTGTCTGTCTTGGTGGGTCTGTCTTGGTCCTAACTGTGTATCTGTCATGTTCAGGGACAAGGAAGCAACATCATTCACTGCCGGAAAGATGGTACCTGGAGTGGCTCCTTCTATGTCTGCCCGGAGATGCAAGGCCAGTGCTCAGCTCCAAACCAGCTCAACAGCAACCTCAAGTTGCAGTGCCGTGATGGCTATGCCATAGGTATGATAGGCCAGGAGGGTATGGGAAGCAGTGGTCAGGGGGACATCTACCCAGGAAAGCAGGTGGACCATGCGAAGCCCTTGCATAGGCAGGTGGGAGACAGAGCAGAAGGAGACTGGGATGGTCGCTGTTCTGTGGGGGTGGGAGTGGAGCAGAGAGGTGCGTGGGAAGGACAGAGGTTCAAGGAAGGGATGTTCGTTGAGGGAATGGTGGGCAAATATGGATGGTTTTGTACAGGAAAGCTACTGGTTATCTAGCAGGACACAGAAGGCTCCTAGAGGAAGCGGTGTTTACTAGGGGTTTGAAACAGGTTGTCAGGCAAAAGATAGTGAGGGAAAGAGAGAGAGAGAGGAAGGAGGGAGGGAAGGAGTGAAGGAGAGAAGAAGGAGGAGACTGAGGGAGAGGGAAAGGGAGAGGGGGAGGGATCACAGGATCAAGAGAAAAAGAAAAGGGGAGAAGGGAAGAAAGAGAGGAGAGAAGAAGAGAGAAAAGGAGTATAGGGGAGGAGAGGGGGCCATGCTACAAAAGAGCAGACATATTCCTTGTGCCTATCACCCAGGGTGATCCTGGAGGAGGAAGGAGACTTCTACTATTAATCACAGAAGTTGCATCATACTATGCATCCATGGGTACCTGGTTTGTATCTAGCCAGGAACTTGCCCCAGGTCCTGAGACTTAGCCTACTCCAGAGCCTGCCTTCTTTCCATGGCATTTCAGCTGCCTCTAGAGGAGGAAAACTAGCTTTTTCAAAATTCTGTCTGTGTTGTGATAGCCAGGTCAAGAATTGGGGAGGGGGAGGGGTGGGGGGACAAGCTGGGGCCCAATGCCAGGGCTTTTCTTGGTCAAGACCAGGCCCTGGGACAAGATGCATTCATCACCAGCTCCTCAGTTCTCTGGGGAAACTCAAAGCCCATGAAATCTGACCCTTATTGAAGGGCAGAAATGTTGACCTCTTGAGCTGATTCCCTAATTGATCATGATGAAGACCCAGGGAATTGAATGTCCTTTCTCATGCTCAGCGTGATTTATGGGGCAATCTCGAGTGCTGTCTGGCATAAAAGGTTATCTGAGCATGCATGGAGCTAGCTAGCATCCTCTTTACTCAGCACACCCAATGTTGTCACTGTGTGTCCAAGAGGAGAGGCCTGTAATGAGAGAGCAGAGGTGCCTGGAGACTTATCACCAATGCTTGAAGATGGGACCACAGAAGCTCAGAGAGCAGAAGTTTTTCCTCTAAAGGCAGAACAGGAAGCAACACCATTCCCTTTAGTCTGGGGCATGTGCTCCTAGCCAGGGTAAGAATATCAAAGCGCATGTTAATTCAGACTATGCAGAGTGAATTTTATGATTTTATAAAGCCACCAATACATAGGACCCTCCCCCACCCCCCGCCCTTCTCAGGCCAGTCATGGAAAGAAGAGATCCTCCAGTCATAGGGCCCGACAGCACTGGCATTCTAGAAAGTTTGGGGTGTTGCCATGGTGAGCAGTATGGGCTACTCCATTCCAAAGCCAAGACTTTCCCTCTGCATCCTTGGTCATGGGTGTGCATGACACCGACCACATATGTTTTAGAATAGTCTCGAGAGACAGGAAGAGTGGGTCATGGTGGCATGCTTTTACTCACTGAAATCTGTACGATGTTGGAACCCCATGAACTTCCTAGCCCTGATGCCATGTTTCCAACCAAGGCTACCTGGACTCCTATCCCATGAATATGATAACCCAGGATGGGTGCTGGGTAGAGAAGAGATGGAGAGAGGGGGGCGGGGAGGGAGGGTGAGAGAGAGGAAAAGAGTCACAGGGTGAAAAGGAGGACAGAGAGAATAAAGAAGGAAAAACAAGTAGCCCTCCCCACTCCTCCTTCACCTCTAAACATACCTCCTCAACCCTTCCCTGGGTGGAGGGAGCCCCCTTTACCAGAAAGAGAGGTTTAATCAGAGACCTTGTAAGCAGACAAGGTATGTATCAGACTAGGGGTCTGGAGGCACCAGGCAGCCTTGGGTGGCAGTCATGAGCCCTCAGAAAGTCCCTGCTACTGCTGCCTCTGTGTGTGTGTGTGTGTGTGTGTGTGTGTGTGTGTGTGTGTGTGTGTGTGGTGGGGGAGGCGGGAGCTGGTGAGATCACCATTCTGTAATGGTGCCAATTATGGCTCATATATCACAACATAGCAGCCTTGGTACTGAAGCCTTAGAACAAGGCCTGGAGGAGGAAGGAGACCCGAGAGGGATGAAGGGCTCCCATCTAGGACAGCTATACCACCTGTTTCCACCGTGTTTTCTCTTCTGTCAACCCCTCCCCTCCACCCCCCCCCCCCGCCATCTCTTAGAATAAGGCAACCATTATCATTTAGAAGATACATCTCTTTTTTTTCTCCCCAAAAGAATTCTATCCTCTTCACTCACCACCTTGTTTCATTTTTGTTCCCTGAAAACTTTATAACCAGTCCCATGACAGCGCACTTAGTGCTACATTTCTCTGACTGCTCAGTAGTGGTTTCCCCTTATTCTCATTACTCATCTTTTTTTTGTCTTCTTGTGTTCCTTCCATTTCCTTTCTCTCCTCTGGTCCTTCATCTGTCTCTGTGTCCTACCCTTCCCCTCTCTTCTCTCTGTATGGCTATACCTTTACCCCTCCTTGGGCCTTGAAGCCAGGAGGCACATGCGGCTCTCGGCTGGTCAGCTCTATGCCTTTAGGCGTCCTCATCTACGAAGCAGGTGTGATGACACTGTCTCGTCCTCATCCATTTGCACACTCAACGGCATTGTCTCACTCATTTCACAGCTTTCACCTATTGAGTGTCTGCATCTGCCATACCTAGCTGCAGGTTCTCCGCACAGCATGGGGAGCAGAGACAGTGCTGGCCCCACAGAGTTCCACATAGAGAAATGTCAGAATGTGACCGATACCATGATGGCTTCCTATGAGGGTTTTGGCAAATCTGGAAACCAGGGGTATTTCCTGAACAAGTGACACTTGGATGGAGATTGAGGGTCATTAATAATGTGCAAGAAGCAGAGTCTGGAAGGCTCAGGTGATTTTGCAGGGGCTGAAACATAGTGGAGGGGAAAGTGTGGGATGAAGAAGCTGGCGTTACATGCATGTATTGCTCTCATCCTGTAATTGTCACAGAGCTCTCTCAGGGTGTCAGGCTCTTGGGCAGACACAGAGAGGCATCACTAACACTCTTGTCTTCCAAGGACAACACTAACTGTGGAGACGAGGCTCAGCAGGGAAGGAAGGTCCGCTGGAGGGAGGCCCATCAGTGCCCTCACAGAAGTAGAGCCAAGGCAATAGGCATTTGGAGGGGGAGTGCTCAGTCAACTGCCGAGACAAGGCAGCTGTTTGGAGCGCTTGATTTGTGCCTCGAAGAACTGATAGGATCTGGTCATGAGAAGGTAGATGGGGAGATCTGAGGTGAATGAGAATTTCTGTTGGAGATGGGAAAGAGTGGGGCTCATGCAAAGCCAAGCATAGCCCAGTTCCATTGCACCAACCAAAGCATGAGGGTGGTGAGTGGAAAGGAGATTAACCAGACCAGGCAAGCTGACTTGGTCCTGAATGGGTGTGGGGCCGGGACTTGGGGGGGGGGGCGAGAGGGAAAGGGGTGTCACTGGAAAAGTTTTGGAGAGGAGAAACCTGTGGCACTGGCCGTCACCTGTCCTGAAGACAAGTGAATGGAATCAGGAACACTCTAGGTAGGCCTGCAAAGAGAGCACTAAGGTTGGGACACCTAAGTTGAGTCCACTGGCATCAGCTTACAGCAGGCTCCACCCAGAGGAAGGGCAACTTGTGGACAATGGGAGCTGAACCACTATCTTTTTTTTTTTTGTCAGTCGTGGGGCTTGAACTCAGGGCCTAGGTGCTGTCCTTGCACTCTTTTGCTCAAGGCTAGCACTCTACCACTTTGATCCATCATACTACTTCTGGTTCTCTGGTGGTTAATTAGAGATAAGAGTCTCACAGACTTTCCTAGCTGGGGTGGCTTTGAACCATGATTCTCAGATCTCAGCCTGCTAAGTAGCTAGGATTACAGGTGTGAGCCACCAATGCCCAGCTTGATCCACCATCTTGTACATGCTTCTCCTCAGGGGCAGAGTGTACCACCTCGTGCCTGGACCACAACAGCGAGTCCATCATCCTGCCAGTGAACGTAACTGTGCGTGATATCCCCCACTGGATGAACCCTACACGAGTGGAGGTGAGTGACCAGGACTACCCGCCTACAGATAAAGCAGAAGGAAATGTGGCTGCTAAGCATGTAATAGATCGGAGCCCTAAATTCATCCCTTGGCCTATATTAATCTCATTTAATCAGCATACCTGCCTGCGTGGGCGGGACTTATTCACAAATGATTTCTCCGGATGTCTCATCCAATCTTGTGCTAAGAGCTTGTTAATTTATTGTCCCACTGAATGGTGATGACCGCAGAGAATTGAATCCTGATGTCCTCGTTTACAAGGTGAGGACATGAAGGCACCAAGAACACATATATAGGAGCCACAAAACAGATCACAGACTAGTGTCTGTCTGACCATAAAGACTACACTCAGAAGGATGGGGTTATTTGCATTCTCTATGGTAAAGCTGGGCTGGCTATCTAGAATCTTTTTCCATACTTATTTCATAGAAACAATGATATGTGCTATTAACTACAGGGGAACGAGTCACATTTAGTGTTGATGGAGCATGTACTCTGCTCAGGGGCCTGGCACTTTGCATGTGAGATCATACATAGACTTTCAACCATGGTAGGTGGTGGGGAAGGTTAGGGTCATGGACAGCAAAATCTTAGACACAGCCTGATAATAGCTTGGACCCAAACCTGAGTCCACACCCTGTCCGCTGCCATGGTGCAAGATGACTCTAGAGGACCTAGCCTTGACTTTGAGGTTGGACATTTTCTCTTTTCCTGTGTCCTATAATCAATTGACCCCTTTCTTTCTCTCCCCTACCCTACCCCCTCTCGCCCCCATGTTCAGAGCAACTGTGAGACTCTAGTTCTCCAGAACAGCACAGCTCCTGAGTATCCTGCTCTGACTCTTCACCTTAGTGAACCCAGAGAAGATAAGAGCAACGGGGTGGGCAGGCGAGGTTCCTCTGTATGTCTGTCCACTACTAGCGTTTCTGCCTGGGGGGAGCAGCTATCATCTGCCCGCTTGTTGCAGATCGAGCTCAGGATAGCTGAGCAGAACCTGATACAGGGTGTATAGTTTCTCAGATGAGTTGAGGGCAGTGCTGGGAGGGCTTACTCAGCGCTTTGGGCATGTGGAATTGGCAGAACCCCTCTGCCCCTACCCTAACCTTCCCCTCTCCTCCATCCCTTTTCCACTTGCTCTTCTACGGCTGTCTTTTTTCTTTCTCTTTGTCTCTCTCCAACTTCATTTCCTTTTATCCTACGTTTTGCTTTTCTACTCTCTATTTTTCTCTCCCCACCGATACACCTTGTTCGGCTTCCGTCCCCACCAACCTCTGTTTGGGATTTCCTCCCCAGCCACACTTTCCCACAGCCTGCTTTCCTAACTTCAGGCTCTTTCAGCTCAAGGTGCCTTTCCTCATTCCTAGTTCTGCAACCCCATACAGATTTCCCCCCAAATCCCCATGCACGTGGATGTGTGAAGCACTCTCAGGAGCAGACAGAGTCAGTGTCAGACTCTCAAGGCAGTTACAGAGCACCAAGCAGAAACCCTTCTGTGTAGGTAGACAGGAACTGAGGAGCGCAGGATGGCAGGCCAGGATCATGGGTGAGGACAGCTAGGCCTACCAAGCTGGACTCAGGGTCGGCAATTCATTCCATCTCCTTCTACCCACCCACCTCCCTTTTACCCCAGGATGGATGAGTGTCACTCACTCCCAGGGGTGATCTAAGAAATCACCGGGCTGCTCCAGTACCCAGGCTCTTGTTGGCCAGGCCCAGCTTCCATGTGAGGCTTCTTAGACTCTTTAAGTGAATTCCCACCCACCCCCTTTCTCTTTGTGAGCCCCGGGGCACTAAAGAGTTCAGTTATAATTCACTGTGAAATAAATCCGGGGGATTTGAAAGGCTGCAAGCCACCCACCCCCACAGTCACCCACCCGCTGCCTGTCCCTTCCCAACCCCCACCCAGATCCCTAGCCTGCCTGCCTTTATTGATGCTGGTCTACTGAGAGAAAGCCATAACGAGGTTCAGACCTCCACCAGTCTCTGGAGGCCTCATTATCCAGGAGGAAAGAAAAAAATGTAGAGAAAGGGAGGAGGGCGAAGGGCATAGATTGATGGTTTCCAGGAATAAGGCAGTAGAGCCAGGGATTGCTGCAAAGTAGACTGCTGGTGTAAGGTACGCCCAGCGCCCCCCAGCCCCCTGGAGCCCCTGGACAGCTACGCTGCCTTCTCAGGGACCTTCTAGCTCCAGTGAGAGGGCAATGGCCAGGAGGTGGCTCAGTTCCAAAGCTGGCTACCTTCTTGCTAGAGCAACACTTAAGGGATGCCTGCTGTGAGCCGGGACTTGCAATCCGTGGCTCCATTGCTCACACCCTCCCCTGTCCTCCTCCTCCCTACCATCCCTCCCCCCATACATATTAGCATCTTAGCCACTTGCATAAGACAGTGAAGGGAGATATCACTCACCTTCCCTGGGCCAGCTTAACATGATAGTTACTCTGGCTCCCACCCTACTGAAGCCCCTAGGAAATGAAGAGCAACAACAAAGGCCTTAGACTGATGGCTCCAAAATTTTAAACAACTACCATCACGCGCGCGCGCACACACACACACACACACACACACACACACACACATACATCCCCTCTGATTTGTAGCATCTGCCAATTTCCATGGTGTAAATATTCACACAACTCATCCCTGAACACAAAAAGGTGGAAAGAAACAGACACGTAGTACTGTCCAGTCTGTGTGGACTACCTGCAGCCCACCATTGACACTTACCTGTGATGGACTCTATTTTAAGACATTCTACATAGCCACAGGCCCAGATAGATGAGTGACTATCTACATGAGGTCAGGATTATGAATCGTGATTGTCACATTAGAACAGTGAGCCCGTGTGGGAAGAACCACAGTCATCTTATTTACCTCCTTCTGCCCAGCACACAGTAAGTAAGCCATTCAGGAAATAATAATGATTGCCAGAGCAGATGGCCAAGATTCTAGTCCAAACCATTGGTCCTTCCTGCTGTGTTTTCTGGGGACAAATGTGATTGCTTCTCTAGGACAGCTTGCTCATTTATGAAAGAAGAACTTGGCCTTTGTTAGGTGACACATTCAAACAGGTGTGATAGGTAGGCTTATTATCCTATTTATTAAATACCTGTATATCTTACCAATGCTAATAGTTATAACATCAGATAAACTGACAGAAAGAGATAATATACCTATATGCCTATACCCAACTTAAATAAAACTACAGAGTAACTTCTTTTGCTTTCCTGAAATATAACTTCCATGCTAATGTGAAGCATACAGCTTATGTCTAAAGTTCTTATATACATGTATATATTATATCTGTATATATATGTGTGTGTGTGTGTATATATATATATATATATATATATGCTTCTGAGCACACTATCATATCAGAATTTGAACCCTTCTGTCTCACAGGGAATCCTCCCCTCCCCCTGCCAGGCCATGCCTCCATCACCAAGGTAACCAGTGTTTTGGTCTCTATCTCTATAGATTAGTTTTCCTTATTTTTAGCTTCTTGTAACTGAAATCAGTGCAAATGTCTCATGAGCCTCTTACATAGGCATATTTTTAACTTACACCAAGAAAAACACTATATCCATTCTTTGCTTGTTTTTTGCTAGGTTAGCCCACTCTCAGTCCCCCTCCTCACACATACATTTTGAAAGAGAAAAAAGCTACCAAAAAAAAAACCCCACCTCTTTCTGTTTTGGACTAAAGGAAGGAAATGCAAACTCTCAAGTATAGGTAGAAATATTCTTCAGGGCTTGGTACTTGAGAGACCTCAAAGATTGGTAGGGACTGTGGTGAAATATGAAAAACATCTTATTTTTTTTTCTTTTTTGGCTATTCCCAATAGCAGGCAGATAGCTCTAGCCAAGGGCAGCAATGTGGAAATGTGGGCCTAGTGTGACCATGTTTTCTATTTTTTTTTCCTTGAGCACAATAAATCTGGAGTTTTTCAAATTTGAAGTCTCTTTCTTTGCTTTTAATATTGGCAAACTAATTTTGACCTTTTCTAGCACATGTATGTGCCAAAGCAAACATTTCTGTGGATTGTATGGCCCGGGAGCTTGCTGGCTTGCAACCCTTCAATGTGATGGGCTTGGATCTTTCTGTGAGATCCAGCTTGGATTGCTTGTAACCAGGAGAAGGAACAGTCCTCCGTCCACTCCTGACAAGAACTTCCTGTCAACTCCTATGGTGCCTCTGGCTCAGAGAGATCAAGAGAACTCCACAATACAAGATGTAGCCTTCATCCTCAGAAGCATATAATTCATCTACGTAGTTGAGCCTTTGGCTTCTGAAATTAAAAAAAAAAGCAGAATGAAAGAAGAGAAAAAAGAAAGAAAAAAAGAGAAAGAAATGGAGGTAGATAAAGAGGGAGATGAGGAAAAGGAGGAGGAGAGAAGAGAAGAATGAAATCGGAAGGAGTTGACTATAAGAAAGGGACATGATCATTGACAGATTATGATATGATATGTTTGCTTGGACACTTCCTTGTCTGCCTTCTCACCGGGTTCTCAAACTCTAAGAAGGTAAATTCTTTCACCATGTTGCAGACGGAGCTATGGCCCAGAGATGTCATCACTGTCCAATTCACATAACTAATGTGGTTGAATTTAGCTGCATGAATTTCAGGACCATTCTACACATTGAAAAATAAACCTTTGCAGCATATATACACAGAGTTTGCAGAAATCTGTCATTGTAAAGGAAGATAGCATTACTATCTTCCTACCTACCCTGCTAAGACTCTAAAGTCATTGGTGCCTAGTACATCCTGGCTGTCTGATGTACAGACAGAAATATTAAAATATTAAACATATTAAAAACTCTGGAGAGGAGGCTGTACATGAAGAAATGCAGAATCTACTGCTTGCTTATCTACTGGTAAACACACACATACCTCCACTCACCAGGTCATGTGTTCATTCGATCACGTATTCAACTATGTGCCTCTAGTTGGCAGATATTGTTTATACACTGAAAATACGTGTGGATGCTCAATGACTGAGAACAATAGACAAAAATAATAATGCTAATTGATATGATTTACTCCTGGCTATCTTCTCTGAGCCATCTCTTTTGGATTCTTTCCCTTCCTACCATATGTCCCCCAAACCCATCCATCTTTTCAAACCTTTATCTTTCCATTGATCCAAAGAGAAAGCTCTCAGTTCTTATATCTTCAGAAGCTAAGAGAGTTTGAAGGAGATTATAGGGTTCCAAGCATAGAACTTGAGTTAGGTTTAATTGCTGTCATTGCCGGTCTCCATGATCTGGGGCAGATTGTTTCACTTCTCAGTGCCTTGGTTTCTTCTTGGGGTAGGGAAGAGACAAAAGTAATACCTACCCCATAATTATAGTAAGAAGTCATTGAAATGACAGCTCTGTGCACAGAGACGGAGAATGGCAGTCGTACTCCAAGGGGTTTTATACGATGATGCTGAGGATCATGGTGCTAGTGTTGATAGCAGTGATGATCATTTGATGGCGGTGGCAGTGGGGCTGTGGTGACGGAGATAAAGGAGGAGGAAGAAATGGATAACAGCAGTGGGGGTAGAAGGAATTGGGGTGATGTATTGCTGTTGCTGTTGCTGCTGCTGGTGGTGGTAATGATGCCGATACTGTTACAATGATGACAAAGAGAGCCTTGAAGAAAAGACACTCCATTCTTCCTTCCCACCAAGGTGGGAGATGAAAGCTGTCTTACACAACCTGGATTGCAAGGCTCTGATTGGACTAAATATCCTTGGCATTAGAAGGAATAAGGCCGATAGGTGAGGGGCCCAATCAGGGATCTTGGAACTTGTGATATAAACAGCCTGCTCTTTCCTTCCATTTCCATAGCCTGTTCCCTCTCCCAATTCCCCTAGCACACAGAGGGGCCCTGTAGTAAGAAAGGTGGGGTGAGCAGCCCTGAGTAATAGTGGAAAGTTCAGAAGCCTTGGAAAGATAAATAGGCTCATGCAGATAGTATAAAAGTTCATTTTCTGGACTCACGTCAGGTAAACCTCAACCACACCAAGAAACTCCTACACATGTATTAACTCTGGACCCTGAACCTACCCTTTTTCTACATCTTAAGTCTTTTCTAAATTCCCCTCAACATCATTGGGTTTGGGCTAGGAATAGACCTCAAACTCACAAAAACAAATCAGGTTAAAGCTATTGGTGGATGAAAGCAGGTGGGTTGTTCAACGCCGGTCCCATGATTGGAAGCAGCTGGGAGGAAGAGGCTGAAGACTGCTCATGTTCCTTCATATGTGCTTCTTCCTTGTGTTCCCTACCTGCTCCCTGATCCTGGAGCAGGCAGAGATGTCTAAAACCCAGGACTTGCCCTCAAGAAGATTAGAGAAGTGGTCCAAGAAGCCACATACACATCCATCTATCTCAGTGCAGTGTCACAAGAAACCTGTGAACTATCACAGGTACCCATTTCCCAGACAAGAGAACAAAACCTCACCATGCCATTTGACAAAGCAATTTTTTAAATAAGTATTGCAACGATTCTACTTCAACTCTAATGGCTGGTTTATCATGGTGGTTCATGCCTGTAATCCCAGCACTCATGAAGCTGACATAGGTGCATTGCCAGTTTGTGGCCAGCCTGAGATACACAACAAGACCATGCATTATAAAACAAACAAAAATCCTATTGCTTTGCCCATATATCACAATGTATCAGGAGACGATCGTCAATGTTCATAGAGGCAGTACGGAGCTAGATACTTGACATTGCATTGTGACAGAGACTGGGATATTCTCAGGGTACGCTCTTTGTTCAAGATCTTATTTGATCCAGCCAACACTATGCTCACCCTCTAAACAGGATGCCATGTTTGGCATAGCACATGCTCTTCTGATGCTCTAGAAGAGAGGAAGAGAAGTGGAGAAATTATTGAGCCTTAGTAAAAATCATCATTATTTTGAGATGGATCTCAGTAAATATTTACTGAGCATCTCTGTGTACCAGGTACTGTTGCACACATGGGAGATCCAAAACAGGAACATGACATGTTGTGGAGCAGAGAGGAAACACATGCAGCTTGGTCCGTCCTAGCCTGGAGTCACGTGACTGCCTTAATAGTCACAAGCTTGCCAAGAAACCCAATTACACTGTGGCTGTCCTATAAGTCTGCCCTTGGGAGAGAAGGGCTTGGTCATAAGGTTTCCTCACATTCTGGTCTATATGACTGTTCATTTCTTAATTAAAATTAATCAACTGGCATTTGTCCAGGAGAGCAATTCCTGGCCATATAGATTTCCATGACAGGTTCCCAGCACAGCAGAGCTATTGCTGCACATCCAAGTGTGTGTTATTTCTTTTCTTTAAGGAAATAATTATCACCTCGCATGAAAACTGAGGCATCTGTGAGAATAGAAAAGGGAGCTTCTAGGATTTTTATGATTGCTCTGTTCCTGAAACTATTTTATCTTCCCAGTTTTGTTTATCTTTCTTCTTTCACCTCCTTTAAAAATATTGTCATGTTGGATTTTTGCGCTAGGAGCTGCCTTAAATCATCTCTGGAACAATTGCTTGTTTTAACCCCTGTTTTCTCCACTTAGCAGCTTGGGGGAATTTATTCTCCTATGACACAAGATTAATGCCCACTTCACAGCATGGTGGCAAGAAATAAATAAGATCATGCATAAAGTAATTAACACCACCAAGGCACTCAATATATTTTAGTTGTCATTATCATCATCATCATTAGTAGTATTAAAGGAGGCTATAAATAAGTACCTTCATGCATACCTGTGCACTCTGCCTGAGTGGGTTGGGAAAAACCCCACAGATGAAGTAAGTCTTGAGCAGATATTTAACAAGATAATGAAAGACTCTCCAAGGGGCAAGATGAAGAAGGGACAGCAAGGACAAATTCTCTGAAATCCAAAAATGTGGAAAACCAGGAGTTGTGAGAAGCCCACATGATAGAAGCAGGCAACAGCAAGAAAGCATATATCTCTGTCTTTCTGAGGTTCCTAACCACAGTTTAGCTCATTCCCCTCCCAATCATGTGGCTCTCAAACTATATTGTACACCACGATGATCAGAGAAGCTCATTGTCTTTGAGATGCAGGCCGAGGCCATAGCCTTGGACAGTCAGAATCCTCAATTCAAAAGCGGGCCTGAGGAACCTGCCTTTATAAAGGCCTACTGTGGGGTTTCCTACCCTTAGCCACACACATACCTGCGTACATACCATACATGCACAGACAATCCCCCCTCCCCAAGTCCTTCCTTCTCTCCAACTATCTAGCAGGTCAAAGATCATCCAAGGATCTTTCTGAAGGTTTTCTTTTTTTCAGTCATGTTGCCTTCCCTCAATTTTGCTTCTCCTCCACCCGTTCTGCTGCCAGGGAACTAGGGAATGATGACGCATATGGTGAACACAAATATTATTCTAATCTTATGGCTTCTGTTATTGCAAGTACCTGGGCAAGTTCTTCATGTAAATACCAGGGTGAAGTCAGAATTTGGAAGGTCTAAAAAGAGGTGAGGTGTGATGCCAACATAGGGTTGGCTCCCTCCTCAAACCAAACTCATCTGACCTCTCTCTCTCTCTCTCTCTCTGGCCTCTCTCTTTCTCCCTCCATCTCTCTGCAGAGAATTGTCTGTACTGCTGGCCTGAAGTGGTATCCTCATCCTGCTGTGATTCACTGTGTCAAAGGCTGTGAGGTAAGTTACAAGGACAAACTCCACAGATCCCCAGAGTTCATTCCAAGGTGGTGGTTGTGATATTTATGATGGCCATCATCCATGTTTACTGATTACTATAAATATTCATTTGGCAGCCTTCCTAGAGAGAGATCAGCAAGTCCATTTTGTAGGGGGTAGCACTGAGGCAGGGAGCTATGAGGAAACATATACACAAGCATATAACTATTTGACAGCAGAGTTTGAGAGTCCAAACCAAGCTTTTCTATCTCCAACACCTGGAGCCCACGTAATAGTGGGTCTGCAAAGGATGAAGGGAGTGAGGCTATATTGATTTAGCACCTATAATATGCCAGGAATTTTACCCTCATTACCACATTTAGAACCTCATGAGGTAATTTTTTTTAAATTCCATTGTAATGATGACATCACCTGCAGATGGATTCCTTTTGTCCACAACTTAATTGTTCACTCCTTTCTACCTCAGACATAATTTGAATAACTCCACCGTGGAGTCAAAGTGAACGATCCTTTCTGGCCCTGTAATTTCTCTGTTGAGCCATTCCCTGGGATCAGAGACAAGTTTGGCATCGGGCACTGTGTAGGTTCTTGGGATACAGCTGTGTTCTCAAGGGATGCCCTGCCCCTCCATGGAACTCACAGGCATTTCTCTACATCCCTATACGCTTGCACTCAAAATGCCTTGCGTGTCAAAAGCCTTGTGTGTCAAATCTCTACCGCTCCCCCACCAGAGCCCAGGGAGGAAAATTCAGGTCACTCCCTAGAAAAGTTCATATTGGAATAGAATCCTTAGGATGTCAGAACTAGAAACATTCTTTCAGCTCATCTAACGCTAAGCACTTATTTTACAGATGGGTAAGCAGAGGCTCTGTGGCCTGGTCTAGAATGTGATGGAATGCCAAAAGTGGGAAGGCTTATAATATGTTCTAGTTCTACTTGCAGTTTTATTTTTAATTGGAAAATGAGGACCAGAAAGGGAGTAGAGTACTCACAGTTTTTATAGCATGATAATTACAGAGCCAATGAACCCAGGTCTCCTGACTTCCAGGCTTCTGTCTTTACTCCTCTCCTAGGTAATCCGTTCCCCTTGAGCATAAATGTTTTGACTAATCCCTGGGCCACACATTTCTTTCTGCATGTTGGGCAGGGACCCTGTGTGGCATCTTCTGGGGTACATAGCAATGTAGGGCTTAAGAAAGTCCACTCATTCCCAATACAACCAGGAGTGGCAAGGTCTTAGAGCTGTTGCTTCCTTCCATCTCTCTGGATCAGTCCAGTAGTTTGGGAGAAAAGCAGCTTGAGTTACCTGGGCATTGATTCTGCTAAGCTAGCAGTCTGGGTAACCAGTATGACAGCAAAATTTGATCCTTCTGACTCAGCAGCAAGGCACAGTGACCCTTACCTGTCAGGCTTTGAGCTCTGACAGCGATGCTTATCGCCTTTGCTCTTGCAGGTGGCTTGGCTCTTTTCCTTCCCTCCTTAACATTAGAGCTAATAGTTGAGTCATATGGAGCCAAAGTATGCTCAGAAAAGTGACAAATACTGGGAAAGGGGGGGGTAAGAAAGAAAGAAAGAAAGAGAGAGAGAGAGAGAGAGAAAGAAAGAAAGAAAGAAAGAAACAAAGAAAGAAAGAAAGAAAGAAATGTAAGCTAGAATGTCCTTGTATAAATAAGAGGAATTGGAGAAACATGGGGCTAAATTTGTTCAAATAACTACTCTTTGTACTGTCAATGTAATTTTATATTATCTTCAAATAGTTGCACAAAAGGACTTCAGTTCAGCAGGTCTGTTTATGGGTACCATGCATCATGATCACAGTGCTACCCACAATGTGATTTTGACCAAGTGTTTTTCTTACTCATCTGCAAGGTAGCAATAATAATGCAAACCTTGTTTGGAGAAAAATATGTAAAGGCATGTAACATCCAGTACATCTTCATTCCTTTGTTAGGAAATCTACCAGGAATACACATATTCTTGAACTTAATTCCTAGGAGTTCTAGTCTATGTTAAGAATTCTTGTGCAGTTTACAGTGAGCATCCTACTTTATTGGCATGTATTTTACTATAAATTATCTTTTGATTGCACTGCCAAGAAGAAGGGGATGTAGGATCAAATATTCTTAGCATTTTTTTCAAGTAAAATTAACACTCAAGGTGAATACTCACAAAGACCTGGTTTGGTGGGCGGGCTGGGGAGGGAGAGGTGCTGGGGAGAGGATCTACTCAATGGCCTCGCATTCCCCAGCATCTCTCCACAGAACCACATGTCAGCTGGGAGAAATGTGACAGATAATTATTTATAAATGGTAAAAAAAAATAAATCATGAATCCAAAGGGGGGTTCTGGGATTTGAAGCTAACTAGTCTGACTATCGAGGTTCATGAGAAGATGAGAAATGGCAAACTGCCCATGGTGGCCTCAATGAAGTGTTGGGGCAGCTTCCCTCATGTGTTTCCTGTACCTCTCCCCCTTCACAGCCCTTCATGGGAGACAATTACTGTGATGCCATCAACAACCGAGCCTTCTGCAACTACGATGGTGGGGATTGCTGCACCTCCACGGTGAAGACTAAAAAGGTAGGCCAGGGTGGACAGGAGAGCCTCCCCGCTGCCTCCTGAAAGCTCTCCAGCTTGCTGGCTAGGGGGCACCTCTCTCTGCTGCGTATGGCCCTTCTGATTCTAGCTGGAGTCATTTCAGGGTGAGCCAAGGCTGCCAGGGAAGTTGGGAATGGGACTCATCCTCATGGCAGAGGAAAGCAGCTATTCCCAGCAGCAAAGATGGAGTGGAGGTGGATGAGGTACTAAGCCATGCCATTTTCTCCTCTTGACATTCCAGGAAGCTCAAGCAATAGTTGGCCTTGGATGGCCACAGGGCAGGATGGGGGAAAATTCTGTTTCATGTCCACTATAGGAAGTCCCTTAAGGGGAGAGGAAAAGAGCTGTTCTTTCTCTTAGCCTTCCTCTCTTACCCATTAAACCTGTTTATTTCCCGCCTATCTGTCGCCCCCATCCCCACATCATGGGAAATTTCCTTCTTCTGACCACTTAGGCTGAGTGTTCATCCATGGAGAAGATATGCTTCAAGTTTCCTCCTGAATCACAAGAATTCCATCACTTGCCATGTGAATGCTGAGCTGTGGCTTGGATCTCCATACATATTGTCTCATGTAGACTGCAGAACAGTCTAGCAAAGTAGAAAGCTGAGATTTAGAGAGAAGTGGAATCATTTGCAGCACCAGGTGACTGACCTGTGTATATGAGAGTTAAGATTTCCTACCTCCCAAATGTCACCATGGTATTCATTGAAAGCTTACTCTTGGCCAAGCATACTTTTAACCCTATTACATGTGATTTCATTTCATCAAAAGAGTTGCCCTTTTGTGGTTATATCTTTTTGTCCTCACTTAATACATGATGAACTTGTGACTGGGAAAGGTCAAAGCTACCTAGACAGAGATCCAGGGAATTGTAACCATACATCACCAGTTCTGAAGATCTTGCAATGGCCTTGTGTCTTGGCCAAACCTCTTGACCTCCCTTTGTAGCAAGTGAGCTTCTTGCTTTGTAGGTCTCCTAGAATGTAATTCCTGGCATGAACTTCAGGCCTGGGTGTGAGCTTCAACACCTTTTCTCAGACTTCCTTCTCTCCGACTCTCCACCTAAGTTGCTTTTTGGTCTCCAAGGCTATGGCCTCTGAGTTACTTGACTCAGCCTAGTGTCTGTCTACTAACTCCATTCTTTCTCCCCTGTTTGTGTAGTTACCAGCGGTTCCCCGCATCCGCCTTGCAGAATGACCTGAACCCAGTTGGCAGACAAGAGCAAGACAGTGCAGGAAAGTTGGTCTGACAGGGGTGTCCAATTTCCCACCCAGACACCTGCCTGCAGTGTGAGGCAGACAGGAAGAGGCAGGATTCTGATTCTAAGGATATGAGCTTGTTATTTTCTTGATGGACCCCCAAGCTGCCTCTAATAAAGAGCAGATTTACAGAATTGTTCCCCCCCAATGATTTTCTTTTATAACAATGATGGCTATTATTATTTCCTATTATAACAATAATGATTTCCTTTTATCTACTTGTTATTGGAATTGTTGTTAAGCAAGTCTGTGTTGTGAGTATGAAGCAGGAAAGGGAAATGTCTTTAGCATCCTCAACATATGGAGGCTTTCTAAGGTGTGGTGGCCTGGAACACTAGTTTTAGTCAGTACTAGTGCTAAAGTTGCTAAGATACTGGTTCTGGAAGTTGTGAAGGAAGTACAATATAGTCCTGTCTCATTAGCTCTGTGAGCATGGGCAGGCCAAACTCACCTTGGATTTTCTCTTTTTTTCTCTCCCTTTCTTCTCTTCCTCTCTCTTTTTCTCACTCCTTTCTTTTCTTCTCTCTTCTTTGTTTTCTCTGTTTCTTCTCTCTCCTCTTCCCTCTTTCCATCCTTCTCTCCCTTCTTTCCTCTCTGCAAATCTCTTTCTTTACATTTCCTAGGACACAGTGTTTTGATGTAGCCCAAATTGTCCTGGAACTCCATATATAGGCCAACCTTCTGCATCAGCCTTCCAAGTGCTGGGATTAATAGACATTAACTATCACACCACATATATGTGCATTAAATTCACATCTAAGGTCTCTTCCTATGACTTCTTAGATTAGCTGGTCCCTTATAGTCTGATCTTATGAACAAGTCCAATTTTTCAATCTCAGAATGACAAGTTTCTATCACCATTGTCAGCACCATAACCCCATCACGAAGACAAGACCAGTAATAATAGCACAACCATCATCATGATCACCAACAACCACCACGATCATCATCATCGTTTCTTGAATTCTGGTTGTAGGGTATACTTTGTGCTAAATGCTTTTCTTGAAATATGTGAACTAATTCTATGTGGTAGAACTCATTACCTCCATTTTTGCATAGAGAGAAAGTGAAGCCCAGCAAGGGAAATAAAACTTGCATACCTCCAGTCAACCACAGGGCAAGTCTCTTTCTTATCTAGCCCTGTGCCTTTCTACATTTCATCTATATTTTCCTCCACGTTACCCTCCATTTATCCACACAGACACTTTATCCATATTTAAATACATCACTCTATACATTGATTGCTTAGTGCCCTATCTGTATCTACCCTACCTACCCATATAACAGAAAAGCCCTCCTATTTCATTACTTCAAGCCTCAACTATTGGCTCTATTATTTTCAATGTATACTGTGAAGACCCTAAATTTCAAGAAGGTGAAGTAATTTCTCCAAGGTACCATAGCCAGCAGGTGGTAGATCCAAAGGTTTCTAACATCAACACAGGATGCTTCTTGTTACACACACACATACACACACCAACACCCCACACACAACTACTTCTTGTTGAGTCTGACTCAGATTCCAGCCCTTACCTGTCTCCCAGCCCTAAACAAGTCCCAAGCTAGAAACATGTACATTTGCCTGAACTGCATTCCTGTACTGCTCACACCCACAGATTGAGGTGTTGTCTTGGACAGCTCCCCTAAAGGGAGATAACCTGTGTCTGAGCACCATTTCTGGCCCAGAAGGAAAGGGAAGGAACCTTGGTGTTGAGTCATTGACTTTGCCTTGTTCACATAGCGTCGAGTGGGTACCCAAACCACTTATGGTACAGCCTAGCCTCATGGTGCTAAGAATCTGCAAATGTGCACTAACCACCATGATGTTTGAGCTGTGTGTGGTAGGATTTCATGGGAAGTCATCTGGGAGAGAAGATGCCTGGGCAGAGAATCTGAGAATCGAGCATAGAACTCAGACTATTGGCATATTAGTTGTCTCTCTATGTCCCATTTTCCTCCTCTATGATGAGAAGATACCTGTGGTCTTCCTGTTTTCTGGGAGATGGGACTGAGAAATGCTCACAATCACAGATGCAGATCCAAGACCACCTACTCTTCAGTGACCTGCCATCTTACATGTAGTTGCCTCTAAGGTGTAAAATGAGGATCACAAGAGTAGATGGCTTATTGGCATGGCTGGGGAGTATGAGTGAAACAATGCATATTGAGTTTAGCTCAGTGCCAGGCATACCATAAGGGATAAAGAAGACAAGGGATGAGAAGCCAAGAATATCCATGAGCCCTGACCGGTTGTGAAGGAAGTGCTTTCTTGTGCCTTCCACTCTTAAGTATTTGGAATGGAGGTTAGAATCTTACACTATCAACTTACTGATTGTTGCTGTGGCCCAAGGCAAGTTTGTTTTTGCTTTAAACATTGTGAAGCCTCAGTTTTCTTGCTTTCGAGGTGAGCAGCTAGTAATGATAGCCTTCCAAGTTTGGAATGTCATCTAGCATGTGGAAGGCTTGTGCACATGGTAGTGCATGACGAGCTTGTGCACACGGTAGTGTTCACAGCTTGAACCTTCTTGAACAAACATCCTCAAGCTTCTTCTAAATCAAAGCATGTACTCCCCAATCTTGTCTCCTAGCTTTAAAACCACAGTCAGTAAGGGATATACTGGGTACCTCACAAAGAAGCAAAACAAAGGTACACACATCTCTATGTATCTCCTCTGTTTTGAGCAAAATAGGAGCTTTTTTGGAGCCAAGCTGATTGCATTGACTCATCACCACATCCAGTGAGGCCTTTGTGAGGAAATCTATCTCACAGATAGGGGTTGGGTCCACAGTGTGGTAGAGACTTGCTGAGATTCCTGCAATGTGTAATGTGCAGACTACAACTGAATTCCAGACTTTTAGCTAGTGCTCAGTAAACACAGCTAACACCTACAGGCATATGATGGAGACTAGAAGTCAGTATATTTGCCATCTAGACTTTACTATATTCAGATTGGGTTATCTTCTTTTAGTTCCCAAATGTGTTTCCTTTGGGAAACGCTAAACCTTCCTGAGTTTCTCTGAGGAGGATAATGATTGTAACACGATTCCATTGTAACCAGAGCGGCCAGATTAGCATGAGAAGCTAACTAATCCCAGGACTTGCAAGCTAATGTTTTAGAAAAGTTAATACATTTTAGAAGGGAGAAAGTGGGGAAAGTCTTATGTTTATAACTCTTAGGATGGTGGGAGGTAGTTCAGTCACAGATCACTTACCTATCAGGCATTTACTAATTCTCTGGGTTTGATACCCAGTAAAACACACACACACACACACACACACACACACACACACACACACATCACACAAACATACATGCACATACCCCTAATTCTTTTCTGAGCCTATCTTTGCCTTCTATCTTTCCCCTACTGAGAAGGATTTCAGGCAGATGAAAAGTTAAGAGGCCATAAATAACTGCAATTCTTATTATACATTTAGGAAAACTGAAGTCCAAAGATGGGAAAAAACTTGTATAAAGTCACCCAGTCAGTGAGTGCAAGAACAGAGACTCCTTGACTCATATTGTCTGTCTGTTCATACATTCATCATTTCATCCAATTCATGGCCCTACTGACTGCTGTGACTTGGTAGAGATAAAGTTCAACAATAGATCTGGTCCCTTCCGAAACTATGTTGGCATGCATGTGATTCAGTATGCCTTTCATGAGAAGGGTGTAAAAATAGGGTGCACTGATATGGTATCAAGGTGATGGTACCAACTTTCTCCAGGCTAATGAGGAAAGAGGTGATACTTGAGATAAGACCTAAAGAATGAAAAAGAGCTGGCCAAAGAAGAGCAGCTAGAACAGAAGATGCATGGGTAAAGATTTTAAAATAAGAATTCATTTGGAATACTTTAGGAACAGGAAAATTAACAAACAAGCCACACAGAGAATTGGTATGTGGGAGTGGATGATACAAAGCAAAATATGGGAATTGCATAGAGATCAGATGATACAAAACCTTGAACTTGTGGAGTCCCTTCTAAGTAACAGAATTTGCTGAATATTTGCCTGTGTGAGATGGAAATGTGAAGTTATCTTAAAGGGTCTTAGAGCTGAAGAGGAAAGAATTGAGTTACAGAGTTACACAAAAGATGATATTGGTAACTAGATCTTTGTAATAGTAGAATAAGACAAGAGCAGAAGGGGACAGATAAAGGGATGGGTGACTTGAGGACAAAGAGGTTGTCCAAGTATGGGAGCTGGGCTAAAAGGGGTAATAGGCAGGGAAGATGGTGAAATATGAGTCAGACAGAGAGATCTGATTCAGCACATATGTATTCAGCCTTGAGCATCTCCTACGTGTTGGACCATGTGCAGAAGCTTCTGTGTATTCCTATTTTGTTCAGTCCTCAGAACCATATGAAAGATAACATTTTCTTTTGAATTTCCCATTTATAGATGTGGAAACTCAGGGCCATAGCCGTGAAGAAAATTTCCCAGAATTATTCACTCAGTCTGAGGCAAGTGGGATCCAGCCCAGGATGTCATTCTCCACATGTTAACTTAGCTAGGAGAGTTTGACTTGGCTCTGACCTCAGTTTCCCCATTTGGGCTGTAGGCTTTTTCTTTCTATGCATCTTCCAATTATAACACTCTTTATTTTCCTTGAAAATGAAGAGGTTGTGGAGAAACAACTCTAGAGGTTATGGAAGAATACTCTAGAGTCTAGATTCTAACCCTTGTAGATTTATTCTGCAAAATCTTGGCAGCTGGAGAGTAAATGTCCTGAACTGAGAAGAGCAAGTAGTTGTAAACAAAAAGAGAAGCATTGCATGGGAAAAGAAACAAAACTGCTTAGCATTGCATATTAATTCAAATGGAAAAAAGAAGCAAAGTGGGTTCTTAGATGTAAAAAAAAATGGAGAAGTGGATAGAAATATGTTCTTTCTGTGACCTAAGACTCAAGGAAAGCAAAAACCAATAAGACTGGTATGGTCTCTGCATCAGTAGCTATTGAATTGAGGAGAAGAGGAGAGGAAAAGATAATGAGAGACAGAGAAGAACAGAAACAGAGAGACACAGGGAGACTGTGTGTAGATGTTTGTGTGCATGTATATATTTACATATAGAATTTGGCACTTAGATTATGTCAAACACAGTACCAGGTGTTTTTATGAGCTATTTCATATATCCCTCACTGCAGTGTCAGAAAGTATAGGTCTATGCTTTCATTGCTCTCATTTAATGAATGAGTTTGAAAAGGTTCCGAAAATTGTTGATGTTCAAGGTCACCCTTCAAGTTGGTGGAAAAACCAGGCTTTATACTAAAATCTTCCTGACATTTAGCCCTACATCTTAAATCATTGCAAGATGTTAGGATAGTGAGAGGCTGGGATCTAGGGTTGGGAAAAGAAAGAGAGAAGAGAAAAGGTAGACAAAGAGGTAGGGCAAAGAAGCAGAGGAAAGTTAAAAGAACCAGATACAGAGAATGAATTCACAAATACATGAGAGTGAGGGAGAGAAACAGAGATGCTCTCAGAGACTCTGTGATCACTTGGAGACCCTGTCCAGGCAGGAGGCAAATGAGGTCATTAAATCCATCTGCGCAGATGGGGGACCCTCTGGGGAATGTTACAAGCAAATGTCATGATGCAATCAGGTGAAATGGACTTGCGTTAGTTTAGGCTGGGAATCAGCAGGGACTGCCCTGCACTGTTTGAGAAGACGGATCATTTGCTGTAAGGAGAAGACACTTGTTCAGTGGAGTTTTTCCTATCATTTTCTAGAAAGGCAAGCCAGCCCAGGGTCACAGAGTACATGGAAGGATGAACTCAGAAATAGCACAATTCTCTTTCTCTTTCTCTCCCTCTCCCTCCTTCTTGTCTTCCCCTTCATTCCTCCCCTTTTTCCTTCCCTCCTCTTTCTCCATCCTTTCTTCTTCTTCTCCCCCTCCCTCAGTCTAAGATGTTTCTGAGGCTCTTCAGAAACTTTTGTTCAAAATCTATTTGTACATTTCAGATTCAATGGATGGTAATTTCAGTTTGCCTGAGGCAAGGTTTTAAATCATTGTCTCTCCCAAACCCAAACAACTCTATATGTACAGAAAAAAGCTGTTTTCTTAAAAGATGCTTTCCTCTATTGTAGTTGATCATCATGATAGACCTATATGTGAGGTAATTCATGGTAGAATTCATCAACTTGGTAGAGTATGTTGCAATTATTCACCCAGTTTTATCCAGCCCTTACTGTGTCCAGTCTTTTTTTTTTATTTTTTATTAAAACCAGTCCTCTCTGAGTTTCAGAGAAAAGCAGCTTATCTTTAAGTAAGGAATGTTTCACATCTTACTTGGTGGTAATGCCTATTCCTCTCTCAGCCTCATTTTCCTTTACAATAAAGTGATGTTTGTAGTAGAGCTTTTTTTTTTTTTTTTAACAGAGTTGTAAAAGGGACTCAATAGTTTCTGACCTGGAAATTATTCTGCATACTGCCCCACAGACCCATAATAAATGCCCAAGTGGAAGAAACTGGCATGACAAGTACTTGATAAAAGTGACCACCATGCTAACAAGAAGCAGCGCTTGAACTGACCTTGAATTTCCTGTTTCACAAATCCAGGGCTTAACCTCTCTCCCCCATGTTTTGTCACACTAAGTCCTGTGTTAGATCAAACTTCCTGATACACAACTTCTGTTTATCTCCCCACAGGTCACCCCCTTCCCTATGTCCTGTGACCTACAAGAAGACTGTGCTTGTCGGGACCCTGAGGCCCAAGAACATAGCAGAAAAGACCTCCGGGGATACAGTCATGGCTAAAGCAGGACAAGAAGTGTGAAAGAATTCCCAGTGCCAGGACCCACATCCCTTTGGTATTGTTTTCACAGTCCGCTGCTCAATGGAATGGCCTCTCCACACCAGGGATCCTTAGCAACCCAACCAGTCTGCCTTTAATTTCACCCAGGAAGGACTCACAGTGGGGCGAATGAACCAAGTCGCATCCTGTTGAATGATGGAATGGAATTCCATCCCAACGTTCTGAAATGGATTGCCATAGGCAATGCAAATCTGCGTGCAGTTCCAGAGCCTCCTCCAAATGCTAATCATTTGTCACATGACCATAGCCAAAAACACCTTCTGTATCTAGGAGTATGCACATCTGTGGTTAGTACACAATGTGCATGCATACACACCCATACAAACATCTGTGTGAGAGAAGTTCTGGAGACTGAGGAGAGAAAGGAGAGGGAGAGAGAAAGAGAGAGACTGGGAGAAACTCAACCTTTCCTTTCCTAAGCTCCAAACCAACACTGTCCTTGGGAGAAAGAGAGTTACAGAAACTGCTAGGACCAAGATAGCTCACACTCTGAGGCTTAGAATAAGCAGGGCATGCACGATTGTGTGTCTTTGGGGATTGGAAGTGAAGTGGCCTGTGTTCACCAAATTTCTAGAGAACTAGGGCCCAGGGAGAAGTAAAGATTACAAGGTTTGCAATGCTCCCAGATTCTTCTGCTGCCATGGGGTTTTTACCCCAACACCAGGGTTCAAGGCCAAGCTGGAAATGGTTAGGACTACAAATTCAAGGTATTATATCAGACCCCTGCTGGAGACTTGAGGTCATAATATCCCTCCACATCTCACCATTCCCCAGATCTAGCCTTGGGACTACATTTGCTGCTACTTTTTCTGCTGCTCTATCATATACATTGGGTAACTCCAAGATGGTAGAACTAGGTTAGGAGAACTTCCACACAACCAAACAGTCTGCCTTAAAAGTGACCCACATTTCCCCATAGTTCCTCATTTCTTACCCTTCCGGCAAGACTACCACCCTCATGGGTCCACCTGGTAAAAAGTTAAATCCCCACCCTGAATGGGCTTCTCATCCTGGAAGGGAGTGGCGGAAACTCAGATGCTGGAGTCCTTCCTGAGAGTCCAGAATGTCTAAGCCAGTGTTAGATTTTTGTAATCAAGTGGAACAGTGTTAATGTTTCAGCCATGCAGGGGCTGTTGGAAATGTCCAAACTCTTGGGTTGTTATCCCTATCCTAGTCTTCCTAGTCCTCTAGGCTAGAATGGGTAGTAAGATCCTCACTGTTGCTCACAGTAGATATAATTCTAGAACAGAGTATCATTTTGGATAGGATCAGTGTAGACTTCGTTCCAGAAGGTAGCCCAGAGATCACAGCCTCAGTATCCAACATAGTCTTATATTTTCCATGGAATGTTTTATCCACCAGTACTCTTTTCCATACCTGTGGCCAGAAAACCCTTCCTTCTCCAAAGGTTAAGAAATAATCAGTCAATTGCTTATGGAAGCCCCCAACTTTTTAGAACCTCTTTGCCACTTTTCAATCAATTACATGTTCACTCCCTTTGAATTGAATATGAGAAGGGATTAATACAAAATGAGGTGAAGAGAGTGGTTCGATATATTTTCTGAAACCTAGAACTGGGAAGTAAAAAGATAGGGATAGTCTAAATGAATTATATCATATAAATATGTCCCTAACTCAAGTGATCTCAAGTCCAGTGAAGACAACCAGCAAAAGTGAAATCTAGCCGAGTGCCAGTGGCTCAAGCCTGTAACCCTGGCTACTCAGGAGGCTGAGATCTGAGGATCACAATTCAAAGTCAGTCCAGGCAAGAAAAACCATGAAATTCTTATCTCCAATTAACCACCAGAAAACCAGAAGTGGCACTGTGGCTCAAGTGGTAGAGCAGTCACCTTGAGCTGAAGAGCTTAGGGAGGGACAGTGCCCAGGCCCAGATTCAAGCCCCATGACTGACCAAAAAAAAAAAAAAAAGTGAAATCTAGGCCCATGTTTAGCTTCTCCTAATTCCTGCATCTGGAACAGGTATCACTAATCCATCACAGCCCTTTCTCTTACTGGGACCAAAAATACCTTCTGAAACTGTCTTCATATATCATTCCCAACAGCTTTTTCCTGCTGATCACTAACACTTGAAAAGGCATCTCTTGGTCATCTGTGGTCTGCTATATTAAGAAATCTATCAGGTGCTTTTCGCACAGATGCCCATACATAAGGATGCTACTTAGGGTACGTGACTTTTCCCATGTAACAGACTCTGAAATTGGCTTCTGAAAAATGGAAGGGTGCCCACCATCATGAAGACCAAACTCAAATCCTTCATGGCTCCTTCTTATAAAGCCACGTCACATGTATAGCCAGAGATTTTTATTTTTCCTGTAATCACTGGGGCCAGTCTTCAACAAAGCAAACAAAGAAACAAAAAATACTGAGAGAGAACCATATTAGGAAAGTAGACCCTGTTGTGTAAAGTTTATCCCTCATCTTAGAACTCCTTCTCTTAAGCTCCCTCTGTTGCCCAAGGTGAATTATCCAGCTGTGTGGTGTTTAGCTCAGAAGATAGAAGCTAAGGACAGCAACAGGACTGCATTCCTGGTGGTTTAATATTAATATCCAGATGACAGGCATGGCATCACAACTTCCCCTAAGTCAGTGGTCATCCCATTTCTGCCTGCACTCTATTATCCTTCACAATACCCTCCAGTTAAGCAAAAGTTTCTGGAGGCTGACATCTTTGTTCAGATTGGCAAACTGAATTGAGCTAATCTGGGTAAAACCCATTCAGTCTCTTTTTAAAATTATCATTCAATCCAGTTATTAACAAATTCAATACCTGCCAAAGACAGTAGGCAAAAGTTGCTACATGACTGGTGGCCAATCACATGCCCATGTGAAAAGTATAATTCACAGGCTCCCCTCCAGCCGGAGAGGAGCAGGGTCAGTTCTGTCCATGCAATGTACCAATTCCCAATTCTCCCCTCCCCTGCGGGGGGTTGGGGGAGGGATAAACTCCTCATTACAGCCTTTCAGTCATCTGTTAGCACGATGAGGTACTACTGAGGATGTGGTCACGTACTGCTGTGTATTCGCAGGCCAAGGACTGTAAAACACCTGGGGGTTCTGCATTGGAAAAAGTATTAGGCTGTTCACAGCAAGGAGGCAAAGATGAGGGGACAGTTCTCTGAGACCTATCCTAGGAAGCCTTTCGAAGCCACAACCTAACTGCCTGTCCAGGGGACTTATATTATCCCCAGATTCTGTGCCAACAACCTTGTAGGGAATCCAGTCCTCAGGTAGTCAGTTTGGGTGGTTGAATTGAGGTGTAAAGGAAGGGAGAGATTAACGGTCATAAATAGCAGGCCTTTGGAGACGGAGGGTATCAGCTGCTGCTCTTGGCTTCAGTATACTGGGTCACTGCCGAGACAGTTCTCTTGGTCTTTTTCCCACCTTGGCTGTTGCTTAAATGCTATTTGTTGAAAATAATTTCGTAAGACAGATTTCAGCTACCTCCCTTCCAGGTTCAATTTAACTTGGTTGTAACTGTCAGTTTGTTATAGGTCTTACCTGTGTTGGTGGTTTTTTCTTTTTTTTCCTTAAAAAGCAAGAAATAGAAAAGAAAGAGAGAGAGAGATAGAAAAGGAAAGAAAAAAGGAAAGGAAGAGACAAAGAAACAAAAAGGAAAGAAAGAAACCCTAATGTCATACTAATCATTTTGGGGTTTTGTTTTGTGTTGTTTTCTTTTCTTTTTTAATTTCTGGAACTACTTCAAGTGAGAAAATAAATAGAAGAAGTCAATGGAGACAAAAAAGTGTACAGATAGAAATTAATAGAAGACAGCAAACTTAAAAAGGAGATACAAATGCATGATTACACAGAATAAAAACCTTATTTTTATGTTTCCTAAAGGAAATTGTTTATTATACAGACTGATTAGATAGATAGAGCATAAAAAAATTCCCTAGAAGCTATAGAGTGGTATTTCGTAACACTGTTATTTTCTATACATTGGGGGTAGATCCAGGAAATATGGCATTCCTCTTGTTTTGTTCTTGTTGTGGGGGGGTCATTTTGTTCATTTGCTTGGTGGCTATTGGTGGGAATGGGGAGTGGGGAGGGCTTGACGTTGGTTTTACCAAATGTTAATGGAACCTATTGTGATGTTGGTGGTTTGCTTTTCAAAATACAAGACATTTGCATTGCCCAGTATAGCACTGGACTTCAGAGTCTGTGCTCAGAACTACACCTCACAGCCCAGTCTCCTCAAAAGCTGCTGCATGTCCAGACAGGTCACTCCAGTGAGTCTTTGGAAAAGCAAGACAAATCCAGTATACAACAGGCATGAAAAAGAGAGGCAAAATAGCAAATGAATAAAAAGCCCATTCTTGTAATTTATTTAAGCTTTGCCCAATTCCTCCTACTCATTTGCTTGTAAGAGAAATGTATAATCAGCAAGAGAGGAATTAAGTCTGTGGGATATAATTCTACAACTCTTCACTCCAGGCAGTCATATGTTCAGTGATTTTTGAATATGTTATCTTGTGTCTCTACATTTGCCTCCATTTCTCTAGCTGCAAAATGGGGATACTTAGTACTTACCTACCTCACCGCGGGAGGGCAGAGGTTTGTGAGGCCCTGAAGTTTAAATGGGCTGTGACCGTTAGTGAAGAAGACTGATAGGAATGCCACCGGTTAGTCTTCAAGCATGTGTGGGCCCATTGGCCTTTTAAGAAAGATGAAGAGTGTGTGTTTGATATTTCTGAACATAAAGCTGGAAATCCTGGGCTAGAGTCCACATTAAGAGAGAGCACTGGGGAATAGTTCACTCCATTTTAGGTAAATTTTGAGTCCCCACCTCACCCCACCCACACCCCTTCTGCTGACCTTTACCTGTTCAATGATTTGATTAAAAGCCAATTACTTCTTACAGTGTAAAAGTCAGTGTACTGTCATCTATTCAAGACTTCCAGACCATTACCTAACTCACCGAGGAAGGGAGCTGCTAGTGTCTCTTCTTTAGCAAACTACTCACTTTCTCAGACTTAACTGTCCACATCAAGTGTTTCATTCAAAGGAGACAACTGTGTTCTGAGTGCCAACAACTCGGGACCTCGTAACTACACACCAGCAGTCAGTGAGGAGAATTATTTCGGACAATTATTGAGTTGCTTTCTTGGGTCTCTATAATCAATAACCTGTCTGCAGATATCTATCTATATAAAGATATTATATATAAATATAAATTTACATATATATGCACATGTATATATAGTTGTACATATATGTGTGTATATATATACTTAAATGTAATATTTACAAAATAAAACTGTGATCTCGTTAGAGAAAAATGTATTCATATTACAAACTGCTCTTCCATATTTATGTATCCTATTATGCCTTTTTATTATTGTTATAACTATCATGGGTATTTCTAATTATTATGATGTTGAAATCTGTTTGGCACCTTTCTGGAAGCTACCAAAATCGACTCTCCATTGAAGTGCTTACAAAAAAAAATCTGCTCTCATGAGAATTCTACTGGCAAAAAAAAAAAAAAGAAAAAAAAACACCAAAACCAAGCAAAAACAGTCTCAACACCAAACCAAAACACTCCAGTTCTTTTTCTGTACCTCACTTGCATAAATTTGCTGCTCCTATTTTGGGTTTTTTTCCCCTGTTCATGTGTTTTTATGGATCTAAGTTAAGTCTTCAGCAATATATTAAAAATGTAAATAGTAAACTTTATTTATTAAGAATTTCATCTTTTTTAATTTATATTTACACAATGGTTCATCTAATTTATTTTTTCTATATGGTTTTAAATACTCAGACATATTTTGCGGTTCATGGTATTTTTTATCCTATTCTTATGGATTTGTTTTTCCATACTGTTTTCTCTGGTCTCAATTACAGGTTGGATCTTACAAAATGATGTCAAAGACAGAAATATTTTGCCACTGTTGATTACTATACCTTAAAGTTCTATATTATGGAAATATATAATAGCTTGTATGCTTCAATGTGTTGTGTGTCGTTTTTGTTGAGGAATGTATGAACTCCGTAGCATAAAATTAGAAAAATCAGTGGGGGGCAAAATTTACACCTCTACATAATTCCTGAAAAATATCTATCTTTCATATGCAAAAATTCTTAAATAATCTTACATGTTGCAAGAAATGTCTAGTATGATAGAACATATATCATGCCTACTTATTTCTTTCCTTATAGTCTCCAACTTTAACAGTATTCATATAGATTATTGTTTTTCACTTCTTTAAGCATCAGTTTATGGAATGAACTTACAAAGAGAATTAGCATGGTGCCACTTTTTGTCTGTGAAGTGTATCTCATTGCTTATTACCACTCAGTAACAACAGGATTCTTAGAAAGTTATCACACTGCTTCAAGTTTTTTCTTTTCCCATAGGTAAAAATGACATAATAAAAGCAAGTGTCCATTTTGTGAAGTTTTTACTAGATGTAAAAGAGATAAATATGTTGTAATTCAAGCAATTCAACTCTTGGTATGAGTATTATAAGACCAGAATTGCTTCTGACAATGTTAGTAATATGCCACTTTTATTGAGACCATTTTAAAATAAATAAGATATGCCATTAGTGTTAGCAATCAAAATTTCAATCCAGGAATCCTTGATCTTATAAGTAAATGTTTTAGAATCTAAAGAATCTACAATCTAAAAGCTGGAAGTAGAAGAACCAACAAAATGATTGAGTGGTGCAGTGCCAGACTTGAAAAAGCCAAGGCCCTGAGTTCAAGTCCCATAACTGGCACACAAAAACAAAACAAAGCAAAGAACAACAACCAAACTTATCATCATCTGGGCACTGTCCTGTCCCCTTTTGAACACATTATCAGCTCATATTATGGATGGTATTAAGTGAGCATTTCTGCCAGAAGTTGTCTTCTTCAGCTAGCAGAATCTAAGTTCTTAGAATGGCACCTATTTTTGTCTAAAACCCATGAGAAGAGCACATTAACTATTCTCTATTGACCAGTTAGAATAGTTTAGCAAAAAGAAAGCAATTTCAGTTATTGAAAGATCACTCTATATTCTTTAATCCTAAGAGTAGTACTATGAACACACATCTCTGTCTGTTTTGTAGAGATAGAGATGAGACATGTTACTCAAAATAACACAGCTAATAATAGCAGAGACCAGATTTTAGCCCAGCATGTTGGGTTTCTAAACCAGTGTCCTCCACTCTTAACGCTACCCGTTCTCCTTATCGTAATTAAATAAGAAAATGGTTTGTTCCTGTCTTATCACTGACTAAAAAAAAAAAATAATTAAAAACTCTGATCTTTGATCTTTTTCGAAATGGTTTCTAAGGAATTTTTCAGTCCTAGACATTATGGGCTTAGTAGAGATAGCGAGGGGAGGGGGCGGGGGCTTAGGCTATTTTACTTCACTCACTTGGACAGATATATCTCTGCCATCCTTGGACAGTGCAGTCAGGATTAATTTGTAGAAAGTGAAGCCTAGGCCTTAGTGAGGGGGAAGAAAGTATGGCATGTGGTGTTTGTAAAGAAATTAAAAGACTTGGAAAAAATTGTAGTAAGTGAAGTAAATCAGGCCCAGAGAAACAAAGGATCCATGCTTTTCCTTGTATGTGGAAGCTAGATTTGGTTGGGTGGTGTGCAAGTATATACAGATATATTAACTGAAATCTGGTAGAGTCAAGGGAGATCCTAGAGTAAATTTTTAGAATGTCAAAAGCAAAGGAGAAAGGAGGGAAAATACACACAAGAATCCAAGATGTACCCTGAAAATTAAGACAAGTAAGGAAAGGGGAGAGCAGGAGGAAGGGAAGGGGGAAAGGAAGGATGGGTGAGAATGGCAAAAGGGATCAAACTGATGGAGATATATGGTATTCACAAACTGCTTTGTTAAATGGTAGAAAAAGAAGGAGAAAACTAATTTTTCAGTTGGAAAGAGAAATGATTCCATTTGCTAAAAACTGACTGTCTTAAATGAAGATATAAAAAATAGCTGCAGAACAAAAACAAGAAAAAAAGAAACTAGAAAAGGAGAAAGTTTATTTCTAGCTCACACAAATTTCACAGTTGTCCTCTCCTTTTCTTACTCCCCGTATTCTTACTCCCTGTAAACCAACTATTCCTAAAGAGATGCATTTTTAAAAAATCCTTTGTTATTTTCCTGATTAAGAGATACTATGACAGTATCTAAACAAAAGGTATGTATTCCATAAGCCCCAGCAAGCAAGAGACACAAATATACAAATAGGCTCACCAATAAGTGTTCTAGATACCAATAGCAATATTTGTGATAATCCTAAATGAGAAACTACATATCCGCCAATCAACATTATGATGAGTAAGTAATATATACTAATGCATTAACATGCTTTATAGGAAATAGGGAATTGGTCCAGTAGTGTAACTTGCTTCTAGGATATATTTGATCAACAGCACTGCAAAAATTAAAAATGCTATACAGCAATGACAACATTGATCATTTATCTACACTCTCATGCAACACCACGAATTAACCCCACAAGAACATTGAGAAAATAGGGTGAAACACAAAAGGGCATACCATATTGTTTCCACTTTTATCCAATACAAGTGTAAGCCCTGAAAATTAACCATGATAGAATAACTTGATATCCACATACAAAAGAATGAAGTTTTCCCTCATAACTTATACAGGAGTGAACTCAAATAGGTCACAGCCTAAATATAAAACTCTTAGAAGGAAACCTAAGTTTAAATTTCCATGACTTCAGACTTGGCAATGGGTCCTTAGATATAACACAGAAAGAACAAGCAGCAAAAGAAAAGATTAGTATGGACTTTATCAAAATTAACAGAGCACTATCAGAACAATGAAGAAAATATGTGCAGATCATCTATCTGTTGGAGGTGTATCTCATATGCAGAATAATCAGACAACCCAATTTAAAACATACAAAGAACTTAGATACTGCTGAAAAGATTAAAACCAAAAGATAGCTGTTTGTTATGTTATGCCAGTCCTGGAGCTTAAACTCAGGGCCTGGGCACTGTTCCTGGACTGTTTTGCTCAAGGCTAATGCTACTACTTGAGTCACTGCTTCACTTCTGGCTTTTTTGGTGGTTAATTGGTGATAAGAGTCTCAGGGACTTTCTGGCCTAGGCTTGGAGCTGTGATCCTCAGATCTGAGCCCCCTGAATAGCTAGGACTACAGGAATGAGCCAGCAGCCTTGATGTTACATTTTAAAATGGAAAATGACAAGTGGTTATAACAATGTGAAGAGATTACAACTCTCACACATTGCTGATAGAATGCAAAAAATGGTTCTGCCTGTGGAAACAGGTTTTATTCCTTCAAAAGTTAAGCAAGGATTTACTTATATGACCCCACAATACCACTACAAGATGTGAAATAAGTATACACATATATATTTATAGTAGCTTTATTCATAGTAGCCACAAGATGAAACAGCCCATCAACATGTGAATGAATGAACAAATAGTGATATATATATATATATATATATGTGTGTGTGTGTGTGTGTGTGTGTGTGTGTGTGTATATATATATATATATATAGAGAGAGAGAGAGAGAGGTGAATGTTATTCAGGTACAAAAAATAAAGAATTGTTATATACTACAAAGAATATGAACTTGCAAAATATTACATTAAGTGAAAAAAAATTAAAAAGCCAGACCAAAACATGGCACACTGTTAAGCATTGGTGGCTCATCTCTGAAATCCCAGCTATTCAGATTCTGAGGATCACAGTTCAAAGCCAGCCCAAGCAGAAATATCAACAAAACTCATCTCCAATTAACACTGAAAATTTGAAATAGAGCTACTAGCTCAAATGGTAGGACATTAGCCTTGAGCAAAAAAGCTAAAGGGGGGGGGAAGCTAAGGGACAGTGTCCAGGCCTTGAGTTCAAGCTCTAGTACCACCAGCACGCGCGCGTGCACACACACACACACACACACACACACACAGAGTGACATAGACAGACACAGAGAGACAGAGAGAGACATAGAGAGAGAAGATGAAAAATCCAAAATAAGTATATTCTAAAAATACTATAAAGCCCAATTGTTGCCACAACCTAAGGGAGGGGAAATGAGAAGAAAAAAAGATTAACTGGTGAGGTGATGTATTTTGGACAGATGAAAATATTTCGGAACTAAATAAATGTGATGGTTGCCCAAGATTGTTAAATGCAGAGATGTTGACTTTGAAGTAAATTTCCCCTTAATAAATTGTTTTCTTAATGTTTGAGGGGATCTAAATATGAATGGTGTCTCAGTCTCTTTTCTGTTGCAGTAATTTATAAAGAAAAGAACTAGGTTTAGCTCGCAGTTCTGATGGTTGGAGGCCCATAGTTGGGCCAGTGGCATCTGAGGAGGGGCTCATACTGCATAATAGCATGGGGGTAAAACGGAGAGGCAAGTAGGAACTTGTAGAAGAGGCTCACTGTATAATAATCCACTCTCACAATAACTAATCCCTACAGAGGGTTAGTAATCCTTCTTAATGATCTACTCAGCACTTAAAACATCACCCTCCAACACCACTATAGTAGCAATCTAATTCCAGTGTGTGAGAGAGAAATAGAGGGATTGAATCTGATTACTGTAGCTTATACGTATATATGTAAAATGTCAAAATGAACCCAATTATTTTGGACAACTAATATGCACATTAAAAAAAACTCCAACATGAATTTTGGAGAGAATGAACTATGCAAATAGCAAAAGAGACATTAATAACAATAAAACATTTATAGTGAGTCAGGAGAGTAGTTCTCAGAGAGGTGGTAAAGTTCACCAGTGGAAAAGGACCAGAGGACTTCTGGGGTACTGCTACTGTCTTGTTTCTTTACTTGAGTACACCAATGTATTCAGCATCTGAAAATCCATCAAGCAATTATAATTCATACATTTACTGTATGTATATTATATGTCATCATAAAGAGTTATTGAAATCATTATTGGCAAAAGGTTGCCAAAGAAAGAAGATATTTTTTTCTCTAGCAGAATTTTTTTCCCAACCACCAAACAGGCAAGTCCCGTGATACCCTGTCAAGTTAGCAGTGATATTTTTAAAATGCAGCAAATCTTGATAACATAAAGGGTTGGAAGGAGAAGCAATGTGTGTTGGTAGTGTAGCAACAAGTGTCCTACTACTTTGTTTCACATTACCGTGATCATAGACCAGCCACTCTCTACGGTGATCATGGAAATGGTGATAATGATGGCCATGATGAAAGGTGGAATGAGCTGGTCTGTTTCTATTTCCATCAAACTGAGTTTCATAATGGTACTCCCAAGAGATATGATGGAGAAGTAGATGAAGAGTGAGCCTACCCAAAATGAAGCTACATTTTTTAATCTGCTTTATCCAAGGATTCTCTATTTTATGGAAATGCACCAATGCCACCACATATCTACTTTGGCAAGTGCCTTCTCCTTTCCTAGACTCCATATTCCGAGAAGCTAGTTCAGTGGAATCAAGTCAAAGCTTCTCAAACCTATTTGTCACAGAATTCAGTCTTCAAGTGCAATGTTTATCTGAAATTTCAACATCACAAGAATTTTTGTTTTTGTTTTTGTTTTCCTAATTGAAATGGGTAAAAGAGGACCATTCTAGGCTGCCAACCTTTATTTTTCCCTAATCAACCCAGGGTCGCTCCAGCAATACCTCAGTAGGATTTGGGGGCTCCAAAGGGTATGAATTAAAAGTAGCTAGTTCAACCGGCACTATTTTACAGATGGAAAACCTAACAGACGTTCACTCAGAAATTGAAGCTGTCATTCTCCAAGCCCAGAGAGAGAACAGAGATCACTGACTTAGCCAATCTTGGCTTTCCTTCTTGGGCTGAGTTCTTCCCACAGAGGGCCTTGTAGGACCTGGAGATATTAGAAGCCTGGTCTCATGAATAAAATGCCAGGAATCAAGGATCACAGTTTTAGAGGTGCTCTATTTTCTCCTTAGACATGTAGCTTTGCTATAGTCTATCCCTGAGGGTTAGGTGTTTGTTATTCTCATGTCTCGCAGAGACACCACCACACATTCACGTAACGACATGCTTAGCTGATTTCATTCATTTCCCTCTTTAATCTGTGGAACTCCACACAGAAAACATGATGACCAAGTATTTTCCTTAGACATCTGAGTGTCAGCTTCCTGAAGTAATATGATCGTTAATCCAAACCATGCCACTACACACTTCATGAAATACTTATTATCTTATGAATCTGTGTATTTGATCATGCATTGGAGAAGTATTTATTGAACAGTACCATGTGTAAGGTGTTGTACTAAGCACTGATACAAGCACTAACTAATACAGATGTCCATCCTCACTTCCATCCCTCATTTTACCACCAAAATTTAGAGATAAGCATCTAGCTCTTGTGTGTGTGTGTGTGTGTGTGTGTGTGTGTGTGTGTGTGTGTGCCAGTCTTGGGGCTTGAACTCAGGGCCTGGGTGCTATCCCTGAGTTTTTTTTTTTTTTGCTCTAGGCTACCACTCTGCCACTTGATCCACAGCTCTACTTCTGTTTTTTTATTTTTTTGGTTCTTATTTGGAGATAAGAGTCTCACAGACTTTCCTGCCCAGGCTGGCTTTGAACCACGATCCTCAGATTCCAGACTCCTGAGTAGCTAGGATTACAGGTGTGAGCCACCAGTGCCTGGAGATAAGTTTATTAGTATGTAGTGTAAGAGATATTGCATCCCAGAGAAAGCATGGTAATTGCAGCAGTCAAGGATACAAACCATAGACATAGGACATGGCAGTGTGGGGAATTGTAAATGGGATCTAAAATGGGAATAAAGGACACTTTCTTGGGGAGGTAAAATCCCAGGTGATTGATCATAGAGTTCCACCAAGACCAAATCGCCCAGTGCCTTTTTTACATACCTGAAATGCCAGGGAGCTAGAGCACTTACCCAAGCTCCTGTCATTCACCAGCCAAAACATTCCCTTTCTTTTTTTTTCTTTTTGGTCATGGGGCTTGAACTCTGGGCCTAGCTCTGTCCCTGAGCTCTTCAGCTCAAAGAAAATGCTCTACCACTTGAGCCACAATGCCATATCTAGTTTTCTGGTGGTTAATAGAGATAAGAGTCTCATGGGCTTTCCTGCCCAGTCTGGTTCTGAATCATGATCCTCAGATCTCAGCCTCCTGAGTAGCTAGGATTACAGGCATGAGCCACCGGTGCCTAACCAAAGCATTTCCTTTCAATCACATCTAGCATGTCCGCCCAGTGAGCTCAGGCCACCAAAAATACAAAGGCTCTCAGGCAACACAATACAGACATAATACAGACTATTGACAGTCAACCTAGTGTCTTTTACAGTGGCAAAAGAGATATGGGTAGAGATTTAATGATATCTGCTATAATAATTAGGCAAATGAAAGTGATTCCAAGGGTAATGGACAAATATGGAAGCTTTCAGGGACAGGAAAATAGCTTCAATTGTGAGATTAATCCCTCTGCATTGAAAGAAGGCTTCAAGGGGGAGCTAGTATAGAGTGGGATCGAATGGGAGTACAGACTGGTGGTCTGGGTAAGAAATGCCCTAGTGATGCTGTGGGCTGGTAGAAAAGCAGTTGAGAAGTGGCAGGTGGCATCAGTGATGGATTTGATCATAAGGACCAAGGGAACAAGTCATGGTCTTATAATGCACACACTTGCAATGGACAGCTAGATATTCCAGAGTGTGTTGAGACCAGAAAGTAGCCAGAAAAGGTATAAAGCCAAATGAGAGAAAATTCATACCAATTCTTTTTTCATAGAAGAGGAGAATTGCATAAGGGATAGATGTTATGACAGACCTAGATGGTTGCACAATCCTGTCTATTAGTTTAAGTCCACTGAAAATCACCTCATAAAGAAGGTGGGGCCCTTACATTCTAGCAACCCCCCAGAATCCACAGAACCCTTGTAGGATCTGTGAACTTCCTCATCTCAGTGGCCAGACCCCTACTTCTAGATTAGTAGCTTTCCAACATTTAAAGTGCATCAAGCCCTTCAGGAAGATTAGTTAAAACAGATTTCCAGACCCCACTTCAGTGATTTCATCTTGACTGGTTCTGATGTCATACCCAAGAACTCCCATTTCTAAGACCTTTCTGTGTTACATAGTGACATAGATAGATCATGTTCGCTACGCTCAGAACCACAGATTCTAGTTATTACTCACAATCCGTTTGCTAAATGTATCTACCATGTTAGCTGGTACAGATTGCTTAATGAATAGAATAAACAGCACATGGTTCCTGCCCTTAGGAGATTTCCTGTGTGCTGATGGAGATACAAAAGTGGACACGTCATTAAATTCTTTTTTTTTTTTTTGTCAGTTGTGGGGCTGAACTCTGGGTCTGGGCGCTGTTCCTCAGCTCTTCAGCTCAAGGCTAGCTCTCTACTACTTGAGCCACAGAGTGCCTCTTCTGGCTTTTTCTGCTTATGTGGTGCTGAGGAATCGAGCCCAGGTCCTCATGCATGCCAGGCAAGCACTCTACCACTGAGCCGCCTTCCCAGCCCATCCTTAAATCTTATGTCAATGACAAAGTTCTCATAAAGACCTGCTCCTTGGGCATAAGAATGTTGTGCTTAAGTGCAGTTTGGAATATGAATAGAGGCCAGACATACAAGAAGAAAGGAGGGTATGTCCCGGAACTAGGGAGAATACAAAGAAATGCATGTAGAGAATTGCAAGTGGTTAGATGTGGTCACACCATCTTCTCCATGTGGTCATCTCAGGAGATGGGGCTAGAGAAGAACTGTGGTAGTTTCCTAAAAGAGGAACTCCATAAGCTGAGTTTTGGGGTGGAAAAAGGCTCTTCTTCTTTCTTTATCAGGTAAGTAGGTCCCCTGATAAGATGCGTCTCAGAGGTGGGGTGCATTCTGATGACTCTTCCTAGAGGCCTGACTGAGTTCTGAACAGAAAAGAGAAGCTCATTTTTAAAAAAAAAACCTCTTAGCTGGGCGCCGGTGGCTCATGCCTGTAATCCTAGCTACTCAGGAGTCTGAGATCTGAGGATCACGGTTCACAGCCACCCCAGGCAGGAAAGTCCGTGAGACTCTTATCTCCAATAAACCACTAGAAAACCGGAAGTGGTGCTGTGGCTCAAGTGGTAGAGCGCTCACCTTGAGCTGGAGAACTGAGGGACAGCGCCCAGGCTCTAAATTCAAGCCCTAGGACTGGCAAAGGAAAAATAAAATTGCAGTCTTAAAAATCCTCTTGACACCATGCAGAATACATGCCTCTCCAGGATTAAAAAATATATACCTCAAAAGTGAAAGGAAGTGGTCAGATGTTTTATTGCATTTAATTCCTGTGGCCCAGGCATACCCAGTGCAAGTATACATACATTAATCTGTGTGTGCAGGCATGTGCACATATTGAGTGCACACACACACACATATACACATGCAGACACACACACACACACACACACACACATTCTCTACCATCTCTACCCACCAGGGAGGCAAAATTTCCAAGGACCAATTGCGAAGAGAACTGAGTTTCCAGACCTTCAGCACACCCTCCAAGATCCTGAACACAAACCTTGATATTTCTCTTCCACTAGCAGGATGTTTTCCTACAAGTTTGTTACAAATATTCCTCTGTGTTGATATTTTAGAATTTTTTTCCCACAAACCTCTCTGCCAAATGCTTTCATCTCAAACACATACTTGCAGTTTGCTGGGATTCAGGTTAACACACACAAAGCACCCATTGTTGAAATTCAACTCACTTGTGAATTTAGGTTGCCTTCAGAGCCTGGAACTTGTCAAAAGGTTTGACTCTTCAACAATAAGGCTCACCAGAGTCTAATCTACCCTTTTACATATTCAATTTATTTCATAGGCTTGTCTTATGCTTCACCTTTCCCCTTGACTCCCTACTAGATACCCTTGAGTTATCTTGGTGGACTATGTTCTCATATTTCTGGGCTTCAGATTCAGGCTCTTTCTGGAACATTCTCCCTGATCTATGCCTAGCTCACTCATATTCTTTCTCCATTTCTCCCCTTCATCTTTGAAATGAGAAGATTGATGTAAGTCACTTTAAATCATGTTCCCCAGGTCACATGGCTATACAAAGAAGAAGTCTTGAGTTTGAACCCAGTCAACTCAATTCTGAACTCTCAAACATCCATACCCAATGACATCCTTCAAATCTGAGTCTCCATCAGTACCAATTTCATCTACAATTATATTAGACATTATTACAACGGTCCATTTCCTCCTACTATTCTTCTGAAACACACAGAAGTTGTCTCTCATTCAACAGGAGTCCCTGACACACAGTAGGCTTTTCATGATTATTTGAGAAAGGCGTGAGTAAATTAGATGTCAGTTGAGGTAGCATCTATGAAGAAAACATGTATCAATCCAGTTAGTGATGTAAACTCTAGGCTGTGACAAAAATCAATGAGAAAACTAAAGTTTTCCAGTGCTTTGGAAATTTGGTGCTAGTATGAAAATTATATAGCAGTATGAGTGGTTCTCATTTTTCTGATAAAAAATCATCATGAAGCCTGCTGAGGTGAGCATGTATTTTGAAAAAGAAAAATCTGATTTATAAGACAATTCTAACAGTTAATATACTTCAGTTGAATGCCTGTGTTTGGATAACAAAATTGAGGGCGGAGGAGAGTTTAGCTGATCAAGCTAGCTGCCAGTGGTTAACTGTTGATACAAGGGAGAGAATTGGGGCGGGCAGAAGGACACTTGAGTACCAAGAAGGAGTAGGTACAGCAGGAAAGACTGGGGAGTTTCCTTTCGAAAAGGGATCTGACTTCACAGGCTGGGGCAAAAAGATTGCTGGACTTCCTCCTTCACCAGGAGAATGGAGTCTAGAGTCTGAACTTCTAACTGGTAGCACAGGAAATGAGTTGGCTTCCTGACTGGTGTGTGTCCTTCTTCTTTTGATATCTTCTGAATGACAGTGTTGCTCCTTTGTAGTTAGTTCATAGAGACATACTTCTCCGCTTAGCATTTATATAGGAGCAGGATCATCTGGAAACTGACCTCTTAATGGTCAGTGAGAAATTTTGGCTTCCATCATTTTCAACGCTATAGGTTTTCTGGTAAAGAACCACAGCCCCCATCCCTTTTCTATCTGAAGGTGGTCATTTTTCTTTTTTTCTTTTTCTGTTTTCCTTTTCCTCCTTGAGCTTCTCATCCCTGTATCATACAAAAGAAACTACAAACTTGAAGATATTATGGTATTCTGTTGCCAAACCAATTGTTCATCCCATTCTCTCCCAGAAAAAAAATTATAATTGATACGTAAGCTCAACTTCATTGTGGCTTGCATGACCCTGAATGATCCAGTCCAGTAATCACATGAGGATAGTGAACACAAGAAAGGTGCTTCATCTAAACTGAGTGCTCTGAAAGACACACAATGCATGCCGATGAATCCATGCAAGTGGATATGGAATTGCATTCGCAAAAATTGTCGGTAGTTGTCATTTATTGAAATGAAAATATTTTGACTATTTTGAGCTACCTAAAACATATATTCCTGGTTCCATATTTGAGAGGATGGGTAGAGCTGGGAAGGATGAGTGACACTGACCAAGATGTATTGTACTCATAAACTGATAAGTCGGATTGAAGCCTCTTTGTCCTTCTAACTAAAGATAATTTCAAAATTTATAGAAAAATAAATTTAAAAAAAATAACAGTAAAAAATCAACTATTCAATTTAATTTCACTTGTTTCTTTTTGAGAATTGTAAATTGGGTATCTAGGTAAGTTCATATTATGTATGTGGCTCAATCAGATAGCAGTGATGTAATCCTAGCTACTCAGGAAGCTGAGATCTGAGGATCATGGTTCAAAGCCAGTTCAGGCAGCAAGTCCATGAGACTCTTATCTCCAATAAACCACCAGAAAACTGGAAGCGGCACTGTGGCTCAAGTGGTAGAGAACTAGCCTTGAGGTCCAGAGTTCAAGCCCCATGACTGACAAAATTTGCCATTGTGCTCTAGATCTAGGTAGTAAGGTCTGGTGACAGTTTTAGAAGCCTTGCTGATGAAAAAAAAAAATGGGCATAATGATACCCCCTCTGCTATTAGGGATCTGATTAGAGATGTCAGTGGAAGGACTTCATAACCTGCAAATTTCTCTCCAGATATGAACCATCGTAGTGACATCTCCCAGATGTGTGGGACAAACCATTGCTGACCATCTGCAAGGAGAAAACATCTGGAGGTCTGGCATGCCACCATCTCAGTCTCTGTTACCCTTTCTCCTCCCAGGCCTTCTCCCACTCAGGGCAGCTTGCCAGTGCTAAGGCTGCAGTGAGAAGAATAACATTCTTGTGTTCTCGGACCAGTATGGAAATTCCATCCCTCCTCAGTTTCCATCGTGTCAATTCTGCACTGAGGGTCCATTAATACTCCTTATGGGAAGGGAGGAGGGTGGTGAGGGAGAGAGGGAATGGTAATCCCTTTTACTGAGATTTTTACTAGCACTCCTAGATGAAATCTTTCCATCCAGTCACCAAGGTGCTTATTGGGTCATGACTACTGCTAGAAGGTGATTTGAAAAAAGAAAAAAAAATAGACCAACAGCAAAAGAATGCCTCATTGAGGCAAAGCATGCATCCATTACAATTTATTTCAAGATTTTTTTTTCCTGTTTGCTTCCCCAAATACAACAGTGTCTGGATTATTTCTTATAGCAGTTTTGGATATAAGGCTGCAAAACTGCTTTATAAGGAGTCCTGATAAGTCAGTCAATTCAGTTCAGTGTATTTTCATTCACCGTTAACTTTGCTCCAGGAACCATCTTGATAATATAGCCAGAGGTGAATGGAGCATCACATCCTCTCTACACATTTCATGGACCTTGGCAGTCTAGTTACAAATCCCAGAACTTCCCAACATGTTCTGTTAGGACTGACATGAAAGTGACCCCTGCTTTTCTTGGGAATCTCAGAGGAGGTACGGAGGTTCAACTGTGGACTGCCCAAGTCCAGCATAGAATCACACCCATAGTCTTTATTAAGGTGATCATGAATGAACAATAAACTCTGTCTCTTAAAATACAACTATGGTCTTGGGCCATAGTTGAATATATATGTCAGGATTCTTAGACTATAAGAGATAGTAGCAGCATTTGACCCCAAAGTAATTTATGACAAATATTTGGGGTAGATGAGCTCAAGAGGAAGACTGAAGAGAACATTTGAAGGAGTGAGAAGATCTAGCTGTATTGGGGACCTAGCAGCAAGAATAGCTCAAAATATAGACCTGCATTACTCTGCTCAAGAGTTCCAAATCCTGGAAGGATGCCAGTTGGCCACACATAGATAAAATATCTAAATAATGAGAGACATCTTAAGTGAGGGAAGCCAGCAACTTAAGTTCCACCAAGATGGTACCCAAGGGGGGGTGGTGGTTGCTCTCCACGCTCTCCCTCAAAAACCATCAGACCATTTCTGAACAAAGTTGCAACAGTCTGAAAAGAAAAATAAGGTGGGAAAGAAACTCAAAGCAGTTTTAGCATTTCGTTGATGTAGGACCCTTGGCAAAAACTATATATAGGAGCAAAAGCATGGTGATGCCTAAATGTGATTCTTCACTGTAGTATGATTAGCATAAGAGAGAAAGCAATGGACTTGTTCTATTGTCATTCTTGTCTGTGTCACTATAGCCTAGGAATATTGTAGTTTTCCTCATTATAAAAGGCTGCAGTGTGTTCTGCGACTGTTAACATCATACTGACACTGGGATGAAGAGATTAAACAATTTCAACTTAGCCCAGTTACAGATGTGCTGGGAAGGCTTTGAGCTTGGCCCATCCCCAACTGGAAATTTAATTTGAAGACTTAAAAGGAACAAGGGTAGAAACTGTTCATCTGTGTCCATGCCCCATGCATCCAGTCAACCAAGGAAATCCTTGCTGCCCTTAAACCATCCTGAAGCCATCCTTTGTTCTGGTTTTGTTTCTTGGATTTGTTTGTGAGTACAAGCTTTAGTGTCTTATGCAATGGGACATGAGGTTGGGTGTGAAGCTCTTTCTCCCTGGAGTTGGGTTTTGTGGGAACTAGTTGTAATGCCAAGGGAATAGATAAGAAAAAAAACTAAAGAAAAGGCAACCACAGGCCTTCACTAAGCACTTACTGTTTACCAGGCTCCATTCCAGAAACCTTCTTAATTATTTATATCTTCCTAGGATCTTAGTGAGGTCAATGCATCTGGTAGTTCCTGTCTTTCTGGTGAACAAATTGCGTTGTAGGTCTATAAAGTCATGATGTCTGAGGAAGCTGGGATTTACACTCCAGTTTGACCTTATAGAGTAACATTCATATCTCAGAATTATTCTATCCCTTAACAATTCCTTCTATAGGTATTTTGTTCTTTACTGCCTCAACTTCATCTCTACTTGGGTGCCTTTCCACTTGTATCTCTATAATCAAAAGCCTACCATAGTCCCCTTCCCACCTCCACCTTAACAAGTAGCACTTTATATTAAGGTTCCCTGTGCCAACCCCATCCTGGTCTCAACCCTTCTGTCTTGATCCCCAATAAAAAAGTGTATTCCATCAGCTTGCTTTTGAGATGTCTAAGGATGGAATTGGGTCTCAATGTATTCCTCCATGTAACTTTATATATATGTTCTTTGGTTGGACAGTCTCTAGATCTGTGATTCTCAAACATGGCATGCACCAGAGCAACCTGGAGGAACTTGCCAAGATATAGATTCCTTAAAGACTACAGGTGTGATTCAAGTGGTAGAGTGCCAACAGTGAGCAAAAAGCTAAGCAAGATCACGAGGCTCTGAATTCAACCCTCAGTATTGGCACAAACAGCAAGAACAAGAAGTAATCCAGGATTATTACATTATTAGTAGGCACTGGTAGTTCATGCCTGTAATCCTAGCTGCTCAGGGGGGTAAGATATGGAGGACTGCAATTTGAAGTCATCCCAGGCAGAAAAGACTCCATTTCTAACTAATCAGAAAAATGCTGGACTGAAGGCATGGTTTAAGTGGTAAAAGATTGGTCATGAGCAAGAAGGTCCCATAAAACCACAAGGCCCCAAATTAAAAAGTAATATATGGTACATATACTTACACATGTACATGTGAATACAAAGTATACACTTATTTATGTATGTGTATATATATGTATGTGTGTACATATGTATGTATTTTTTTTACCCACCAAGTCTCTCCTAAGATTTACTCAGTGTAATTTCAGCAAATGGGCCAAGGAATCTCACTTTTCCTCAATTCTCCCATTCATTTGGATATTTCAACTCAATTCTCTAAAATACATTGCCGCAAGAGATCAAGATCCGAAAGGAATGAAATTTTCCCAGGGCTATGGAACCCATTGGTTATGTTTTGATTTTCTGATAAGGCAAAGCTGGCCTTCTAGATCCCTGAAGACAGTCCCTATAAGCACTGACTTCTTGTTCTGACCCAGGAAGACTGTTGATAGTAGAGTTGAATAGCTTGCAAGCGACTGAAGAAACTAACGTCATCTATGAACATAAAACCTAGTGAACCACAAGCAAGCTGGTGTTTGTGCTACAAAACCACCTGGGAATGCTGGCCTGACTTGGCACCTGACTTGATTTCTGAGAAAAAGTAAAGCTTTTTTTCCTACCTGCTCAGAGTTCAAAAACAGGGATGGGCCTGGGGTTACCACAGGGCCAGGAATGCATTGGAGATTAAATCAGGGAATATTCCACTCTTGGTTCTGCTACATACATGACCTTGGACAGGTTCATTTTCCTTCGTGGCCCCAAGTCTGAAAATGAGGTTCTGAGAATACTTGTGAAGGGGTGATGGGAATGGATTCATAGTTACTATGTCTTATGTTAAAGCTACAGTCTGACTCCACACCAATCACTTCCCTGAGTATGAAGCTTTGTTCTGTAAAATGGAAGTGCTGACAGCTCCCATATGAAGTGTGTATGAAAACTCAATGAGAATATAGCAACTAGCTTGCTTTGCACAGCCCCTGGCCATGGAAAACGCTCAACCAGTGGCATTCAATTGCTCTTCATGTTATTGAAAATTGTAATTCTAATTGGAATTCCTAAGTCCCAGGCTCCCTGAACAAGAGGAAGAGTGTTCACATTGGAATAGGCTTTTCCAGCTCATGTACAAAGCCTCTAGTATCTTGGTGGCCCCTCAGAAATTCTACAAATAGGTCTCTCGGCAGACTCCAGGGAAGAAAGAAACCCATGGGCCTACTCTGGCTTGAAGATACTGTTTGAACACAAAATTCTCATTTCAATCTTAATGTCCACATCCACAGACTGCAGATCTTGAGTGCTGTGTTAAGAGGCAAATAAGAATGGATTGAAGATGATGTGTGTCATTGGAACACTGTTTCTGAGCAGCTAGCCAAGAGCCCAACCTAACTTCAGTTCTGTAGACATAAAACACGATCCAACTCAGGAATTCACATCTTAGATGGAAATGGGAATCTCAGGATAACATTAAAGCCACAGAGCTAAGTAGAAACATCATAAAAATACAGAGATTGGGAGAACACCAAAGAGAAAGCCCTATTTTGGAATTTGAGTGGATAGTGGTGTCATGATAGTGCATCTTTTGGAATAAATAACTATTCTCCTCCAGGGGTTGGCATTGTAAAACATCCATGTCCTTTACAGATACATAGGACTGCTGACTCTCTTCTCAAATATGGGCTGTAAGAACTTGAAAAACCCTAGGATAGTAAAGCTAAAGGATGCCACAATGAAATTCTAGTCCAAAGAACCTCTTTATGAAGAGAGACTTGAGGTGACTCTCAGAACAAAAAGTCTTCCAGTGTGGGATATTGGATCCAGAGCTTGCTACCTGCACTGACACCCTTCCCCAGCCTCCTGTTGCTTTTGCTTAAACACACACACACAGAGAAGCACGCGCGCGTGCACATGCATGTGATCCTGTTTGTCCAGCAGGGGAGGGGCACACCTGTGGCCCCCTCACCCTTCCCCGCTGCCAACTCTTGTAAAACAGGAAAACAGAACTGCTTGGCTTGGGCTATAACATGCACAAACACATGGGGCAAAGTTTCCAAAGGGAGACAGACAGTGAATGCCTTTCAGGGTCTGGCAGTTTTACAGTCAGAAGCCAATTAAAAAGCACACCCCACACAAAGCCTGTGGATTTTGTTTGGCTGTGGCCTTCTCTCTAGACCTTTAATGTGCTGTATAGATAGAATAAATGGGAAGGACCACTGTTCTCCAAGGAACTGGAACACTCCAGGGGTTTCCAGAGGATCTTTCCCCAGAGTTCCCTCCTGCCTTCCTGTGGTAGAAACTATTGCACACATCTTTTCTTGTGAAAATAAGTCATTATCATAACTATTTATGGAGACATTTTGTTGCTAATGGCTTTGTTAAGTTTTGCTTAATGGTTGTGAAATGTTGACAATGGCCTTGTCAACATTTTCTAATTTAATTTGTTCATCAGTCCTGTCTTTAACCCCAAAGTAGAGGACAAGAGTGAGGCCTAGAACAGTTAAACTGATGTCTGCTCACTTGAGCCTTTTAGCAAGACCTAGAGAGTATGCCCTTCAATTTTCTCAGAGTCCGGGCCCCTCCCCACTGTAAACGGCTCAGCCTGTATTTAAAATCAGATTGGCTTGCCTCCAGAATGTCTGATGTTATCACACTGCATTTAGTTAGCTAAGTTCTGGGAGCTCCTTATGGGTGAGAGTTGGTTCTGTTCACCTCAGTGCCCCAGATCTGGACATCAGTACTCAGATATTTGATGGAGGAGTTGGTTCTCAACTAAGATATGTAAGTACAGTGTTCACCAGTTGGAATTACTTTGCCCAACTTTTAATCTCAACATCATCACTTAGGAGCTATAGGATTTAGGGCAGATTAACCAGTCTGTGTAAACCTCATTTTAAAGTATTTTAACCAAAACAACACATGGCTTGTTTACAGATAGTGACATAATATAATCACATAGAACCACTGATAGGATGAGGAGTCACAAAATGGGAGTCATCAGGCATTGTCTGAGTTTATTGTAGTTTATTCCTGAAGCCTGCCTAAAGCTGATAGCTTTTGACCACGTCAAAGGGAGTCACTTAGGGGTGATTTCCGGTGCGCTCCTGCCATACACCTCTGTGTGGTCACAACTTCTTTATCTAAGGGTGGAAAACATGTGAAGTCTCATCCTTACCAGCACAGTGGGACTTGAGTTCCCCTTACATTTTCTTTTTTTTTGGGGCGGGGGTCCGGTCGTGGGACCTGAACTCTGGGCCTGGGCACTGTCCCTCAGCTCTTCAGCTCAAGGCTAGGGCTCTACCACTTGAGCCACAGCGCCACTTCCGGCTTTTTTCTTTTTGCTTATGTGGTGCTAAGGAATCGAACCCAGGGCCTCATGCATGCAAGGCAAGCGCTCTACCCCTGAGCCACCTTCCCAGCTCCTCCCCTTACATTTTCTGTGGCAGCACATGAATCAATCTGCTTACACAGAGTCCAGGGTACCAGACTCAACAGCCACATTTGGACCTCAAGAAATGTACTCATTACCTTGCTCATGGAACTGTAACCCCTCTGTACAGTATTTTCACAATGAAAAAAAATTTAAAAATTTTCTTTTTCTTTTTCTGATGAACTATCTTCAAAAATATTGGTCTAACCTCCTTTCCTGCCATAGCAAAATGCACACACACACACACACACACACACACACACACACACACACACCCCTCCCTACCTCCCTACTCTTGATAGACTGATGATGGTTGGGTAGGACAAACAAATCCCACAGTTCCAGGAAAAGCAAGCTGAAACCAGAGAGGAGTGTGGATGAAGAATGAGTTGGGGATTTCCTGATGTCAGCTCTCCTTAGACACTACCACTTCTTATGAGAGCCTTGGGTGGGACCAAGGCAGGGGGAATTCTACATACTTTTGGCAATCTTGCTATTGCATTAAGTTCCAACATTATGAGCATGTTTCTCTGAGTTAGATAGAGGTTTGTTTTCTTTAAATACCATTTGTATTAACGTTTGAAAATAGTATTTATAATTGATATACCTCACAGAGGTGTTAGACATGAATTCTTTCTGTGAATCAGAATGTGCTAGGCTTTTTCCTCTACCAACCTTTCTTAGTCATCTCTCTAAAATTTATAGTATCATGCATATTCTCTCTCTTTCTCTCTCTCTCTCTCACACACACACACACACTCTTTCTGTGCTGAACTTGGGTCTAGACACTAACCCCTGAGCTTTTTTGCTCAAGGATAGTGCTCTACCATTTGAGCCACAGTTCTACTTCCAGCTTTTTAGTGATTAATTGGACTTAAGAATCAACATGAACTTTTCTGCCTGGTTGGCTTCAAATCACAATCCTCAGATCTCAGTCTCTTGAGTAGCTAAGATTACAGGCATGAGCCAATGTCTCTCTTAAGGAAAAACCCTACTATGTGCCACTGTACATTTTGTTGGCTATATCCCAGCTCCTACATTTCATTCAAGTTGCCAGCAAGCTAGTGTGGTGCCACCACCATAGACCCATTAAGTTGATGAAGAAACTGGAGTTAAGATATCAAGTACTCACCTGTAAGCCATATGACACTAATGGAATCTGATTCAAGTTTGATCAGGTGCAGATTCCTGCTACAGAAAACGACATTTTTTTTTGTACTGGGGCTTGAAATCATCAGTGTCTTGTGTTTGCACTTGGCTTTTTCCATTCCGGGCTGGTGAGTCACATCTCTAGTTCCTCTTGTAGTTTTTTTTTTTTTTTTTTTGTCGGTTGTGGGGCTTGAACTCTGGGCCTGGGCGCTGTCCCTCAGCTCTTCAGCTCAAGGCGAGCGGTCTACCACTTGAGCTACAGCCCCACTTCCGGTTTTCTGGTGGTTTATTGGAGATAGGAGTCTCACGGTCTCTCCTGCCTGGGCTGGCTTTGAACTGCGATCCTCAGATCTCAGCCTCCTGAGTAGCTAGGATTACAGGCATGAGCCACCAGCGCCGGGCCCTCTTGTAGTTTTTGAGCTCATTTTTTTTTAAATCACATTGAACGAAGAAAATGGAACCCAGTAGAAATGGGTTGCCTCAGTAAAGGATTCAATCCAAGCTTAAGAAAAGGGTACACATGACAGGCATTCAGATCAAGACTTGGCAACGTGGCAAATACAGTTAATTGTATTTCTTAGTTTTGTTTTCAAATTTTGGTAAAATGAGGATTCTCCTTTAAGGATGCTAACTCTGGGAGAAGAACAGACATTCACACCATAGGAGGAATTTGCTTCATCTTTGCATTATGACATACATGAACCTAGATCTTAGGTCCTCTAGATAACTAGCTTACCCGACCTAACTTCACTGTACTCATTATCCTTCAGCAAACACATTGGGAATAGTTCAGTTGACATTTAAAAGGAAGTTTCAATGTACGAAAGCTAGATCTAACATGCACTAGGAGGTAATAACTTATACAGGTATCTAGGCATTCACATACAGTGAGGCCAAAGGAGGCTACTCTGAGTAGAGGAACACGAAGGTACAATACCTCTGTGCCTCTGATCATACAAAATAACATTTATTGCTGGGCGCCAGTGGCTCACGCCTGTAGTCCTAGCTACTCAGGAGGCTGAGATCTGAGGATCGCGGTTCAAAGCCAGCCCAGGCAGGAGAGACTGTGAGAATCCAATCTCCAATAAACCACCAGAAAACCGGAAGTGGCGCTGTAGCTCAAGTGGCAGAGCGCTCGCCTTGAGCTGAAGAGCTGAGGGACAGCGCTCAGGCCCAGAGTTCAAACAAAACAAAACAAAAACAACAACAAAAATCCCAAAATAACATTTATTGAAATGAACTCCAGGAAATGGAAACAAGATTTTTTTTCTTTTGCTGTTCCTTCTTTCTTTCTCTTTTATTCATTCATTCATTCACTCTTTCTTTCTTTCCTCTTGTTCTGTTTGTTCATTTATATACCCTCAGGAATGTAAGTAAAGGTACAGAAATAGAGGTACAAAGGGTGAACAAATGCAGCAGGTACTCACTGGACACTATTTTGAAAATGAACTCTACAACTTGTGGGTGAGGAATGGGAGGGAAACAGGGAGAGAATGAGGAAGTACATTTCCAAAAGGAAATGTACTTTTTTTTTTTCCGGTCGGTTGTGGCCTGAACTCTGGGCCTGGGCGCTGTCTCTCAGCTCTTCAGCTCAAGGCTAGTGTTCTACCACTTGAGCTACAAAGCCACTTCCGGATTTTTCTGCCTACGTGGTGCTGAGAAATCAAACCCAGGTACTCATGCATACAAGGCAAGGACTCTACCATGGAGCCACCTTCCCAGCCCCAGGAAATGTACTCTCTAACTGACATATAACTGTAACCCCTCTGTATATCATCTTTATAACAAGTAAACAAATTTAAGTAATTTTTTAAAAAGGAAATTCCAGTTGTGTTTCCGTAAAGCTATCCAAACATAAATAAATAAAAGGGGGCTGTAACATTAGAACGTTTCCCCATGACTGAGGATCTAAGCTTGCATCACCTTTCGCCTGGAAAATGACAATGGATACCCTCTCTTTGGCCTGTCTCCAATCCATCTTTTTCCTCACAGAAGGAATTAGTTTTTTTCTTAAAAAGTTGACTGTTTTACTCCTTTGCCAAACTCTTTTAGTGGCTCCTGTCTGCTTTAAGATATGAAAAACTTCTTGTCTAAACTCCAAATGGTCTGCTGAACTCCTTGCTCTGTGTGTGTGTGTGTGTGTGTGTGTGTGTGTGTGTGTGTGTGT
>NW_012267343.1:5631021-5659723 GCF_000151885.1 Dipodomys ordii | reverse complement strand
TGTGTGTGTGTGTGTGTGTGTGTGTGTGTGTGTGTGTGTGTGTATGTGTGTGTGTGTGTGTGTGTGTGCTGCAGTAATTTCTTTTGTTTGTTTGCTTTTTTCTTTAGGCAGTTTTGGGACTGAACTCAGAGCTTCGTACCTATCAGTCAAACACTATTCCATTGAGCCATACCCCCAAACCTTTGGTTCTATGGTTGAGAGAGAGTCTCAAGTTTTAGAGAGTCTCAAGTTTTTGCCTGGGCTGGCTTGTAACACAGTTTTTCTACCTCTACCTCCTGAGTGGCTGGGACCACGAGTGTGAACTTGTTTTTGGGACAGGGTTTTAGTAAGTTTTGCCTTGGGCTGACCCTACATGCCAATCTTCTACTGTCTTCATGATTCCTATTGCTTAATGAAAATGTGTTTTGTCCTTTGAATGAATTACACTTTCTTTTTATCTCTGGACTTTTGTTCATTCCCCCCACCCCCCATTTTTGTCTGGCTTATTCCTCATCATTCTTTCAACCAAGCTATCGCTTTTTCAAGAATGCCCTTCAAGACTCTTCCAGCGTTGCTCAAGGGTAGTTCAGAGAACCTGTATTCTTCCATGCAGGCACACCAACAGGTTGTTTCCCTGACAAATGCTTAGGAGACCACAAGTTCCCAAAGGGCAGGGGGATTTCTCTGTCTTTAGTTGCATGCCCTGCGCCTGGAACACTGTATCTGCTCAGTAAAATTTGCTCAATGAATAAACCAAAGTCCCTTTGTATCATTCCGCTGGTAAGAAACACCACCCAAGCAGAAAGAGAGACAAGAAGAATTTTTAATGCACAGAAAGTCCTGCAGGGACTCTGGGCAGACCCACAGGTATCGGGAAGAAGCAGAGGTCCTGGAAACTCATTAATGTCAGAGGTGGGGGGGGGGGATGAAAGGAAGGGAGGGAGAGAGAGAGAAGAAGAAGAAAAGGGAGAGAGGGAAAGGAGAAAGAGAGGGAGAAGGAAGGAAAGACAGAGAAAGAGGGAAGGAAAGAGAAAGAGAGAGGGAAAGAGAGAAAGAGAGGAAGAGGGAGGGAAAGATAGAGGAAGAGAGGAAGGAGGGAAAAGAGAGAGAAAAGAGATAGAGAGAGGAAAAGAGAGAGAGTCTTTAGAGACCCAGCTTCCTCCCTGCAACAATCTTCAAGGCTTTCTTCCTGGTGCTGTCTCTCCAGAGGTCTCCTCCAGGGGTCCATGATCGGAAGGAATTTGAATGTGGCAGAAGGGAGGAAGGAGAGGAAAGGCCACTTGGTCTCTACCTGAAAGCTCCTGCCCTCCCCACTGACTTCCATTCATAAGAAAATGTTTAAAAAGGAGAGACATTTGATAAGAGTCAAATAATATCTTAGAAAAAAATAAAGATAGAGAGGAAAAAAAAAGAATAATTCCATTGGTTATAAAGTTCTCTGTCCTCTTTATCCACAGGAGAAACAGTTTGCTTTGGCCTTGCTGGCAAGCTTCGTCTCCCAGGCCCATCCTCAGCTGCCCCTTGCCCACCCAGGCCCCAGGATCCAGGAGAGTACCGCTCTCCCTCGGAGAGTCTCTGTGCTCATGGAGGGTAGTACCCTCCCTCACCGGCCCTTGGATTCCCCATAGGTGTTTCGGGCCATGGACACCATCTTCTCCTCGCATGTGATTTTGGTGTCCTTGAGGATGCTGTACCACACCATGCCTGCAGGCCGGACCTCCTCACTGCGGCAGAAAAGGTAGGGCACGGTGTCTACTCGGCTCTGGATGTAGGGGCTCCGCAGGAGGCTGGAACAGTGGCTGCTCACTCTCTCCAGCCGCCGCAGGATCAGGTGGGCCTTCCTGAAAGGCAGAGGAGACAGTAGTAGTTAGGGAAGAAGTCCAAAGCAGGAATTAAGCCTTAGAAATGGTGACTGTATGTCAACAGACCCCCAGGAATGCAACTTGCTACAATGACTTCCTACCTACTTTCCCAGCCTAGCTGTGGTATAGTTTAATACCTATTCAAGCCAACAGCAATACTAACTACTCAGGAGGCTGAGATCTGAGGATTGCAAATGTAATTAAAAAGCCAACCTGTGCAGGAAAGTCCTTGAGATTCTTATCTCTAATTAACCACCAAAGAAATAAAGCCATCATCCGTGCCCTGCATCTTGTATATACATTTTTCTAATTTGGGGAGGGGAAGGGAAATAACAAAATGCTGAAATAAGGATACAGGTCTACCCATTGTAACAATGGGTAACAACAAGACACTTCCTTGAAAACAAACTTTACAGCTTTGTTGGGGGGGGCGTGAAGAAGTTAGGGAGGTAGAGGTGGGGAGGGAAGGGATAGTAGGAGAAAAACAAAGAAGGGGGTAACAATGCTGAATAGGAAGTGTACTCATTACCTTACTCATGTAACTATAACCCCTTTGTACAGTATCTTTACAATAAAAAATATATATTAAAAAAAAAGAAAGCCATCAGTGGCTCACACCAGAAATCCTAGTATTCAGGAAGCTGAGACCTAAGGAATGAGGTTTGAAGCCAGCTTGATGAAGGAAAAATCTGTGAGACTCTTATCTTCAGTTAACTACTAGAAAGCCAGAAATGGAGCTGTGGCTCAAATGAACACTAGCTTTGAGCAAAAGAGCTCAGGGACAATGCCAAGGCTCTGAGTTCAAGCCAAAAGGCTGGCACAGAATAAACAAACAACAACAAAACCTCTTCAAAATCTACCTGAAGACCTATCCTCTTCAGGCATGCGAGTGTAGAAATCCAAGAGGCAAAAACCTCTGACCTAGTTTTTTCAAATAGAAATAGAATCAACCCTTGAAAGTTTGAAAACTATCAGCACAGGAAATCTGATCAAACAGAAATTGATTTTATATATATATATATATATATATATATATATATATATTTAGTATAACTGGGCATCAGTGGCTCATTTCAAGGATCCTACTGTTCAGCAGGCTGAGAGATGAAGATTGCAGTTAAAGCCAGCCTAGGAACAGAAAATCTATGAGACTCATCTCCAATCAGCGACCAAAAAGCCAAAAATGGGGCTGTGAATCACATGGTAAAGCTTCAGTCTGGATCACACAAAAGCTCAAGGACAGTACCCAGGCCCTGAGTTCATGCCCAAGTATCAGCACATACATATATAAATAAACACAACAAAAATGACAACTAAAATCTGACACTTGCCATGTGCCTGTGTTATCTGCTTGCCAGGGTGGTGTATTTTCATCCATTTAAATTTTTTCACTTACTCTTTACATATAGTTCTAACACCCCAGTCTTTTCACAACTATAGGTGAGCAACATGAGTGAAGCTCAGAAAAATGACATTATTAGACTCGAAAATCAAGTTAACCGTTGGAGCTGAACATTTGAGTCCGGGGCTGAACACTCACAAGTCCTTCCTCCTGTCTGCCTTTGTCTCTTGCACTCTCTCATGGGCTTTTATCCAGTCACGAAGTTCGGAAATTGTGTCCTCTGCGATTCTCTTTTATCAAAGTCTAAATATAAATGTCCCCAAATCAGAACTTCTTAGTGTTCCACTTTTCCCCATCTCTAAAATAGTGAGGACGGTCTTATCTTCATAAGCTGGTTAGGAGATTATGTATAAGAAATGCCCAGACACTGATAGTCAGCTTCCATTACATGATAGTTATAATGATAAAGATTATTATGATGATACCTCCGAAACTAGGTTAAGCAGTAGACTAACTAAGGAAGGAATCATTCTGGATGGTGGTCATCTTTAAGGATTTATCCAGAACACATTATCACTTAGAGGATCTCAGAGAAATCTGATAGTATTGTGGTTAAAGCTAGGCGTGATCTAGGTCCAGAGTTTCTTTTCTTTTTTCTTCTTCTTTTTTTTTGTCAGTCATAGAGCTTGAACTCTGGGCCTGGGTGCTGTCCCTCAGCTCTTCAGCTCAAGGCTAGTGCTTTACCACTTGAGCCACAGAGCCATTTCCATTTTTCTGGTGGTTTACTGGAGATCGGAGTCTCAAGGACTTTCCTGCTCGGGCTGGCTTTGAACCATGATCCTCAGATCTCAGCCTCCTGAGTAGTTAGGATTACAAGTGTGAGCCAGCAGTGCCCGGCTAGGTCCAGATTGTAAGAACAATTGTAAAGGACATGCTAAACACCCTGCAAGAATACAGCCTAAAACTACCAGGTGACAACTAACAGCCCCACACCAGTCAAGACAATAAAATGGGCTTAAAGCATTGCTGAATGTCCTTTCAGTAAGAACCACTAATCTGGTGTGACCTACTCAACAAAAATGTGGAAACTGAGTCCTAGAGAGAGAAAGGAAGGTCTTTTCCCAGGTATACTATATGTCAGCTCCATTGTCAAAATGTTTGTCTCCCATAAAATCACTTTTTTTGTCTATATTCCAGCATCTTTAAAGCTTCCCAGAAATCCTATGAGACTAACCCAGAGGCTCTCTCTCTCTCTCCTTCTGACTTCCTCATGCCCTTCTGAGACTCCAGGAGAGTTTTACAACACTGACCCCACAAATGAGAGGCTATGTTAAGCACCTATGTGGCAGCTGGAAAAAGACTTGGCTATGGATTAGATTTCGTACCGACAATTTATGAGGTGCCTTTCAAAAGTTCTCTTTGTATAGTTCACCACTTGAGTGGAATATTTCTGGAAGTACCAAGGGTTCACCACATTACAATCATACTCTTTCCATAACCCTCCCTCCTCTTAGGCAAGCACACCACTACCAAGAGCCCTCCGAGATGATGTTCATTTCTCATCCCTCTTTGAGATCTCACTCTGTTCCTGACTAGCGCTATGTCCTTTGGGATATTTACTTCCCATCTCTAAACCTTTGGGAATAAAAAGGGCTGTTGTGAAGACAAGGGAGATACTATAATACTTGCTCAAGAATCTAGCATGTGTCACACAGCTCAACTTCCATTTAGAAGCACCAGTGGGAAAGACAAATGAATGGAGATTATAATGCAGGAATGCAAGAATACAACAGTGATTGTCTCAAAAAGCCATATAAGCTGAATAGGAGCAGAGGAAGGTTCTCACTAGAATGATGGATATCAAAGAAAGCTTCCTAGTGGAAACTGAAGTGTCAGAAATGTGTAGGAGTTGGATAGAGAAGAGGTCATAGATACAACAGAAAACCAAGGAAAGGCATGGGGATTGAAGATAATGTAAGAGCTTTGAAGTATTCTGGCTGAAATACAGGGCCCCAGTAGGCACCAGAAGTAGCAAGGATCCAGGTTTCTGGCTTCCCACCAGTGTCCTCACATGACCCCAATGCATGGAGTAACAGTACACTTAAAGGCTCTAAAGCACTGGCTACTTAGATTCAAGTCCCAGCTCAGCCACTTGTAAGCTGGGCTATTTGGGATACACTTCCGCACTTTAGTTCCCATTGCCTAGTCTTATTTATAACGTGGGCATACTGTAAACTACCACAATGTATTGTTTTATACTTACAAAGGAGTAATGAATCTATAGTGAGCACTCCATAAATGAGGTCTATGATTATTGTCGGGAGGGTAAGTATGGGAGGTATTGAAGGGTTTAAAGAAGGAAAATAACTAGTTTGACTCTGGATTGTTTATAAATATTTTTGGCTGCTTTGGAAATGAGTAGAGGAAGGCCATAATTGAACAGTTTTATACTTTGGGGTGCTGGTTTGATCTTTCTCTCTGAAATAGTTAAAAAGTAAAAAGCTACTTAGTCTGTTTTGTCTTAAATCTGAGGAAAGGGGATAGCATATTGCTCAACGCATCGGCTTACAGTAGGGCTTAGGTAAGTCAATACATGCAAAATGCTTTGAAAATGGCTAACATGATAAACTTAGGAAAAAAAACTTAGAAAGTTAAGAGCCTGATATATGTTACAAACAACCATCACCAAAATCACCACCCTTACCACCCTCACTATGACCACCATTATTGTGCTATTGAGTATTCTTTGCATGCCAGGCACTGAAGATAGGTATACACTGGTTGAAGTCTTGACTGCCTTTATAAGGCAGAGCAGGAGACACACAGTCAAAGATGTTTACAATCTTTAAGTCAGTGATGGAGTGGTGGATTGGAACCCATGCAGAGTATTATTGGATCTAGAAGGCAGGCACCTAATCAAGAATTTGGGAGCTCAGAGGAGTCTATCCAAAGGCTGTGATTGCTGAGCTAGGCTTTCATGAGATCAGACGGTGGAGGAAAGAAGCTATCTCAAGTGAGACCAGAAAGAGCACCAGACAGTTTGAAATGGTCAGTACAAAGAATGAGTAGAAGTCCAGTGAGCTTAGCAGAGATCTGACCATCTCATCTAAGCTCTTCTCTGCTATGTAGAGAGATCTGAATTTTAGTTTTTGCATGATGAAGGGTCCATGCTGATCCAGACAGTCACAAAAAATAAGAAATAAATACAAAATGAACTTGGAAAGGATAATTTTTTTTAACATGGCCAAAGGTTTTGCCCCAAAGACCCAGCCATTTCCTCAGAGAAATTCTTGGACTAAAATTCAAGTGGACAAACACTTCTTTTTTATGAATAATGAAACTGAGTTCTGGAATGAGAAAATGAACTGCCTTAAAGTATGCCTTAAGTTATTAACAGGCAAGGTTCCTGATTTCATTAAGATGAAGCAGTTAGCTCTTGAGTCGCTGATTCACGTTCCAGCTCTACAACTTAACATCTTTGTACGTTATGAGGAAGTTCTTCAATCTCCCTTAACTCTGGGTTACCACATCAGCAAAATGAAAATAACGATTGTGTTGTAGCAGGATGATTTAGCATAGGTAATTCACTTATCTCTAAGTAAATGGTAGGCACAACTCAAAGTAGCATTAATAGTAGAAAGTCAGACACCATTAGGACAAGTTACTTTTCTCCTCTGTTTCCCCATTTGTCAAACAGCAATACAAATGTTTATTTTGAAGAACTGTTGTTAGGCTAAAATAAAATGACTACCATAAATATCCCGCTCATACGTAGTAGTTACCAAATGTATGTATCTAGACAACAAAGACAGGAGGACTACAAAGGTAAATCCAGGGAGAAACTGGATGGAGGTGATCAGTGGCTGGAGAGGAGAAGGGAAAATGAGAGCAAATATGCAAAGTGTTGGGTAATAAATTGTAGGCAGTGGACATCCATAAATCAAAGGCCAAGCATACTTTAAACTTTCCCTGGAGGGGAAATCCTAGGTCAATGACCACTTTTCTTAAATACCAGAAATGGAATCTTCCACTTTGGACTTAAGGTCTCAGGCTTGCTGGGATAGGAAGTAAGAGGTGAAGGAGCCACACCACATGCTCATTTATTGTACATCAGCAGTCAAGAAGGAGACAGGGTTGGCTTGCGAAGGAATCAGAGGCTGGGCCTGGATACAGCTTCTCCGGGAATTGTAGAACCTTTGACCAACCATTCAGTTCCCAGCATCATTACCCAATCAGTTGCTAAAATAGTTATCAGACAGAGACCTAATTTCTAAAGAGATGACAAAGGAAAAAGAAGAGAATCTGAAAAGAAATGTTCCCATTGGCCTCCTCACTATCTCCTTGAGTGGAGCTTTAAATGTCTCTGTGTCAGGCTCAAGCTTCGTGAGAGTTGAGGACATGATGTGGTTGCAAAAAGCTGGAATACAGATGTACAGAGGGTAGATTAGAGGAAATAATGACTCCACTGATACTGCTCTGGTCAGGCCATATCTGGAGGGTATAAGAGTGATGGATAAAGAATGTAACCAAATTATGATATTGGATGGAGTTGCTGAGAGCAGGAATAGAGAAGAGGAGGAACTATAGGAAGAGTTATGTCGCTCTGACAAAAAGACTGTGCAAAAAAACGGACAGTCAAGATGGTAATAGCTATAACTAAACAGCATCACATGCCAACACCATCTTAAATTTAACCCTGCCACAATTCTAAAGTGCATACTTTATTTCCAGTCTATAGGTGGCAGAAGTGAGCCCCTGGCCAGTCACATGACTTGACTAGAGTGATAGAGGGCTCGAAGCCAGATTCAAATCTCTGCAGCAAGTCAACCAAGTGCTATGAAAGAAGCCATCCTAAAGTAAACAGAAAACAGGTATTGTTCAATATACGAAATACTCTTTCTTACAACCTTAAAGATAAAGTGTTCTAACACAAGACTTTCTGTACAGTAGTGTGTCCCCCTTCATTAGAGGAGATTAAGTCAGGAATATTTTACAAAGGAGTTTGCTGGTAGTGGCAGATGGAGTAAAGGTTTCTTGTGATTTATTTGTGTGTTTTCCATGTACATGGAATGGGCATTGGATCACAGAAAAATACCATCTGTTTTGTGTCTGATGAACAATTTACAACAGAACCTGATATAAGATGATTGCCACAAAACTGAGTTTCTGAGATGAGAAGGCCATATTCATTGAGGTGGTAATCATGCTTCAAAGTCAAGGTGAAATTTCATCTTTGGGAAGTCTTATAAAGGTTCCCTGCTATAAGTCATGGTTTGTCCTTCAGTGCTGAGGCATTTCAGTTCTCTGTTGAGAGCCACAATGTATTCTCTCTGAGTTTTGTATCTCCAATGTGTTATACTGAACAAGCAAGATGCTGATTTAATGCCAGAGACACACTTTGAATTGAGACTTTGATTCTTGAGCAATTTGTAGAACCTCACTAGTTTTCTGTTGTTAATCAAAGTCTATTGTTCCAGTGATGGAATGAAATGTATATTCATGGATCTACAATGGATATATATATATATATATATATATATATATATATTATAACATATCAAACAAGATATATCCATTATGCTCATATAATAGGTGTTCACCTAATAGTTCTCACCAGTTTCTTGGACCATAAATAGTTCTTCTAGTATCTAATGCTTAGCTGTGCAAAAGGAATGGAATAATAAGCATGAACTGACTTGAAATTCAAAAATTTAGAAATACAGAAATTCTCTAGCAAGGGTCAATAAAAGAAATAAAATAGGGCTGGGAAGGTGGCTCAGTGGTAGAGTGCTTGCCTTGCATGCCTGAGGCCCTGGGTTCGATTCCTCAGCACCACATAAGCAAAAAGAAAAAAAAGCCGGAAGTGGCGCTGTGGCTCAAGTGGTAGAGCACTAGCCTTGAGCTGAAGAGCTGAGGGACAGCGCCGAGCCCAGAGTTCAGGCCCCACGACCGGACCCAAAAAAAAAAAAAAGAAATAAAATAACACAAGAGCGTTATGTGACCTTAAAGACACAATTAAGCAATTGGAAACATTTATTTAACTTTATAATAGTAAAGAGATGGGTATTTTTAGGGACCCAGGAGAACAAGATTCTGTGTGATAGGTTCATATAATGGAATGGTTCAAGGGCCCTTGAAAAAGTCAATACAGCAGAGTGCTGGTGCCTCATGCCTGTATCCTAGAAAATGAGGAGGCTGAGATCTGAGGACCTGGGTTTGAAGCTGATAGGGCAGACATGTCTCTGACACTCTTACCTCCAATTAATCAGCCCAAAGTCAGACGTGGAAGTGTGGCTCAAATGGTAGAATGTCATCAGTGAGTGAAAAAGGCAGGGAAGCGTGCAAGGCCCTGAGTTCAAGCCCCAGTACCTGTGCGTGAACACATGAGTGCATGAACTTATATATACATTCACATATATATGTGCACTCTATTCATATTTTTTTGCTTTTTATTTTGTATACTTTTGTACCTTTTGTATGATATGGAATGAGCAAAAATTATTTGGAAATTAAATAAATGTTTCTACTTTGAAAATCCAAAGATACTCACATATAGTTAAAACCGATATAACACATTTGTGTTGTGAAGCCATGCTTTTGTGACTTTTCAATAGTTCACTTGGGATTCCTTTCAGAATAAACTTGTAGCAAAATTTAGCTCCAGATCACCACCTCCTCCTCGAAGAAGAAAGGTAGCAGAGCTTAGATACTATCTGAGGATATAGCGCTTCCCATCAGGTTTGGAGAATGATTTGTAAGACATTAAGTAGAAATGTTCTTGGTTGGCTTCTTTTTTTTATCCCTCATAAGAAACCACAAAAACCGTCTTTCCTTCCTTCCTTCCTTCCTTCCTTCCTTCCTTCCTTCCTTCCTTCCTTCCTTCCTTCCTTCCTTCCTTTCTTGCTATGGGGTTGAAGCTGGTCTCAAACTGGTCTCCTGATGACTGGATGTGCTGACATGCAACACCACACCTGGCTCACAAGACCTTTTCCAGAATTGATTTCTTTGAAATGAATCATGGACACTTGATTCAAAGTCATAGTATATGCCTCTAGTTTTTAGCCTTTCTAAGACAGAGATGAGATGTGATTGTTTCAACAACAGCCTTTCAAGAGCGAAAAAGACAGTGTGCAATTCACTGTGCAAAATTCATCTTCATTCCTAAAATGTCAAAATATGCAAGAAAAAACCCAGAACTACATCTTGGTGTCCAGAAATATGGCCCTAAAAGCCCATCTATGCTTTCTTGTCGTGTAAAAATTCCAAGAGAGTTAATCCAAGATAAAGGAAGGGACTAATGCAATCTTAAAGGCATGAACAATGTTGTACCCCATGTTTACTTTCACTAAGGGTGCCTCATTATCTTCCAGCTCTTTTGAAATGAGAAGTGTACATTATCATGCAACGTTGAAAAAGATCTCAGACTGAACATAGCCTTTGATGATTCTGTGATCTCTTAGCAATGTCTGTTATGAAAGTAAGAGTAGCAGATACCCTACACACCCCTCTCCTAGTCTAGAGAGATCAGTTTCACTGAAACCAAATCTCTTCCAAGTATTTTCTCTCTTCTCTCTCCTCTACCAATTTGATCACATATAACTGAACACACAGAAGAGCCCAAGCGGTCAAGGATGCTCTGACTGGAGGAAATTCTGGTCCCTGGCCACCTATTTGCTTCTTATTTTATTTTATTTTTCAAGTCTTCTAATGGGAACCGTATGGCTGGGACAGCTGGGTGTCAGCAGGCCTTCTTGGAGCAGCTGTTTGCAGTAACCTATAGTTGTCATGAGAACCAGGCTCTAGGGAACGCTAGCCTGATAGATTTATTAGGCAGAGGTAAGAGATGCCCTTTGTCACTAACTTTTATGAGGGTATGTCACTCTAGATTCAGAGAGCAGTTGAAAAGATTTGGGAAGTTTGGTGATTGTGAAAGCCAAGAGGATCTTAATAGAGTTCCCATGATATTAGCCCTTAGTATGCTCCAGGGAAAAATTCTTGATCTCCAGAGCCAACCTAGATCTTGGAGAAACAGGATGTACAGGTCTGGAGGTGAAATGACACTCAAGTTGTCTCTGTTCTCTGGTTTTTAAGACCTTTGGGGATTTATGGTTCCTTGGGTTTCCCAGCTGGAAGGAACTTTGGAGATAAACCTTTTATTCATTTAGTTTTTTTTTTTTGTACCAGTCCTGGGGCTTGAACTCAGGGCCTGGGGGCTTTCCCTCAACTTTTATGATCAAGACTAGTGTTCTTCCACTTGAACCACAACTCCACTTGCAGCTTTTAGTGCTTAATTGGAGATAAGAGTCTCAGAGACTTTCCTGCCTGGGGCTAGCTTTAAACTACGTTCCACAAATCTCAGCCTTCTGAGTAGTTAAGATTACAGCTGTGTGCCGTGAGTAACTGGCTGGAGTTAAACCCTTTTATGTTCCCAAGGAAATCTAGAATGGGGATGGAACTTGCCAAAGGTCCCCAAGGTCAAACTGTAAGTTGGTGGCAAAACTAGGTCTTGAACCTTGACCTCTAGGCTCTAGAGAAATGCCCTGCTCTCTCTTCTTTACATGTGGGTTCTTCCTTCAGCAAGAAAGCTCAGGGACAGAACCCAAGCACAAGGTTCAAGTTCTAGGACTGCTATGAAAAGTGGGGGTGGGGGGATGGAGAGAGGTTGTTTCACGTGACTTCTGAGAGAAAGGATAAAAATTCAAGCAGGATTTAGAAAAGCTGTCAAGATCTGACCCTTTCTAACATTTCAACCTGACTTTTCCTTTCCTCTCTCACCTTGACTGCCCCAGTGATAATTAAAGACCCTGTCTAAAATGTATTCTTACTTCACCCCATGTTTGTTACTGTGTTCTTCCAATGAAAACATCCTCCCTTTTCCACGTGGAAGAATCCTTGTTCATTCTTTGTCTCTGCACATTAACCTTCTTATCTTGTACAGAGATTTCTTTTTCCTTTGAGCTCTATGCTTGGATTTGTTCCTCTAGCCACCTATAGATCAGAATACATCACCTCAGGTGTTTTAGGGACCGGCAGCATTGGCCTCATAGGTTACAAGTTCAAAATGCAGGGCCCAATCCACACCACTGTGTAGATACCAATTGTGACCAAAAAAAATACCCATGTTATTATTATTTGGGAAATATTGCTCAAAAGCATCTTTCCATTTTCCTTTTCATAGCCTGCATCTTGTGACATGTTCCCCTATGACTGTCAAATGACTGGTCTCTGTTTCACTGAATGTTGAGTTATGACAAGGCCTGATCTGCCTTCTCTAGTCCTTGATTTCTAGCCACAATACAGGATGTGGCACATTATTAGCAAATGAATCCATGTCAGTTAACAAAGTGAGGTCTCTTCAAGTTGTTGGATAGTTTCAAGTATATCACAGTTTTTTTGTAAAATTTTTTTTATTGTAAAAATAGTGTACACAGGGGTTACAGTTACATGAATAAGGTAATGTGTCCATTTCCTGTTGAGCATCGTGACCTCTTCCTTTGTTTTCCCCCTACTATCCTTTTTCTATAATTCGTTAGATAGTAAGAGTTCCTGATTGCAATTATTTAATAAATGTGACCTATAGTTCCTTGAGAACTCAGAGAGACCTCTGGGGTGGGGCTGAGGTGGGGTACCCAGAAAAGACTCAGCAGGTGGGGGCTCAGCTATTCGATGCTAGCTCCTACCAACATGACGAAGCATCTGGACCATACATTTGTAGATTTGCTCCTGTATCCAGTTATTAGGCAAATATTTATTTCACATCTATGTTTCAAAGTGAACATAGGAGGAAGTAAAGGTGGAGTGAAATGGTAGAGTACCAGCCCTGTTCAGGGGGTCGGGGAAGGGGAAAGCCAAGTTCAGTACGAGCACACACACACACACACACACACACACACACACACACAGAGTGAATATAGGACACAAAATACTACTAAATTATGAATGAGTTACATTGTTGTAGGGGTGGACGAGAGGTGATAATAAGTAAACACACAAGCAGCCTAAAACACTGAAACCTACGAGTTTGATGCAGAATTAAAACATGGGTGGAAAGCCAGGCGCTGGTGGCTCACGCCTGTAATCCGAGCTACTTAGAAGGCTGAGAGCTGAGGAGAGTGGCTGAGGACAGCGGTTCAAAGACAGCCCTTGCAGAAAAGTCCATGTCGTTTGTGAGGCCTGAACTCTGGGCCTGGTCATTGTCACTCAGCTCTTCAGCTCAAGGCTTAGCACTCTACTACTTGAGCCACAATGCCACTTCCAGCTTTTTCTGCTTATGTGGTGCTGAGGAATCGAATCCAGGGCCTCATGCATGCAAGGCAAGCACTCTACCACTGAGCCACCTGCCCAGCCCGTCCGTGAAACTCTTATCTTCAATTAGCCACTCAGAAAAAGCCAGAAGTGATGCTGTGGCTCAATTGGTAGAACACTAGCCTTGAGCACAAGAGGCTCAGGGACAGCAACCAGGCCCTGAGTTCAAGTCCCAGGACTGGCAAAAAAAAAAAAGAGTAGAAATGGATCTTAGTTTCTATATAAGATTCATATAAGATTCTGTATAAGATTCACTTAAGATTCCACTGACTGAAACAGAAACTGGATCAGGGCACTAGTTCATCTAGATTACCTTTTAGATAAGAAGACTGAGCACTAGAAAGAAGCAGAGCCCAAAGTTGTATGGGTTTATTAGCAGGGCCAGCAGGACAGACAGATTAGGATACAGCAATTTTGCTTCTTGCTAATGTGGCAGGGTGGCATATCAGAACAATCTCAGGATACTAGAAATCTCAGAGAAGGAAAAGGAAACTGGGTTACGTGGGTTGGGGCTAGGCGGGGGCAGTAACTGGGGTCTGGCAGGTTAGGGAGTTATCATAGTCCTTTATTACCAAGTAGGTTGCTCTGTCTCTGTGGGTGACCAGAAGGCCTTTCTAGAAGATTTATGTCCTGGAAGTCCATAAAGGATCCTAGCAGGTTGTAAAGACAGAGTCAGGAGTAGGGTTCTGGTTTAGCTTCCACCTAAATTCCCTAAGCCCTGTGAAAAATGCCCCATAAAGTGGAAAGCCTTTTTCCATTCAGGAGCAAGATGGGAGCTCAGAGGACTCACACAGTGGCTTTCATTTAGGGGTCTCTATTGCTGCCTGCCAGCCCACCGCTTTCTAGCTTTTATCTATAGCACCCACCTTTCAAGTGGAGGGGAGAAAGTTGAAAGTCCAGAACACAACTAAACTGATAAGACAGGCCCAATCCTCCAATGAAGCTCTCATCAAACTCCTCTCATCTCTTGGGAGCCTCAGAGTCTTAGGTCATCTCAAAAGTTCTACTGGATTAAGATGAGAGTTTCGTGCACAATTAACTTCTGTGTTCCATGCTTTGCAGCTCTGGGCATCTTACTTAACCTCGGAAAATCTCAAGGAACTTCTTCTTTTAGAAAATAGAAAGAAAATCCTTGCCTGGGTCATTTAGAAGCTTTTATAGCATGAAGCCCCTGCCCACTGAGTATCCCAGCGAGACACAGTTCTCTTCAAGGTGACCTGTGCTACCTTGGCTGAGACTCTTTGGAGTGTTGGTAGATGCACTTCTTGCCACAACTACTGCACTTTTTACTCCTTGCTTTTTCTGATCGATTCCAGACGGCTTTTTTCCCTTAAAGATAGGATTATATCACTTGCCTGTGAAAAACACTGAAAATACTTGCTATTGCCCTAGAGAGATAAACCAAACTCCTTAACCCTATTGGAAGAACATTCAGGATTTCAGGCTATGGCCTCTGTGACCTTGTGACCTCTCCCTTCTTATCTCTAACCACAACTACAGGGAGATTCTTCATTTCTTGCAAACATAGAACTCACCCAAATATAGAAGGGATTCTTCTGAAGTAGGGGAAGGGATGTGAGGTGTTAGTGCTCAAGATGATCCCAGACCCTATGAATCACATTTGGGCAAGTTGGTTAGATTTTCTCCTGTGTTACCCTTCCCATCCTTCAGATTATTTAAAAAGAATACCGTGATTGGGAGGTGTGCCTTTAACATTTCTCTTATTAAAATGAAAAAAAAACCCTGCTATGTACAGGGAAAATCTCTTGCTTCAATAAGATTGAGGGACAATTTTGTTCTGTGCAGGTTTTGTTGTTGTTTGATTATACTAATATTTATTTTTATCAATGACTATGTTTCCTTTTCTCTTAAGGACGGGTGAGTTTGTTTTCCCTTTATGAGATAATACAGTGCTTTTTTCTTCTTTTCTCTTTTTCTTTTTTGGTGCTTGAACTCAGAACCTTGGCCACTATCTTAGCATTTTTGTTCAACCTTAATAATGCTCTACCACTTGAGCTATACCTCTACTTCCTGTCTTTTGCTAGTTAATTAGAGGTAAAGAGTCTCATAGACTTTCCTGCCTGGAATTGCTTTGAGCCTTGACCCTCAGATCTTAGCCTCTTGAGTAGCTAGTGTGAGCCACTGGTGCCTGGTAATACCATGTTTTCTATTCAAATATATATTTCAGTAAGAAGCCTTTTTCTCTGCTCAACACCTATCTTTAACCCTGACATAACTATACTTATCAGCACCCAGTTATTTATTGGATATAGCCCACTGTCAGTATAAGGTAAATGGGTCCAGTAGAATAAACTGGAAATAAAAAAGAAAACAAAAAGTCTTCCTCTCTACTCACATTTCAGAAACACATACCTGGGCCCTAGCTCATCCTCACTCCTCCAGACAAAGTCACCAAACTTTTCATAGTGAGAGTTGTAATGGTGTTGGACTCGGAAAAGCATGGAGGCTGAGACTTCCATCAGCGTGTTGTAGGCAGTCTGTTGCTCCTTCCCGCTTGTGTACCCATTGTACAGATTGTAGATCTTGTCAGCTATCTCTGAGAGGAAAGCAGTACAGATCACTGACCGGGGAAGCAGTGAGAACAAAGCATGACTTGCAAACACGGAAGGCAGAGCTGTGCCGGGACCTCACTTGTGCGGTCTTTGGAGACAGAGAGGTCTTAATGCCGTCCTCACTATGACATTGACTGGTGTGTCCCCCTTCCCTATCTAATAACTGAAGATCAGAAGTAAATGTAAATGTAAATGCAAAGAACTCCACACAGATCCTTTGTACACATGTCGTGTTCATTATAAACTCAATTAATGATTGGCTTATTGTGCTCCTGACTTAACAGAAAATTCCAAGCAAATGCTGAGACTTTGTCAAATTGTGCCAGCTCATCTCAGTGTTCTTTCTCTATTACCCATCTGAAGTATTTCCTACATATTTCTATGTATGTACGTATTATCAGGGCTGATAGGTCCTTGCTCAAAACTTTTAAAGACCATGCAGACTCTTTTTCTTACCATTGAGGGCCATCCCTACTCCTTCAGTCACTCCTGCTAAAAGCCTCAAGAGAAGAAAGCACATTCTTCCAGCTTTGAAGCATCATCTGATCAAAATCTGTGTCCCCAAATATTAACAATGGTTACCTCTAGTAGAATCTGGGGCACTTGGGATCAAGAAAGGAAAAGCACTGACTTTCTATGATATTTTTTCATTCTAACTTTTCTTATTTTTTAAAGTAAGTATATGAGTTATGTGAAAATAAAAACAATAATAAAAATTAACAATAAAATGCCTCAAGTCTTCTTAACTTTGAGGCTTGGTATCACACTGTCTCCTCACATCCACTACCACATACAGCATTGATTTTCAAGCTTCTTATCCATGTAGAACATGGGCTTGTAAACTTGTTTCCACTGCACTGGCTGGATCAGAGAATTCTGGAAATAATTGTTCCACCAGGACTTGTGAAGTACCTTACATGGTACTTACTTACATGGTAAGTACCTTACCATCAATGTGAAGAAACTATACAGATGCATCATTTAGTGGTGGATCTAGATGACGAGTTGTAGTTTGTCAGGTGGTCTTACCTGATATTTACAACCTCATGGACCAGGTACGACAAAACTTTAATCTTGTGTGATAACTATGACTGCTAACCACTAAACTGTGTAACGGTATGGCAGAAGGGTGTGCTGTGATCAACTAGTAATGTCTGCATGGGTGCAAAGAGATGAAATAGTCTCCTAGATGCCACTCATTTGCCAGCTTAACCTAGAAGGCAAAGCCAAAGGCCTCTGATCATTGTCATCTTTGCTTATCACTCAGAACGTGGAGAAACTATAAAAATCGAGTCTTTCCCCCCGGCAACAATGTTGGCAATTAATCTCATTTTTTCCCCCTCCATGGCTTTGATTTAATTTAGCTACATATCTCTCCTTCTTGGTTTGTCCACGTTCTTTTCCCTTTGCCAGTATGCAGGTGTGTTTTGTGGTTAATGACTACTGGGGGGCAGAGACTAGAAAGGGAGCTGATAGCCTCACCTTTAGCACAGGATAAAACCGTGTCACCTACCTTCTGCCTTGTTGTCATCCACTAGTGGACAGGCCGTCCTCAGGGTCACTGTGCTGAGCTCAGAGTGCCTCCCCCGTGTGTCCACAGCATACAGAGTGAACCTGCAGCACAGCAAGAAAACAGAGTGACAGGCTGAACCTTCACAGGAGGCCCCGAGGGTTAACTGAAGAGCACCAAACCGTGGCAGAAAAGTAGTAATCCAAACGACTCTGGGATGGGTCAGCGGCCAGGGAATGATTTCAAAAAGAATAATAATTTTAAAACTTTGAGCACTGCCTTTGAGGCAGTGTTTAATCTCCTAATTTGCAATGAAGCAAGCCAAAAAGGCAGGGACTTATTATCACCCATATTTCACCAATGAAGACATGGAGGCAGAGACTGTACATCTTTCCTTGTACTCATCATTACTGAGAGCAAAACTGGGGCTTGAATCCAAATCGTCCCAGTCTGTTAAGTGCTGAGGTTATAGAGGTAAACAAGAAAGTTAAGGTCCCTGCTTGAATAAGATTAATCAAAAAGTAAACTAAGAATCAGATTGTGGTAAGCGTGATAGAGGAAAGGTAAACATGAGAGTGTAGGGTGAAGGTGGTTTTGGATAAGGTAGTCTATAAAGGCCTTTCTGAATCAGCAGGTAAAGTCTGAGCTGGTCTTGAATAATGAGATGAAAATCAACTTCTAAGAAGGAAGAATTGAGACAAGAACACTCCAGGCAGGAAAAGCTGTCAGGACAAAGACCTTGAGCAGAAAAGGAACTTGGACTGTTGAAGGAATAGACAGCTGGTGTACTGGGGCAAGTTGAGATGAGCTGGAGGGTCTGTGGGGATATTACAGGCCAGGATAGGGAGTCTGGGACTTGTATTAGTTACTAGCCACGCCCCCAAAATGTCCTACGTATCTCAATGTTCTCTTGGTGAAAGTAGACCTGTGTGTTTTAGATGGAGACAACTGATAAATACAGACCTGGTAGATGCAGGTCCAACCCAAGAACATGGATTTTCTAATAGAGCAGCCTCTGTTTACCTGGGGGAAGCTCTGAGTTCTGTCATTCATGCAAAGTCTAAGAAAGGAACAGGGAAGGCTTCACAAAGGCCAGAAGACTTACAGGTTAAGAGTAATAAGAAGGATTGTGCATATGAGTGGCCTGATCATGTCATGCCTTCCCGCCCACTTATGGATAAGAATTCAGTGTATATGCACAAAATTGAGAAAAAATAAGGGAAGGGGGTGAGTCAAAGATCAACATGCATCATGTTGATATGTTGATGCATTGTATTCATAAACTGTTTTGCTATATGGTACCTCCTTTTTACAACTATTTAGGATAATTTTTAAATTAATAATAATAATTTTTTAAAGTTGGGTGTTGTAGACCATGCCTGCAGTCCTAGCTATGTAGGAGGCTGAGACCTGAGGATCACAGTTCAAAGTCAGCCCTGGCAAGAAAAGTCTGTGAAATGCTTATCTCCAATTAACCACCAGAAAACTGGAAGTAGTGCTGTGACTCAAAGTGGTAGAGCACTAGCCTTGAGCACAAAAGCACGAGAAAAGCACCCAGGCCCTGAGGTCAAGCCCCATGAATAACAAAAAAATAAAAATAATAATAAAAATAGAATTTAAAAATAGACCCTAAGTCCTAGTGTCCTATTCAATTTGCTTTCCTACTTCCTCAGTACCTCTATTTAACTCATGCTATAAAATGTACATAGTGGTATGATTATCAGATTTTAGAATAATGAACTCTCACTAGTTGTACATCTTAGACAATACATATTAACTACTTGTACAAACTAATGAATATATTCTAAGATCCTAATATATATCGAGCATTGAGCTAAAGCAGCTTGACCTACATTATCACAATTCATTCCCAAGCACTCTTTAATGATAGGTGCCATTGCTATCTTTATTTTATACTTAAGGGAATTACACAATAATGACTAAGACTGGCTTTGTGTTGTCTGATTCTATATCTTATTCATGAAACCATTGTTGGCTACTCTCTTTAGCCACAAATCTGCAGATATAAATGTTGTATACACACACACACACACACACACACGCTGAATCCCAGTGTGACTGAGGTAGTGCCACCTCATAGATTTTTCTGTCTCATGAAATCTTAAAATAATTGCCTTCATTACTTTCGTCTGTCAGGACAGGAAAGTAAAGGTAAAGTCTAGGCAATTTGACCAAAATCATAGATTTAAAAATGAAAAGAGCTAAGCCTATAATCGTACTCTGAAAGTTGTACTTCTTGCTCTCCACTGACATTTTTCTGCTTTAGCTCTGCTAAACAGCTCTACATTGGTTTGGGGGGGTCTAAGCTTACAAATCTACCTGGACCCTGTCAGCTTTGAGACTTCATAATCTCATGCCTTAAAGATTGTTTATATAAAAGCTCCCATGAGTCAAAACTTCTTAGTGTAAAGGGAGGGAAAAGTAGCAGAGAAAGGAGATTGGTCTTGCAAGTGGCCAAATTTAGGCTCATATTCCTGTTATGCTTCTGTGCCTTGTGTAAGTCCTTTACCTCATTGAAGTTTCTTTAGCTCTCTGCAACAGGTATTGTGACAGGGAGACTATCACCTTCCTTACAGGTTGAACGTGGATGGAGATGAAAAGTAAACGATCTCCAAAGTTATCATTGAGAGTTCTTAGAAAATGTGGGGAAAGAATCAGCAAGAAACGCAAGAGCTGGAAATAGTGCCCACTTAAAACTTCAGCACACTGAAGGCTGAGGTGGGAGAGAAGGAAGCAAGCAAGCATGCAGGCAAGTGAGTGAGTGAGAGATAGGAACAAAGAAAAGAAAAAAGAAAGTGAATAAAAGAAAAGAAAGAAAAAACATGAGGGGGGAAGGAAGGAGGAGAGGGACAGGAAGAGAAGAAGAGAGGGGAGGCAAAGGAAATAGAGGGGAGAGAAGAGGAGCAGAAAGGCTGAAAGAGAGGGGAGAGGTGGGGAAGGGAAGAGAAGAAGAAGGTAAGGAAGGGAAGAGTAGAGTAGGGAAGGGAAGAATAAAGTAGGGAAGAGTGGGAAAAGGAGGGGAAAGGAAGGGAAAGGATCTCATTTCTCACTTGTTTTCTCCATCAATACAATGAGGAACACTTTGCAGACTAAGCTGCTTTTACGAAGTTATCTCAGTGATTACAGGGAGTCACATGTGAGGAAGGTCTGGGAGTTGCAGATTGGTATAAAGACCATATACAACACTTGTATAAGAGTACACATTATTTATTGGACTTTGAAAAGAAGATGTATTTCAGGTGAGAGTTACATAGAGAGGCTTGTGGTGAATGGAACATGTAATGGATCCTGAAGGCCCAGGATAAACTGAATATGTTTAACTCTGTTTTCCAGTTGGCCACTTAGATTTTCATGACGTTTCTGCCATGTGATGTCTCCATCAGAGGATCCAGGGTCTGCTCTCTGCTTGGCCAAGCAGAGAGGTATCTATGATGCTGTTGATGAATAGCACTGTGCTGGGAAGTAGCCTTCGGTGTTAATTTACTTTTTTTTTTTCAGTGCTTGGGATTGAACCCAGATCCCTGCAAATGCTAGGCTAGTTCTTTACCACTGAGCTATACCCCTAGCCTAGTCTTCAATGATAAATTCTAGACAGAATTTTCGCATTCTCCATCTACAGTTTGAGTATTCTTTGGAAGTCATTTGACCCTCTCTGAACTTCAGGCTCCTTACCTATCACACGGGGTGAAATTATCCATAGGTCACACATTGAGGATCAAACCCCAGGGACACAGGCATCATAGTAATAGTCCCAGGTCAATGTTTGCTCCTTAAAAGTCGTTTCTATTTGTGTTGGTTCAGTAACCAGGTTTGTCAGTGGAAGCCTCAGGATGGCAGAGACCTTGGGCCACCCAGCTCGAGGTGTGTGCAAGGCAGGGAGGGAGGGGTGCCAAGAGGAAGATGTCAACCTCACAGACTGGGGTCAAAAGTCACAAGGCCATGCACTTCCTGCCTGTCTCGGTTGTAACTGTAGAACTGTTCCAGAGACACATCTGAAATCAGTTAGAGGACCAGGCTGGGCTTGGAGGGCTTTTTTGGTGAGGGGGAGAGAATGATAGGCCTACATATAGAAAAGAGGAGAGAGAGAGGAGAGAGAGAGGGGGGGGAGGGAGAGGGAGAGAGAGAGAGAGAGGGAGAGGGAGAGGGAGAGGAAGAGAGAGAGAAGGTAAGAGAGAGAATAAGGGAGGGGAGAAGAGAGAGACAGAAAAAGAGAGACACAAAGACAAAAGGACACAGGAAGAAGGGAAGAAGCAGAGGGAAGGGAAGGAGGGAGAAGAGAGTTAAGTTCTGTGTTTTTCAGGGGATCAGGAAGGGTATGAGCTGCTCTTTACTTGGCATTATCTCTTTAATGAGAGAGAATGTAACCTAAAACTCCCTCCCCCCACCCCCTAACTTTGAATCCTCATTTTATGGATGGAGAAATCAAGGCTCAAAAGGGAAAGTGACTCATGTTTATACTTTTGTTTTTGGTCGGTCGTGGGGCCTGAACTCGGGGCCTGGGCGCTGTTCCTCAGCTCTTCAGCTCAAGGCTAGCGCTCTACCACTTGAGTCACAGCGCCACTTCCGGCTTTTTCTGCTTATGTGGTGCTGAGGAATCAAACCCAGGGCCTCATGCATGTGAGGCAAGCACTCTACCACTGAGCCACCTTCCCAGCCCTCATGTTTGTATTTATGTCTCTTGTACTATTGACTGACTGCTTAAGGCAAGCTTTGGTTATAAAAGAGGTGGCTATAAAGGATGAAGCGGGGTGTGCTTTTTAGGAAGCAGAAGCTCCAAGCCCAAACTATTGCTATTCCTACTGTGTTTCAGTGGAAAGACTATTGGCCAAAGGAGCAGGAAGCTCAAGTTTAACCTAGCATTTCCACAGACTGTAGTGAAGGTGTTGAATATCTAAAGTAATATGGACTTCATGTATCAAACTGAAATGAAGCCATGTACTGATTGATGGTTCACACCAGTAATTCTAGCTACTCAGGAGGGCTGAGATTTGATAGCAAAAGTACAAAGCCAGCCAGGTTGAAAAAGTCAAAGAGACTCTACCACCAATTAGCTAGAACAAAACCGAACAATGAAAAACCCTAGACTAGAGGTATGGATCAAGTGATAGGCAGTCTTGAGCAGGAAAAGCTGGGTGAGAGCATACAGCCCTGAGTTCCAACCCCAGTACCAGCACAAACAAAGAGATAGATAAAACAAATAAGAAGTTGGCACAAAACAGCAAGCAAAAAATACTTCCTGGAGAAAATCCAATGAAAGAATTGTTCACTGTCTCCTTGTCATTGTGAGGACATTGTTGTTCCTATTAGCCTCACCATTTTCTGGGACAAAGTTGGTCATTCTCAGGACAAACTCCTTCCTGGCAGCCTTGGCTGTGGCTCCTTGCCACTTTTCCATCTGTACTTTTCTTTCCAGCATTTGTTTTTTGTAGCTTAATGGAGATAAGTGTCTCAAGGTTGCCTGGGCTGGCTTCAAACTGTGATCCTCAGATCTCAGCCTCCTGAATCACTAGGGTTATAGGCATGAGCCACAGTGCCTTGCATCACCTGTACAGTGAGCCACATATAGGCTCTGACTAGGTTATCCTTCTTCGGCCGAACACCCTATTATCCGTCAAACCTTATCTCTGGTGTACATAGCACATAACTCAGTAATGCCTGGTCACTTCTCTGTAGTCCCCCACTTTGAGTCTGTGGGTGTCCTTAGGAGAATATAGCTCTGGCTCATCTCTAAGCGAAGGACACTGGCCCCTCCAACACTCAGAATGAGTGACAGCCAGAAAGAATTTATTCAATCATTATTTTCAAGGTCATTGCCCACGTCTGGAAATCTGCCCTCTTATATTTAACCTGAACAAAAGATGCCTTGATGGAAAGTTTTGGTAAGAAGGGATAGCAGCGAGATTAAAGATCTGGCTCTGCTCAGGTATTGACTGTGTGGGGCTTTACCTCAATCCTTAAAAGTGAGAAGCACTTTACCTTAAATGTTAAAAAGCCACCACGCAGGGTTCTTCTTGTTGGGATAAAATCAGATGTGGTGTGGAAAGAGCTGGGCATGGTGCCTGCCATGGGCTAAGCCATAGATGAGTAATCGCTGTCGATCGTACGATTATTAGCCTTGTTATGCCACTGCCCAAAGTTCTGACTTCAGCCCTCTCCACCCCACACCTGGAGTAGATGGCCTTCAGTCGAGATGCGAGGAGGGAGGGTGGAAAGAAGAGCTCTTGCCAGTTCCCCTCAAGACCCCCAGACCTCCTTGCAGCAGGGGTGAAAGAAAGAAACGGAGAAGTTAATTGGCGGTGAGAGCTTCTCACAGATCTGACAGGGGGTAAGAGCCCAGATGAAGCCCCAGAGCCCCGTGTCAGGCACGGGTCCCCAAGAGCCCAGGAAAATGCGTTTGAAGTCTCCAGGCCAACGCCTGCTCTTCTCCGGCCACCACATGATTTAGGCATTCTGGGGAGACAAAAGTCTCCTCGCTGATTTGAAGGGAAACAGATGTTTCCAGGCCAGAGGGCCCTGGTCTTGTAAAAACGCTCCTTTCCCCCCACCCCAACATAGCTTTGGCAAACAACTTCCTTGAAGTTCACACTTACTGACCGCCCCCCTCCATCACTCCGCTCCCAGCCTGCTTTCCCAGCAAAATGTGGCAGTCAGGGGTGGTGGGAAAAACACCCCAAGTCCCAGCACCAGCTCTGGGTGTGAGGGATGGGATATTGGGGACACCCACCTGGATAAGTCTTAGTCTCCCTCCTATCTCTATTTAGATCTAACGGTCTATGGAAAGACAAATCTCTTTTCTGACAGAGTGGGTTTTATTCCTTCCTGATCAGTCTCCTCTCCTTCTACTCTGGATTTCACTATGGATTTTGCCAGCTACTGGGCAAGTAGCACCTTCACCATTAAGCTTCTGTTTCCTTATCTATAAAACAAGGAATTAAAAGTCCATCTTACAGAATGGTGAGAATCAGAATTCAGCCTTCCTATGACCCTTTTAGGTTCTTGTGAACAAAACTGGGTGCCATACCTTTTCCCTTGTGCTACCCACATGCTCAGGCAGTCTGTATCCACACTAAGTGTACAATGTTGTTTGAACCTAGCTAGAGGTACAAGACTGCTAGATAGCCTATAATCTAAAGACTCGGGTCCTTAATCCAACTCTTCTCCAGTAGTAGCAAGAGCACTCTCAATTGTTTTGGGCCACAGAAAGACACACTATGAAGCTGGGCACTGGGGCTCATGCCTGTAATCCTAGGTACTCAGGAGGCTAAGATCTGAGGATCCCAGTTCAAAGTCAGCCCAGGCAGAAAAGTCTGTGAGACGTTTATCTCCAATAAACCACCAGAAAACCAGAGATGGGGCTGTGGCTCAAAGTGGTAGAGCTCTAGCCTTGAGCAGAAGAGCTCAGCACCCAGGCTCTGAGTTCAAACCCCATGACCACCACCAACAACAAAGAAGAGTATGCAAGGGTTATCCAGAACAGACTCTGGAGGCCTGACTACCTGAGCTCAAAGCTTAGTCCTATAACCAGCTGACTTTGTGACTTTAGACAAGTATATTAACCTCTCAGTTTTTGCCTTCAAATTATATACCATAATATTACCTATGTCAAAGGGATGGGGAAAGAACATGGTAGGTGACAAGAAAGCAGCAGGTATTATATGAAGTGCATGTATTTACACTTGTAATCTTTTCTATAATGGATTTAAGACCATTAGTCCCAAGTCCCTCATATCTGTGATACTTCACCTTGAATGTGGAATAGGCTCAGGTGTGCTTTCACTAGCAGAGCATGGTAGAAGAGAGACTGTGTGACTTTTGAGTCTGGACATGCAGAGAAAGGCAACTCCTACCCTGCTCACCGAAATTGTCTCCCTAAGAACCAGAAGTATCCCATTAGCAAGAAACCTGACTGCTGGAAGGCTGCTGTGGTATGAGGATGCCAAACCACAGCTGGAGGTCATGTGACCATGAGTAAAGGCGCCTTCAGAAAAGTCAGCCCAAGGGATGATGCTGGCTCATCCCAGGTTTGAACCCTTACAATTCAAGTCCCATGCTCCACAGAGCAGAGAAAGCACACCAAATCCATGGAGAGAACAAAACGGTTATTTGAAGCTGCTGCTGAGTTTGGAGGTCATTTGTTATATGATCAAGGGCAAATGTAACAACTCCCAAGCATGGCGAGCAGGGTCAGCAAACTACAGCCTGTGGGCCCAACGCTGGCCTGCTGCCCATTCTGGAAATAAAGTATTAATGGAAAACAGCCACTCTCTCTCTCTCTTTGTCTGCTTGTATTTTTGTGGCTGCTTTCACACTAGAGTAGCAGATAGGAGTGACTGTGACCATAACACCCACAACGAATAAAATATTTGCTCATTGGGTCACTGGAGGAAGGTTTGCAGACCTGGATGTAGAACCGTGGCATTATTCACAGAATGTATCTCATTTGGTCCCAGAGAGGCTCAGAGTACTCAGGACACAAAGTCCACGGTCACAGCTCTTTTGGCCCTTGGATTGAGGCTACAATTGTCTGCTGAAGATCTAGGCTTCAGCTTGAGTATCGACACCAAATAAGCAGTGTGGCCTTAGATAGCCTCCATTTCCCAGATGTCCAGTTTGGCACTTACTACTAGGAAAAATTATCCCTGCTTCCTATAGCCTAGGAATATCAAGGTTAGCCTTAAGAACAACGAACAGGCTACTGGGCACCAGTGGCTCGTAACCATAATCCTAACTACTGAGGAATAAATGAATGGATTTGAATACGCAAATATTCCCTCTAAGTTCATTCATTCATTCCTCAACTAAGCCAACACTTGTTGAAAGAAAAGTTCAAGTTGACACTGAGTTTGGCTTTAGCCACAGTTATTATCTTTGTCCTTCCCTTTCACCCCTTCTTGTTCCTCCTCTTTTACTCCTCCTACATTTATCTCCATAGCATGAATCAAAGTAATAACACACAGCTGGACTGACCATCATTCTTAGCTGGGAAGCATTTAGCAAGTTTTGAGATAAAGCAAACAGACTAATATTATAGTATGATGATAAGAAATATATTAGGTACAGCATATCCAATTATTTCATTCCAACTTATATTCTTGGGTTCCTTATTCTTTGAATGTGTATTGGGCAGCATTTTGTTTGCTGGTGGTGGTAGTGGTTGTAGGGTTTGAACTCAGTGAGTACTGTCTCTGAGTTTTTTTTATTCAAGGCTAGTACTCTATCACTTTGAGCCACAGCCCCACTCCTGGTTTTTATGGTGTTTAATTGGAGATCAGAGTCTCATGGAGTTTCCTGCTCCCGCTGGCTTTGAACCATTGTCCTTGGCACTCAGCTTCCTGAGTAGCGAGGATTACAAGCATGAGCCACCAGTGCGGAATCCATTTCCAAAACTCAGATATGAACCATTTTCAAACAACTTTGGTAATAGAAATAATTTTTCAGAAAGAAGATGTAACTTGAAAGTATGTTAAAATGAGAAGTACAGAATATGATTTCTAGGTTCTCTCTTGTCAGTAGCTTATTTTGTGGATGGATCAGTATATCTAACCTCTCTGTGCCCCAGGTATTTGATGTGAACCCACAGGGATGTCATAAAACCAAATAGCCATTACCGATGTGAAGGTACATTAGAGAATCTACGTACCTTCCCTGGGCATCTACTATATATTGTACTGGGAGCTTCTACTCTTCTGGAGAATAGTAGTCTGTTCCCTTTACAAATGTCCAGGAAAATCATCTGATGAAATTCAGTTCACGAAGAAGGAAGTGACCACAGGAATCTGAACTTATTTTTCCAAAAGCTGTAGAGATAGCAGTGGTAGTCCCGTGGGGCATGCCACTTCAAGTCCAACACTATTTGTAAATGACATTTTTAGTCATTCATTGTTTCCCAACCAGGTCTTGAGTCACACTTTAGAGAATTTGTGGCTAATGAGAAGGATGAATTTCATATTGCCAAATTGACTAGGAAGAGACCTTTCTAAATAAACATCATCATCCACTGCCCACTTTCAACATGAACATTGTTTCTCTTCTGTGTTCTACCCAAAGTCTACTTTTTCCGCAGTGCTTTTGATGTCAAATTTTGTAAACTGTAAACCCAACAAGGAAAAGCAAAGCAGAGTCCATTGATATGTATTAACCCCTGGACATTAAGCCAGGGAATCTTTCATGTATGCTAGTTCTTATCTACTATAAGCTGAGTTCATCTACTCCCTACTCCATATAAGAGGTCCATTTTCCCATGGGTAGGGGAGGGTAAGGGAAATGAACAAACCCTGTACTTGTTCACTCAGTTTGGAAGACTGAGCTGATGTTCTAGCTTAGTCTATTTCCTGTTTTTATCATCTCCAAGAGCCTTCTCCCAATCTAGAAACTGGAATAAATAATATTTGTTTCACAAGATTGGGATAAGAATGGAATGACATGGGAAACATCTAAAAGAGTAGTTGGCACAGTAAAAAAAAAAAAACAACTATTGTCTTGCTTACTTATGAGATTTAAGTAAAGTAGAAACAATGCTTCTTAATAGTCAAATATTTGCAAAAGTGATTACTTACTACTCTAAGTAAAAATACTGATTTTTTTCTTTTTTTTCTTTCCTTTTTTTTTTTTTGCCAGTCCTGGGACTTGAACTCAGGGCCTGGGCACTGTCCTTGAGCTTCTTTTGCTCAGGGCTAGTGCTCTACCGCTTGAGCCACAGCACCACTTCTGGTCTTCTCTGCTTATGTGGTACTGAGAAATTGAACCCAGGGCTTCATGTACTCAAAGCAAGCATGATACCACTAAGCCACATCCCAGCCCAAGTGATGGGTTTTTATAAAATCTGACTAAAGGTCCATCTCAAACCCTGCAGGCATAACGCATCTACAAGGTGATGTTTCCTTGTTAGTCACACAGTGACAATAGCATCTATTTTAAATAGTAGATAACAACAACAGCAACAAAGATAAATCCTCTTGTGTCTCTATCTTGGGGTTCATTTCCCTCAGCACCATCTTATATGGTAATGTACTTATAATGTACAATGTGATTTCTTTTGTATGTTCTTCAGCCATGGTATAATCCCTGGTTGTTGTTTTTTTTTTTTTTTTTTACTGTATTTGCTTCCAGT
>NW_012267343.1:5597334-5627212 GCF_000151885.1 Dipodomys ordii | reverse complement strand
CCTTATTTGCAATAACTAGTATATGTCTGAGACAAGTAGAAATGGTCAGATAAGTTGATGTTAGGTGAAATGAACCCCAAGATAAGGACTCAAATTGTTTACTTTCTTGCTATTGTTTCTAACATAATTATAAGATGATTTCTTTGTTGCTTTGTATGTCCCTCCCCCATGGTGTAACCCCTGTTTTCATTGTATTTGATGTTGGTATAATTTGTGGAGGGGAAGGGAAAAAGCAAATTATTTAAATAGGGATACAGGTGGACCCATTACAACAATGAGATGTTGAAAAACAAACTTTACAACTTTGGCTGGGGTTGGGGGGGTGGGGGTGGGGAAGATGGGAAGGAGGGATGGGAAGGGGAAACAAAGGCGGAAGATGGGAGGGAGGGATGGGAAGGGGAAACAAAGGCGGAGGCAACAATGCTTGATAAGAAATGTAACATTACCTTGCCCATGTAATTGTAACCCCTCTGTACGGTATTTTCACAATAAAAAACTTATTAATAAAAATAAATGAATAAATATTTTTAAAAAAAGAGAAAAAAAACTGTTCTGTGGCAGTAAGCTATTGAAAAAGAAAGGTTGATTTAATTGACTCTGAAGTCTTTTCTAACTCTGAATTTCTATGGTACTAATGAATAGACTTCATGCTCAAGCAGTTTGTGAAACAACTGAAGCAATTTCCAACTCCATCATAGTTTATGCTTGCCAAAGTCTCCTATGACTTATTCATGCGCTTAACACATTTAAATTATTTACTAAATTATTAAAATTATTCACACATTTAACAAAGTTGTCACTGCATGTGAAACTCTATGATCCATAAAATTCACAGAAAGAATAGTCTCCTTAACAGCACCCTCCTTAACTAAAGGAAATAATTGATAACCACATGACAAAATAAAATTTTAAAAAGGGGATTGGTGCCTTATCACATATTATGTGAAAAATATGAAAAATAACATTGAATAGATAAATATATGATAAATAGATAAAAATATTAAAAATAACACTGAATAGATAAATGACCTTAAAAGAAAAGCTGCAACTCTAAAACTCCTAGAAGAAACCATTGGAGAAAAAAATCTTTATAATCTTAGATTAGGCAACTATTTTCCTTAGATACAACTTCAGAAACAGAGGCAACCAAAGAAAACAGATAAATTAGGCTTCATTGAAATTATAAACTTCTGTGCTTCAAAGAACACATTAAAGAAAGTTAAAAAAACAATCCGGAATAGGAAAGAAAGAATGGTAAATGTTATATCTGACAAGGACCTCATATGTAGAATATATAAAGAAGTATTATAGCTCAATTATCAAAAAAAAGAGATTTAAGTCTGGGAAAAATTTTGAATAGACAATTCTCATAGAAGATATAAAATGGATACTAACTACAAAAATCTGCTCAAAATCATTATTCACTAGGGAAATACGAAGCCACAATTACACACCAATTCATGCACACTGAGTATAAAGACACAAAATAACAGTGTTAACCAGAAGTGGAGTAGCCCAAGTGGTAGAGAGCCAGCCTTGAGAAAAAAGCCAAGAGAAAGTACCCAAGACCCTGAGTTCAAGCCCCAGGACCGGTTTAAAAAAAATGCCAAGCACTGTAGTTCTAGCTACTCAGGTGACTGAAATCTGAGGACTATGGTTCAAAGCCAGCCTGGGCAGAAAAGTCAGTGAGGCTCTTATCTTCAATTAGCCACTAGAAGTCCAGAAGTAGAACTATGGCTCCAAGTGGTAGAGTGCTAGCCTTGAGTAAAAGCAGCTCAGGGACAATGCTCAGGCCCTCAGTTCAAGTTCCAGGACTGGCACAAAACCAAAAACAACAATAACAGAAAGGATGTGGAGAAATTGAAATCCTTTATATTGCTGCAGGGAATGTACAGTGGTGCAGCTATACTGGAAAGCAGTTAGGCAGCTCTTGTTCAAAGTTAAACACAGGGTTACGATATGACCCCAATTTCTCCTAGATTCATGCAGAAGAAAATCAAATACATATCTATCCATGGAAAAACCTGCATGTAAATTTTCACAGCAGTATGATTCACAACACAGCTGAAAAAGTATACAGTGACCCTAATATCCATCAACTGATGAACAGATAAACAAAATGTGGTATATCCATATAATTGAATACTATCCAGCCATAAAAAGGAATGAAGTCCTTGCTCAAAGCTCTGTCTTCACTGAACCCTGAAACATTATGTTAAGTGAAAGAATCCAGACACAAAAACCCATATTGCATGATTCCATTTATGTGAAGTCACCACAACAGACAAATTCCTAGAGACAGAAACTAGATTAGCGGTTTCCAGGAGCAAGAGGGAGAGGGTAACGGGAAAACTGCTAATGGGTTACAGAGAGTTCCTTCTTAGGAGGATAAAAATGTTCTGGAATTTGTTGTGATGGTTATACAAAGTTATGAATATCTGAAATCTAAACTCCACAGACGTGTATGCTTCAGAAAAGTGAAATTTCACATGGATAATTTCTCAAAAATAAAAAGACTATATTAAATAGCTAAACAAAAACCACTGGAAGGGCTGGCGTGTAGCTCAGTGGCAGAGCATGGTCCTTAGCATGAACCATGCCTTGACTTCAACCTCAGTGTAAAATGACCAAAAGAATCTAATAGAATCCATGAGACGGAGGGGGACTAAAGATGGTGGTCCTTGGTAGGGGGGGTATGCAACCAGTTTTATCTTTAGCTTTCTGATTTCTGAGTTTGAGCAACTATATCTCCTGCCTTGACTGGTATCCTATATTTCCTCACAAAATTCAAGAGTTATTTTAAAACTATGAAACCGTCAATGGAACCTTAAGTGAGCCATTTCAGTTTGGTTTATTTGTAAATTTAAGAAGATGAGGACTGGGCCTATGGGACTATTCAAATCTGCATAGTCTGGTGGCAGCTTAGAGCATGGACTGGAAAGTGGGGCCGGGTCTGTATTTCAGCACCATCCCCTTTGCTTATGGGCTGAAACACAGTAGGAGCATATTATCTCCTCCTGACTTTCCTTGTTGATAAAATAAACACACCTCCATCTGGCTCTCAGGGTGGTGTGGAGGATTCCTGCAGTTTCACCCAATTCTTGGCAAATGGTAACTGCCCAACATCTTGTGTGAATTGTTATCTTAATGACCCTCACCTGCATCTGCTAGTTCCTTGCTAAACAGAAATAAACAACTCTGTTCAATGTAGTGGAGTTTCACCTTGAACCCCTGGTATGCTCCCCAGTAACCTGTACTGGCTCCTTATTCTACCCATCCCCAGTTCTTTCTGTCCCTTCTAAGCTTTCAATTTTTATGGTAACTCCTCCCTTATAAAAGGGATCTCAAGTCCATCCATGTGCTACTTCTGATACCATTTATCCACCACTACATTTTTTTCTTCAAAATATGTATAGTTTTCTAATACACCATATATTCCCTTGTTTGTTATATTATTTATTGGCTTGTCACTTGAGTAGCAAGTTTACAAGAATAAGGATTTTGTCTGTTTTATTCAGATACTGCCCCAGTGGCATGTCACATGATAAACTCTCAATAAATATTTGTTACACACACACACACACACACACACACACACACACTGGAAACATGTAGCCACAGAAAATTTTGCACATTTTCCGTTGGTGTGTGTATATATATATATATATATATATATATATATGAACTTTATATTCATCTACTATATTCATTATTCACTAAATATTATATTCATATGTTCATTTTTAATATATATTCATGTATACATGTACATATATAATGCATATAATATATAAACAAGGTATAGACAATATATAATGTATCCATAATTTTTAGTGCAGTAAAATAAAGCTTCCTGTTATATGTTTTTCCCCCAACTGTTAATTGATATAAATGTTCTGAACTTGTTTAAGGTAGAATAAACCAAGAAATGATATTTGGTTATAGGTGTTAAATGCATTTTGGCTGGGTACATTGGCTCATACCTTGTAATCCTTTTGTTTTAGGATGCAGAGATCAAGAGGATCAAGAGACTTTCTAGTGAAAAAGTTACTGAGACCTCCATCTCAACTAATAAAGATGAGTTTGGTGAGACCTATCTGTTACCCCAGTACAGAAGGAATAAATAGAAAAACTGCACTCCAGGCCAGCCTGGATATAAACAAGAGACCTCATTCAAAAAAAATATATCAAAAGCAAAAGGGGCCCAGTGCAGATGGCTCACACCTGTAATCCTGCTATTCAGGAGGCTGAGTTCTGAGGATCACTGTTTGAAGCCTGCCTGTGTGAGACTCTTATCTCTAATTAACCACCAAAAAGCCAGAAGTGGTGTTGTGGCTCAAGAAGTAGAGTGCTAGTCTTGAGTACAAAAGATCAAGGACAGAACCAAGGCCCAGAGTTCAAGCCCGAGTAATGGCACAAAAAAATGGGGTGCTGGTAGCATGGGCAAGGGCATGGTTCAAGTGGGAAAGCACCGGGCACTGGCTCATCAAACTCAAGATCCCAAGATCAAATCAGTCTAGCAAAGAGAAAAAAAGTACATTTTGGCTAATGATATTAGAATTTTCAATTTATAATGAGCTCTTTGGACATTATTCATGATAAGTAATGGCACACTGATACATGCAGGTATGTATGTATGTATCTAGCTATCTAGCTATCTAATCTATGTGTGTGAATGTATGGATATGTATGTATGTATGTACGCATGTATTATGCATCTATCTATGTATTTATTTTCCATCTATTCTCTGCTCTCAGCTCCTAGAATATGATTTCCTCCCCTTCAGCAGGAACCATGTAATTCTGTCTATTCCATGAGACTCCATAGGCATTACATTGACAAAAGGATGGCGCCTCCAACACTGTGGGTCCCTGAGTGATAGATTGCCAACCAACGTGTGTTGAGTTTGGTTGAATGAATGAGAATCGAGCCTTTGTTATGATGTTATGCAATAACAGCATTGTTAACTCAGCATACTTAGGCCAATCCTGACTTATACATGCCTCATTTACAAATGGAAAACAGCAGCCAAAGACTGACTCTTGAGTCAGTTTCAAGAGAAAGGATCATGAGACCATGTATTTTCCATGTGTTTTAGTTCACGTATTGCTGTTGTTGTTGTTTTGAGATAGGATCTCCCTAGGTAGCTTCCTGCCTCAAGACTCCAAAACGCTGAACTTATAGGCATGTGCTACCATACTGAGCTTAGTTCAGATATCTTGCTAGGGACTGTATGTGAATTGCCTTTGTTTTGCTAAATAATTATTATTACCATTTTATAACTGAAAAACCTGTGGTTTGGGCATGATTTCCTGAGTTCATTCAACTAGCTATTGGCAAGCTAGTGATTAAATTCAAGTTTATTCCATTCTGAAGAACACATTCTTTGTGCTACAATATAATGCCCTTATGGGATATTTTAAAGTACTACATCCCAGATGTTACTGGCTGAAACAGATTAAGCATATATAAGATACTAATGACCTTCTAAGCTCAAAACAGTGTCATAAGACATGTTTCATTATTACCCTCTTATGACAGAGGAAGAGATGGGAACATGAAAGGACCCTGTTTATATGGTGGCCATGGACTTAATCTCCATGCCAGATCTCAGTGCTTTAAGAATTAAATGTCTTAATCCATGGCATTCAATAATTATTTTACATCATTCCAGAAATGACAGAGAAAGAGAAATTTCTCTTGAGAGAAAAAGGTCTTGGGAGAGGTGGGTGCTTGGAAATGGCCGAAATTATATTTCAATATTTAAAATTTCTACAGTGTTTTGCTCTAAATTCACTACTCACTCCCTGACTCTTTGAGATCATTAACTTCCTTCCAGTGGGTTTGGTTATAATATTCTCCTCTTTGAACTGAAGGAAGGTTCTAGCATTTTAATTTAATTGTGTGTGTGTGTGTGTGTGTGTGTGTGTGTGCCAGAACTAGGGCTTGAGTGCTGTTCCATTTTGCCCAAGGCTAGTGCTAGACCACTTGAGTAACATCTCCACTTCTGGCCTTTTGCTTATTAACTGAAGATAGGAAGCTCACAGATTTTCTTGCCTGGCCTACCTTTGAATCCTGAGTAGCTAGGATTACAGGTATGAGATATCAGTGCCTGGATAGGTTCCAGCTTTTTAACCTCAAAATACTTTGTTCTTTTTCCCCCTTTTTATTATTATTTAGCTGTAGAATAAATCAGATTGTTAGCACAATGCTTCTTGGACAATGTCACTCCTTCCTCCATTCTCCCCCATTTTTCCCTTCTGGTCTCTAACCTCAAGATAGGTAGCTAATTTTTAACATAATATACATTGAATATAATGACTATATTTACTCCTCCAAACATCATTCTCTTGTGACTATTCTTTAAGGATATTAAATGAACATGTATGTGTGTGTGTATGCATGCAATATGAATAAAGTCAGCAGAGTAACTGACACATGACACCCAAGTTGTTAGGTACAAATATGTTCCTTGGGATCCATATAGACAGACAGACAGACAGAAACTGAATGTGTCTATAGGCATGATGCATGTATGTGCATGACGTGTGTTATATATATATATGTGCTTGGGGGGGGGAGAAAGTGAAAAGCCACATGGGTTCAGAGAAGGCGTTAGGGAGTTGATGGGCTTATCACTCTCACTGATTTTGAGAGACCAGAGCAATGGAAGAGGGAGGTGTGGGGGGGCAACCAGTATAAGGATCAAGTCTTGGATCCTACCAAGATTCCCAATGAATGGGAAATTCAGGTGAGATGGAAGAGGCTGAAGGAAATCTTGCCCACCAGCCCTGTTGGAGGCAATCAATTTGTCCACAGCAAGCACACAGTGGGCTCAAAGCAAATCCACAGAAGGTGAGATGCTATGTAACCCCTTAACTTTGGTCAGGACGGAAAGCATTTCCCAAACGTTAGGCCCTCTCAAATGGTTTACCTTTCCTCCTCCCCTTCACATGAACTATGCGCCTTTTCTTTTTCTTTTTTAGAAAATCTTTACACTGAGAATGTTTTATGCTTTTGGTTTTTCTTCATGTAGTTGCTTTCTCACACTCCTTTGATGCTAGCCAGTGGGCCATGGAGCTCTGGATTGGCTTGCAGTATAGGCCAGCCCATCACGTCATCCCACCAGCCATCTGGGTGGAAGGCCTTCGGCCATATACACATTGCTATGAGTACAGTGGTCATTATGTGTCTGATCCTTGTTTTCCTAAGAAACTTACTTGCTCCCACGTAAAGACTATGGAAACAGGCTCAGAGCGGTGTGCCACCACTACATGAGGACATCTACTTGAGATGTAGCTGGATGTCTGAAGGTCTGTTGTCTCTCTGCATCTCCCACTAGGGCTGTGTGCTACTGCCATGCTGCTGTCCTTTGCTGTAGCCAGCAGATACAATTGCTGCTCTGAACTCAGACAACCCTGTACAGCCTTCGTCCAATATCTCAGAGCCCCAGCCACCATCTGGCTTCCTTTTCCCCATGAAGATAAGCCTCTCTGGTCAACTGGACACATTGGACTTAGAAACCTTGAGTTACCAGAATGGGGCATCAAGCTAACTGGGTGTGACTGGGGGATCCAACCCAGATAAGACCTTGCTACGGCTGGACAAGCTTTCGGAGACGTAAGACTTTGCGTAAGCACAAGATTAGAAGAAAACATTATTAAAATATTTATTTTCTTATAGGTATTGACCTAAAAAGGGGGGAAGGGTAGGTTTCCAGGAAAGAAATAAAACCCACTGGGTATATTTTGTGCTTTGGTTTTATGGAATAGATGGCTATTGCAGAAACTAGTATGAAACAATAAACAAAAAACAATCCAAGCTGCACGTGTCAGCTAAAAACAGCGACAGCTCCGACTTGTTAATGTATGAAACCAGAGGTGATGGTGCAAATGAAAGAACAAACAAGCATACGTAAATCAAGTTTGCCCTGTGGATTAGACAGTGGGGTATTTTCTGGGGGGAAGTGAGGGGAAGATTGAGGCTGGTGAGAAAGGACAAAGTAGTCTTCAAGTGTCTCCTTCATTTACATATCTTTCAAGAGCAAAGGAAGATCCCTGAAGCAAATGTGGCAGAGTACTGACATCTGTCCTGCCTGGTGACACACACACCCAGTGTGGATTATTATACTTTCTGCCTACCGTCCTGGTTTTTATTTTAGTCTGCTTGATTAAAACAAACGAACGCATCCCTGACACCTATGGATGTACACTTGGCAAAGCTTACTGCACAAATAACCTTGAAAGCAAGACAAAGCAGGGTTGATTGCCCACGTTTGAATTCAGAGAATTTGATGTTTGTGAGGAGGGTGGCGAAGGGGGCTTTTAAAAATCAAGGACATGAAGGAGGAGGGTGATAGAGTTGGCACTTTATCAAGTGCTGGTCGGGGGTTCTGCATTCACCTTGACTTTGAAGACAAAACTATTCCCCTCTTTTGGAGGGTAGGAAGAAGCAGCTCCATAAGATTTGCCTTGGTCCAGAGACTATGATGGCACACGGCACTTGTGGTCTCTAGCTTATTTGACACCCATTTTTTCATCACTGTGTAACAATGAATCTCGGTGTCATTGGCTCAGTACATGCCCAAATCTGAAGCTGAGACTCAGAGCTAGCCTGCTTTGCAATTCATGTCAGTCTGTTCATTCTGTGACCCTTCTCATCAATCCCCTTGACTTCCCTACCTCTGTTGAGTCCTCTACCTTCCCCTAAGTTCCAGAGACAGACTGAGGGTAAGAGGCAGCTGCACAGGACAGTAGTTAAGGATCCTTAGCATTAGCATGAAGAAGACCAAGGTAATAGACTGCTCTGGACTTCAGCCCTGTGAGTTTGTATTTCCTCATCTGTACAGTTGGGGAAACAAGACTTTTGAGGACAATCTATTTTTGTTTTTGCCTTCAGTTTTATCTGGTTTTCCTTACCCTTACTCCTTTTGGGATCACAGTGCTCAAGAAGAACCATTTCTCTAGCCCCAAATGTGGTTAAAGTAGACCCTTCATATCCTGTCCCTGCTACCCCCATAAGGCAACCAGAGTCCTTCCCAACTTGCTTCCCAAACTGCTTCGCACACTGCTCTGTCTCACCAAGAAAGGATCACCCATAGATCACTGAGAGCTATGTTTCTGAAGAGCAAATCCAGCAAGTCTACCAAGCATCTGGTTCAAGTCCCTTAAGAATCCCTTTTAACCTTCACATTTAGTCCACATTTGTTAGCGGGTCTAGAGCCCCTTCATGACTTGACACCTGTCAACTTCTTTGTTCTAGTATGCTATGATGACCCAAGTAGAGTGTGTAAGCTTGCCAGGCTGTTCCTTAATAACTCTACACATATGACTTCCTCTCCCTGGAAAACCACTTTCCATTCTCTCTCTGTCTTCATTGATCTTAATCATTCCTTAAATTTCAATTAAAATGTCATGTCAACATTTCCTGTCTACTTTCCCTGGCCAGAGAGGTCTTTCCTCCCTGACCCTGGCTCTGACATCACTAAACCACATATTATTGTGAGTTCTATGGAAGCAGGGACAATTGTCTTGTTCATCTCTGCATTCTAAGAAGACTGTGTACAACATTACAGAGAAGTAGACACTCAGAAAGTAATGAAACACACACCAAAGCTAACAGGGAGGAAGTTACATCTCAGTTTACTCTTAGGGAATAGTGTACATTAGGTGAACAAAGAAAGGTAGGAAAAGGTCAGTCCAGGCCACGAAATAACTTCCCCAGTCTCCCTGTCTTTTTCACTTTTCTCCCAAAGCTCACCATCTATCTATACAACATTACAGAACCAGTGCACCAGTTTTTCACTGGCTTAATTATGAAACAACAATTTATGTACACATCTAGCTCCTCTTGGAAGAGTAAGAAATTCCAGGCAAATACAGTGATTCATTTATGTGTTCCTTACAAAGGACTTAGTGGAAGGGAGGATAGTTTCAGAAAAGATTTGCTTTCCAAAAAACTAGCCCTGTCATTCTCTTCATGACTTTGGCCAATTTATTAAACTATCACGGGCCTTTATTTCTTTACCCCTAAAAGTAAGGGGGTGGGGGGTGGGGAAAGGAGCTTGCCTTCTCCTTCTAGTTATAATTAGAAGTAATGCTACATGCATTCATTTCTACAATAAGTTATTAATTACAAAATAAATATTTATATACACTGCCTTCTGTGTGTATATGCAGTTAAGGGTACATAGAAAAATGAAAGTGACGCAGTAGTTGCCTCATGAACTGCCAAATCAAACAGGAGCATACTTGAACACATGTAAATATACATCACAAAGTTTAAATAAGGAATAAGGCAGGGAATTCAGAATGTGGGTCAGGAGTGACATACTGAGGAGGCAACATTTCAGTGAAGGACTGAAGGACATATAGATGTTACTCAGTAGGGGAAGAGCTGTACTTTGGGCCAGTCCTTGTGGTGAGTGACAGCCCACACTCTGGGCTAAATCAGTAAGTGATTGGGAACAGCCTGAGTTCAAATCCTGGATCTGCCACCTGCCTGTACCATGTTCTTTAGCCAATCCATTTCATTCTCTGAGCTTAGGTTTTCTCCTTTGAAAAATGGGGGAGAATGGAATAGTGCTCTTGTGGAGATGATTAGATAAGGTATTTTGAACTTCTTTGATACTTTTAAAGTACCCAACCGAATCACCAAATGTTTTATGGGACCTCCAAAGTATGCACATCAACACTATCATGAAGGAGAAGGGGAAAGTCTCCCGAAGAAGACATATTTGGGGTAAGGACTGGGAGAAGCCATGGGTAATTAGGAGAGGTTGTCTAATCAGGACCCAGCAAACAACGGTACATTCTGTGATGTCAATGGTGGTTGTGAGATAGCTCCAGAGGGCCCTCCATGGCGTGCCAGCGGTTATTTGGATTTGGACAAGGATATTGAGATTCCTGGAAGGGAGTGATGACTCCAATAGAACGTAATATACGAAAGTTCAAGAGATGATAGAAAAACATAACAAAACAAACAACAACAGAAAACCCCAGATCTCTGAGGGTTACTTCTGCTTTTTTAACAAATAAATTTTAAATAAAATTTAAAATAGATGCATTATATTACATTGTGTGTGTGTGTGTGTGTGTGTGTGTGTGTGTGTGTGTGTGTATTTAGCTTCTTATTTATGCTGTGGCTTCCAAGTATCCTCCTTACTCCTGTGCTCTCATCCAGGACAATAGAAAGCATTATTTAACAGTATTAAGTTCCTACATGCTTAGGATGAGAGATTTCTGGGGACAGGCCCAGGATAAGAGCGAAGAGGGGAGGTAGATACAGCTGTGGGAGTCAGACCTGCACCTCGCCACCGCCACCAGCAAAACAGTTCCCCCAGGGCCTTCCTTGCTTGTTTTAATCTGAGCATGTTTCCCAGGAAGAAATAGTAACTTCTTCTGGCAAGAATCCCTGAAAACAGGGCCTCTCCCCCTCACCCCCTTCTCAGCTGGCCTCACACATGCTAATGCAAATCAGTCCTGACCCAGCCAGGGGTCTGTGGGATGGCTGCCAGGAGGTTTGGAACAAACATGCAAAGAATGTTATTTCATTTCTGGCATCCCGGGGAAAGAGGGACCAAGAAAGGGAAATTAGGCAGTGAAGGAGGGAGAGAGAAAGAGAGACAGAAAATTAATATGAATTCATACAGCAATAGGAGCGAAGAAAATGGACAAACAGAAAGGAGAGGTAGAAGTTCACAGGAATAGAGCCCCTTCTGCGTGGCAGAAATATTTTTAAAAGTGCACATGTGCATTTTGAGGTAGAACTTATTATTTCCATTTTTTTGGACGCAAGGTAAGACTTTGCCTCCAAGGTTAAACGTTGTTTTACAACGGTCATCCCGCTACAAACTAGGAGAGTCAGTACTTCAACCCAGCTCTTCAAGATTCAGATCTTGAATGTGAAAATGGAACTCGGTAATTCCAGGAGATGGGTGGGATTGGGAGAGATAGAAAGGAGAATGCTGGAAGAGGAGATATTGACAAAGATGTGTTGTACTCACAAATCAATATGCTAAACTGTTCCCCTTCGTACAACTACTTAAAAGATAATTTTAAAAATTTCAAAAAGTGAACATAAAAATAAAAAAGCTCAAATCTTAAAATACATGTTCTCATTGAGCCTATGCAATTAAATATCTTTTGGTAGATTTCCAAAGAAAACTTGGAGCACAGCCTCACAACCTATGGGTCCTCCTCTCCATGTATTACCTGTTCTAGTTCAGACTCGCTATCAGTATATATCAATATCTGCATCCATAGAGATATAGATATCACTGTATATTACTATTACATACTCCTACCTAGTCTCACTATCATTAGACTTTCCAGCTCTTAGGTCATCTTTTGGAAATCTACATGTGGCTTTCTCACAGCTGCTCAGGTTCTGGAACATAGAATATAGAATGGAGCTTGAGGTTGGAATAATCAAGGCTCCATGTGAATAATATCTTTGTGGGCGCTAAGTGCCAGTGACTCACGCCTATAATCATAGCTACTCAGGAAGCTGAGACCTGAGGATCATAGTTCAAAGCCTGCCCCGGCAGGAAAGTCCAAGAGACTCTTATCTCCAATTAGCAAGCCAAAAGCTGAAAGTAGATCTGTGACTCAACTCGTAAAGTGCCAGCCTTGTCCAAAAAAAAGCTAAAGGACAGCATGAGGCCCTGAATTCAAATGCTAGAACTGTCTTCCCCTGCAAAAAAAAGAGAGATTCAAATTCCAATTCGATCACTGTCTAAGAAAGAAATGCAAAAGAATATACAAATTTACAAATTTGAGCTCTGAAGCCAGATAGCCAGACATCTTGGGTCAGAATCATAATTCTGCCCTTTACCAGTTAGGTCCACTGGAAAGTCACTTTTAGACTTCCACACTATTTTTTTTTTTTTGGTGCCGGTCGTGGGGCCTGAACTCTGGGCCTAGGCGCTGTCCCTCAGCTCTTCAGCTCAAGGGTAGCACTCTACCACTTGAGCCACAGCGCCACTTCCTGCTCTTTTCTTTTTGTTTATGCGGTGCTGAGGAATCGAACCCAGGGCCTCAGGCATGCAAGGCAAGCGCTCTACCATTGAGCCACCTTCCCAGCCCTAGACTTTCATAACTTACTTATCTATAACATGAGATTTAATTGCATCCAGTGCATAGGGTGTCATATTCTTCAAACAGTAGACCTGAAGATCTTAGCACAGAGCTGGCATGTAGCACCTAGGCTGAGGGATGGTTTGTAATGACAGTCAGTGGCAGATAGGGACCACATCATTGCTTTTTACTTAGCTAATTGCTATAGTTGTTTACATGAAAGACTGACTGTAATCATTTGACCTGCAGTACCTATCATTAATCTGATTTAGTACCTGCCAAGTGCCAGGATTCGTTGGTATATAGCACATGGTTTCTGAAACTTTTCCTAGTTTTTGGATCACTGCAAAATTTAGGTCTCTGTGATTGTAAAAACTAAGTTGGGGGGGGGCTGGGAAGGTGGCTCAGTGGTAGAGTTCTTGCCTTGCATGCATGAGGCCCTGGGTTCGATTCCTCAGCACCACATGAGCAGGAAAAAAAAAAGCCAGAAGTGGCGCTGTGGCTCAGGTGGTAGAATGCTAGCCTTGAGCTGAAGAGCTGAGGGACAGCGCCCAGGCCCAGAGTTCAGGCCCCACAACCGGACCCAAAAAAAAAAACAAAAACACACAAAAAAAACTATGTTAGGGATGGGTTCAAGGAATAGCCAAAAAATGTCATACATTTTGTTTCGAAAACAAGGCCCCAAGTTGGCCATATCTTATATCCAAAGGACTCTTGGGAGTTGCTCATAGACAGCAGAGAAGTTTGATTAACTGTATGTAGGCAGGACAATTAGACAAACATTCTTGGTCACATCAGATGAAGACCTATTAAATCTATCTATCTATCTATCTATCTATCTATCTATCTATCTATCTATCTATCTATCTATCTATCTATCTACTTATCTATTATAATCCTCCTGCCTCAAACTCCCTAGTGGTAAGATTACATACAGAGCGAGTGATCATACCCAGTTTAATGAATGATCTTATCATAGTTGGTGTGTATTTGATATCATACTGAACATGCCTGGGAGGTCTGCATATGCTGACTTTTCTGTATTTGTCTCATAATCAAGCCCTCAGACAGGAAATAGCAACACCCCACTTTACAGATATAGAAAGTATAAACTAAGGAAAGTAAGTGCCTTTCACAGCTAGAAGGATAGCATGACCTCATGGTCTTAGCCTCTCAGACACTCAGGATAATGGCAGGCCCACCAAAGCTTAGATCTAAGACAAGAGAGCAGTAGTGGACTAAATGTGGAGTTAAGAGTCCTGGTCCAGCCCCGCCCTCCCACTGACAGCATGGTTTTCTCTGCACATAAGAACATTGGGTCAGTGATATTTATGGCCTCGGGAACCACTGTTCTTGATTCAAATATGAAAGCCCATTGGAGTTGTTGGTAAATGGAGGAGTCTGTCCTTGGGGGAGGGAGGGGAGAAGGAGAACAAAAAATAAAGAAAAATGCCAGAAGTCTGGATTCTGTCTTGCCTCTGACTCTCTACACATCATTAATGGTGATCCCCTGCAGTCCACTAACACCTTCCCAGTGATGACCTCAAGTTTGCTCGCAGCAACAGCCTCCTCCACAGATAGAGGTGAGAGACTGGGAAAGGCAGTGTTAAACCCACAGCCAAGAGCATGAGAGCAGGGGGAAAAAATCGAGGAGCTTGGCCTCTAGCCTGGGCTCATTCTTAAAGTCCTAGATGGCCAAAGCAGGAAGGGACTTTATTGTAATAAGGAGGAAATTGAGGTTAAGAAAGTCAGAACTCTTTACGTAGTCTTCTAGGGCATAAAACAACAACAACAGCAACAACAACTACAATAAAAAAGAGTACAGAACCTAGGTAGAGCTTGTGACTCCACTGAAGAAACTTATCCTGATGTTGAACTATCTCTAAAAATTGTCCCTACAAGGTGATGCTAAAGTAGAAAGTGACTGTCATGGATTCCTGGGAAGAACTATGTTTTGGGAATCTTGGCTATGCTTGACTAGAAAGCCTAGGGGTCCCTCAAGCTTCCTTGTCTGTAAACAGAAAGGGAGTGACCTAAAGTTACCCAAATCAAGACCTATAGGTAATTGATATGGTTGGCTTTTATATGGCCCATTTAAAATTGGTTGACAACATACTAGCTGGGAGCTTCACTTAAACAGTTAGAATTCTGCCTTCAGACTTGTCAATAAGAGGTCAGCATTCTCAAGCGCTAGGGAGTAGAAGAGACTACCCACTCACTGCTCCATTTTTAGTCCACCGTAGCCCACATGATTCCCTGCTCCCAAGCACACTGACCTGTCCACGTCACTGTCCAGTTTCACCTTGGAAAGTCCAATTGAGTTCTTCTCTTCTCCAGTGACTCTCTGCCACCCCATCAAGGGGTCTCACTGTCCCCTGAGATTCCATGTCAATTGAGCACCTGTGACAGATGCTTCCTGATGTCAAGCTGAAATTGACTGTGTGGTTGTACCACTGTCCCATTTGTGGGGTGACAATGAACATAGCTTGGCCCTCTAACACTCACACAGCTCTTTTAGATGTTGAAAACAGTTGGTTTAGATTCCTGAGTCTCTTTTTAAAAACATGAATTCATTGTCTATACCACAACATTAAGGAAAATAAGGGAAGGAGTGGTTCCAAGGCGGGTGAAAATATTGATCAGGATGCCTTGTATGTATAAACTGCTTTGTTAAATGGCCAAAAAAATTCCATACGTATCCTAAAAAATGAAGACAAGTGAAGAAAGGGATGGGTTGGGAGGGGTGGGTGAGTATGTGGGAAGGGGTGACATTGATCAAGACACACTGTATTTATCAGCTCCTTTGTTGAATGGCAACCCCTTTGTACAACTATTTAAAGATACTCAAAATATTCAAAACAGTCAAGTATTCCTTAGGAGCATCATTTCTAGGGTCTTTGGTGACCTACTTCCTCTCTGGGCTTTGTTTAGGTGTTTGGTCTTTCCATTACAAATCACCTCCCTTCTGGAATCAGGAAGCTTATTCATACCATTCTCTCTTGAAGCTTTCCCACAGTCCTGTAAGTCCGTGTGTGTGTGTGTGTGTGTGTGTGTGTGTGTGTGTGTGTGTGTGTGTGTGTGTGTGTGTGTGTGTGTGTGTGTGCGCCCATACTGGGGCTTGAACTCAGGGTATAAGGGCTATCCTTTAGCTTTTTTTGCTCTACCACTTAGAGCTACTGCTTCCTTTCCAGTTGTTTTTGCTGGTTAATTGAAGAGATAAGAGTCTCACAGACTTTCCTGCCTGGGTTGGCTTTGAACCATGATCCTTATATCTCAGACTCCTGACTAGTTTAGGATTACAGGCATGAGCCACCAGTGCCTGGCCTCTACAACACTTCTGATGTGGTCTGTAGCCCTTAGCTTTCTAACTTCTCAGGCTCTCCCCACCCCAGCTATATACTCTCCTGCATACGATCTCTTGCTATCCAGCTGTCCTGCAATTTGTCCTCTGCTGGAAACATGGTTGAGCCTCATAATAGTTACTTATGGTAACCATTAAAAAACTAATAACCACAAATATGGTGGCTTTGAACAAAAGAAATACATTATCTCACTCTTCTGGATATCTGAAATCAAGGTGCTAACAGGGCCAGCCTCTCTTGACAGCTCTCAGGAAGAATCCTCCCTTATCTTTTCTAACCCAGGTGTTCCATGGGTTGGAATAGCACAACTAAAATCCCCAGCACATCCTCCTGTGTGTGCCTTCTCTGTGTGTGTTCCTGGTGTCCTCCTCACCATTTGGAATGACATCAGTCATTGGATTTAGGGACTAACCTAATCCAGTATGATATCATCTTGACCTGTAGAATATTCACATCTGCAAAGCATGTTTCCAAATACAGCCATGTTCTGAGGATTTGGGAGAGACCTAGTTTGACCCACGACAGTCCTTCCTTTCAGTTCCTTGGGAAGACTTGTCAGCAGAGCCACCCCCTGGTTGGGATGGTGTTTCTGCTGTGGTACTCTCCTGGCACCTGGGCATTCCCCTAAGGGCATGAAGAACAGCTCCATGCAATAACCTGCTCCCCTCGCTGTATCATTGCCATGACTGTGAACTCCATGAGCACAGAGACTTTGTCTAGCTCAGTCAGTGCTGCATCCCCAGTGCCTACCTTAGGGTGAGGATAACTTTGTAGGTGGCCAAGGAATATAAACGTTTTCTCCAGAACTCTGAAATGCAGTTATTTATGAAGAAAAAGGAGAAGCTGCATCCAGACATTGGCATAACTGAATGGAGGGTATGCTGTCCATCGGGCATATTCCTTACTCAGGACAGACATGTGCAGTCTCCGGTTATGGGGTCTCCACCTTCCCTTTCAATCTGTGACCAGTGGCCTCCCTAACACTCAACTCGACCCAACCTGTTCTTTATACTGTAGTCAGCAATTGTTACTACAAATCACAGATTAAAATACACCGTGACCCTCCTCAATGTCTCTTCTGGCTCCCTATTACCTGCAGGAAAAAGTCCAGCTCCTCTGCTTGGCATTCAAGGTCTTGCTCTGCAGCACAGCCTCAATTCTTACCCACCCTACCATGAGGTTACATGAGTAGTCTCTGCCCTGTCCTCGAGCCTTGGCCGATGTCCCATTCCTGGATGAAATCCTGATGCAGTCCAAGGAAAGAAATAGACTGCCTGAGAGTCCCCAGCAGGTTTGAGGAGCCTTACTGTCTGTCGGCTGAAAAACAGCATTATTTTTCCTCTATGAGTCTCTCTTGGCTTGGTTTGCATGGCTGTATTTGCTTCTGGCTTGAGGAGAGCTCTTCCCCTCTCTAGGGCCCCAACTGTGCATTTCTGGAGAGGTCAGTGTGACCTGCTGTTAGATGGAACTGAATCACTAGGCTGCACCCCCTCACCCTTATTCTGTGACCAGTAGGACTGGGCACCACAGCCAAGCCAAGTTCACCTTCCACTCCAGTTTAGGGATATCAACAGTGCCTGTCCCCCAGGACCTTTGGCCACACTCAGCTGCCTAGTCAGCAGAGCCCAACAATAGGCCGAGACCTAGACACCTAAACTGGAATGGGAGGTAGCAGTGGGTAAAAGGAGAGAGGGGAAAAAAGCAAAGGAGAACAGGAGAAGAGAGAGATTCTAGGATGGTACAAGACAGACACTGAGCAACAATAAGAGATTGAAGGCACAGGAAGAGAATGCAGAAGAGAGGAACACACACAAAACAAACAAATAAAGAGAGAAAAACCAGAAGTAGATTGACAGGAAGTCAGACGTGGAGTTGGAAGAAGCATGGATGAACAAGAAAGCAACAAGAAGAAAAGAAGAGAAAGAAGTGAAGGGAAATGGACCAAACAGAAAAAAAGAAGAGATAAAAATAGGAGAGGATAACCAGGAAGGAAGGGAGAGAAGGCCAAAAGGAAGTGGGGATAGAGGGAGAAAAGAAGGGAAGGAAGAAGGAGGGAAGGAAAGCAAAAGAGAGGTGAGTATGGGAGAAAGGTAAGGTAGAAAGAAAGGAGGGAGGAAAAGAAGGGGGAATGAGTGAGGACAGAAGGATTGAAAAGAAAAAAGTAGTAAGATTTCACATTTGGAAAGAAAAAGCTAGGAAACAGCAGGACAGCACCGCTGTTAGGTCTCTCTTGACCTCTTTTCTTGGTGTGGCCTACACTGACTGGTGGCAGTTGCACCTCATATGGGTTCTGAGTCTGAAAACTGAGCCCTGTTTAGCACAGAAAGCGTCTCCTCTTCCTATGGCTCAGGACTCCACTAAACAGATGGGGTCATTGGAGCATCTAGCTGTGATCTGAGTGAAACTCATCTGGATACAGACCCTTGTGTGTCTCCCCCCACTGCCAGGGACTTGGGTTTATCTCCTCCTCTCTTCCATTCTCTTGAGATGTGTAGCTCTGAAGTATGCGACATTTGTTTGCAAACCCTCTTCTAGAAATGGAGAACCTGAGACCTCCAAAGGGGAAAATCATATTCCCAAGACCCCATAGACATTTAGGACAAGGGGCAGGATGATTCTCAATCCCTGGCCAACCTTCCATTGTCTGGGCAAGTGTTTTGAAAGCGAGTTCTGGAGGGATCCTGATAACATTCCTGATGATGCTACCAGCAAGTTCTGTGATGATTCATGACATCAACAGAGGAACGGGATAAAGCAGGAAAAATGAACAATAATAGGATTTTATCTAATATATAATAATAACATCCATGATAGGGACATTAACTATTTCTGCAATGTTCTTCCCAGGAGAGGTGGTGTCTAGAGGGTAGCGGGGAGTCTGTTGGCACTCTATCCAAGGTTCCATGTTCCCTAGGCTTTTGAAATATTATCTTTGAGCTAGTAGCCTCAACTTTTCACAGAAACATGGGAGCCGGGAGATTGAGAAACCACTCAGCAAAGGAGCTCTAACATCAAAAGCATCTTAACTATGTCACTGAGTGTATGTCTTTAGGGAAGAGCAGGTGTCCTCAAGTAGGCTAGGGACTTAACTTTTAGCATGGCACTGTGGGAACTGGAGAATAAGGACAAAACTTTGGAATTTAGTAACAGGCATGTAGCTTTGGGTAGAAGGAGTGAAAATGTGTTTCCCATGTATTTTTCAGCCTACCTGGGCAGAGATCTAGTACAGAGGATTACAGCTTCCATAATCTAATTCCCACAATTTCTACATATCTAAGAGAGAAGGAGGAAAGGAAGGAAGGAAGGAAGGAAGGAAGGAAGGAAGGAAGGAAGGAAGGAAGGAAGGAAGGAAGGAAGGAAGGAAGAGAGAGAGAGACAGGAATGAAGGGAGGAAGGCAGGACAGGAGAAGAGGAAGAAGAAGAAGGAAGGAACAATCATAAAAGATATAAAGATATAGAAATCTGGAGATAAGTTTACAGATATGGTATTGTACAGCAGACTAGCTCCTGCCACAAATAAATCCTCAATAAAACAGGACTACTAGTGCCATCCAGACAGTGATGGCAGCCCTGAGAATCAGTAGCTTAGTTTGGACTTTCTTTACCTACCTTCATGTATGAATCTTAAAACCTACTGAGTCCAGCCTTTCCCTACACAGAGAGAACATGCAGGCCAGAGAAGGAGGAGGAACTAGCCTGAAATAGTACAGAGAGCCAAGAGAACTGACATCTGACTTTTGACCTTAGGGTCTGGGGTTTTGTGTGTATGAGATGCCCTCCCCTCTCCGTAGTCTTGGATTTTTTTCTTGTTTTCCTTTTTGTTTGTTTGATTTTTCTTCTTCTACTCTGCCAGCCTCCTATGAAGGACTCTTTCCTCTGAAACTGTTCCCACCATGGAAGCTGGCACCGGGAGGCGGTACTCTGGCTCCTTTGACATTCCTTTCATAACACTGGAGACAGAGAGGTGAGGGTGGGCCTGAGAGGCAAGCCTCTGGGTGTGTGGGAATGAGTCCCCCACCCCAGGAATCAGGTCTGGCTGCTGTTGGCATGCTCACTGGTGACCCTTTGGCAGCCATCCATGAGTAGCGAAAGCCAAGGCAGCCAAGACAAGACAGAGGCTAATTACCTTGGGCAATAGGAAATTGGAGAACAACTTACAAGAAGGATGGCTAGGCCTTTAGCCAGGCAGAAACAGGGACCCCAGATGCCCAGCTTGGCCTCAGACACTGGTCCAGAGGAGAGATTTTCACTTGGGATCACCCTCGGACTCCAGCATCCCAAGGGAACTGAAGCTGGCCTCTCTGTTAGACCTTCTGGAGACCCTCTCCCTCTGCTGCTCTTGTTTGTTTTCATTCAAAGCAAAACAAATGAAACAAACAAGGAAATTCAATTTAAATAGAGCACGGGTGCTAATGTTTCTGTTTTGTTACACAAGGGTGAACTTAGGACAGAAAATCAGCCTTGACTCCTGAGGCACTGTGTGAAATTACATGGCTAGAAAAGCTGCAAGAACAATTTTCCCTCCTAGGTAGAATGAAGAGAGAGAATGGAAATGGGGGTAGGGGAGAGAGACATTGGGGAAACAGAGAAGTACAGAGAGAGAGAAAGACACAGAAACAGAAAGACACAGAAAAAGATGTGGAGTGATAGAGAGAAGTTCAACTAAAAATAGAACAGAGAAAATAAATAGAAAAGCAAAGGAGTAATAGAGAGACTACAAAACAAAGACAGGAATCCATATAGCAAATGCCCAGGAAGGGTTGCGAGCAGAGAAAAATGGTCAGAGAAAAACGAAAGTGAGAGAAATAACTAAGTTGGAAGGGCTGGACCTTTGTAGGAAAATAAGGGAGAAAGAATTAGAGAATGCATCTTACAGCAGAAGCTGTGTAGGATCTAAAAGGTCTTCATGTTACAGATGTTGAAGTTTCAGAACAGAGAGGATATGAACAGTGAACCCAAGGTCCCCGAGACAGAAATGATAGTAGCAAGAAGTAAATACAGCCTTCATGATGGAGAAGCTGGTTCTCCAATCAGCTGAGTCTTTCTGTAAACAGGTGGAATTTGGTGTCTGAATTTGTTTTTGATGTAAACTCACCGTTTTTTGACCCTCTTCACCTCTCGATCCATCCTTTCCTTTTTTTTTTTCTTTCTCCCCTGAAGGATTATAGAGGGCCATTCCTTTCAAAGTTAGTGGAATGCCAACTTGCTACATAGAATCATCTCCTCCGGGATTGTCCTTGAGAGGGACACCAATAACCGAGCACTGAGTGAAGACATGGCAATGAGAAGAAAATTACTAACATGCCCCACTGGCCTCCTATGTCCAGGCCTTCTTCGAAGCTCTGTTCTTGAAGCTTCTGAATTTAATACTCTTCTCTCTAACCCTCTAAGATCACCGGCCTTTGTTTCTAGAGGAGAAAACTGTCACAGAGAATGGAGAGAATTGAGTTGCTTGGGGGTCGGTTGATTGAATCAGGAACTCAACCTGTCACCAAAGCCTTCTGTTCTTCTGCACTGCCACATATGAGACCTTTTTGGCTCAAGGGGAAGAAAGCAACTTTTGGTAAGGAACGAGCAAGCAGAAACTGAGAGAGCCCAAGAACAGACACTGGGGCTATTTTAAAATTAGAGACTGAGTAGGTCAGACTTCACGGGAGGAAAGCCGCCAGTGGGATGAGATACTGTTCCAAACAGTACTCTGGCTCCTTGTCAGAACAGTCCAGATCAATTTCAAAAATAAATAAATAAGTAGAGATGACGAAGAAGGGCTCTGAGATAGAGAAGATGAGTTATGGATCGGGGAAGATTCTACCCCTTCAAGAAATGGGAAGGAGAGTTGGTGCCAGGTAGTGAGTGAGAGGAGGGGCCAGGAAAAGTGTTTTGTCACTGTTGAAGAATTATAGCTGATTTGTCAGCCCCCCCACATTCATTGGCTGGGGACGGTATTTCATGGTTCTCTATGTAATGGAGCTGTCGGCCTTAGCCTGGATAACACCAAGTCCCTTTGAGTTCTATTCAAAGATGGAGTACCTCTTTCTGACTTAACAGACAAGACCCACCAGAGAAGATTAGATGCTGTTAGTTGCTTTCTTTCTGATCACTTGGAGGATGGGTAGGGTGGAAGGTGAAGGAATAATTACTACCACAAGGGCAACAAAAGGAACAAGGATACTGGCTAATACTTATCCTTGAATAACTTTATTAGAAGTTCATCCCCAAGCAGACAGCTTGTACACCATCTCATCAAATATCATGGATGATTGGCTGAATGGGTGGATGCATGGATGGATGGATGGAGAGACTAATGGAGGATAGATAGATGAGTGAATGAATCACCGAATGAAATAGTTGAATGTTGAATAACTAATAAACCTCCAAAGTGCAGCTTCTAAGTTACTAAGGTAGTCATACTTTCATAATTACTCTTTAGATTTCTATGTTATAGCTTGTGATGACTCCACTCATACAACCATGTAATTTGAGTCCCTTTCGTAAGACTTCTAAGAGAATTTCACAGTGACTTCCTCTTGCATTTTCAGAAGTTTAAATGCAATGACTCCATTATACTCAATATACTCAAAAAGGACCTGTGTGTGTATGTATGTATGTATGAGTGTATAGTATATATATATATATATATATATACCATATATATGTATATATACCATATATGTGTAGATATATACCATATATATATGTAGATGTATACCAGATATATATGTATATATATACCAGATATATTCATATAATCTGCATGGAAGACAGAAAAGTGCAGTGGGTACAGATTCCCATTCCAGCCACTGCTATGTTACTCACTGGTTCTAGGTAAGACACTTCCTCTCTGGGCTGCAGATTCTTCATCAGTGGAAGGGTTGGTTTTAAATGTCTGGCTTTCCTAGGCCCTTTCTGAACTGAGCATATGGGATTTTATGACTCACCACCACATCTCCAATGCATGCATCTAAACCTTTGCATTTCAAGGTGCACATACATGCTGGCTGACAAAACATTTTCACTGGCCTAAATAGAAGTAATCCTGCCTGCCCTCCTAGGATTCAAATCATCTTTCCTGCTCTGTAATCCCCACATACCCATCATATCTTACTTGTAGAGACCATCAGGCTCCAGGCACTTGAAGATGACCGAGTAGATATTGACTTCAGGGACCTCTCCATGGCTTCGACCAGCAGCAACACAAGATGTGCCCAGGCCAGAGAGTAAATCATCAGCAAAACTCAGGAATTCTCCTGGAGGGAGACAAAGAAAAGTGAGCTCCCCAGCCCAGGCCTTGGTGATCTGACATTAATTCCCAGTCCAAACCCATTGAATGACTGCATACCATTATCAGGAGAATCGGGAGATAGGCTATGTGCATATGATCATATAAAATGCTGTTATCGAAATGAACTCCAAGAAATGGAAACAAGAGGTTTTTGTTATTTTGCTTCCCACCCCCCTCTGTGCCTGTTTTTGTTTTCTGTACCTTTTTTCTCATATGTAACTTTATCTGTTTATAGGAAGGTAAAGGGGGAGCACAGAAATAGTGGGACAAAGGGTGAACCAATTCAGCAGTGATACTCACTAGACACTATGTTGAAAATGAACTACACCAATTGTGGGGGAGGGGGTATGGAGGGAAAAAAATGGGAGAAAACGAGGGAAGAGGTAACACTGCTTAAAAAGAAATGTTCTCATTACCTGACTTATATAACTGTACCCCTCTATACATTACCTTTACCATAAAAATAAATAAATAAAAGTTTTAAAACAAATCCCAAGGGCTGGGAAGGTGGCTCAGTGGTAGAGCGCTTGCCTTGCATGCCTGAGGCCCTGGGTTTGATTCCTCAGCACCACATAAGAAAAAAGCCAGAAGTGGCGCTGTGGCTCAAGTGGTAGAGTACTAGCCTTGAGCTGAAGAGCTGAGGGACAGTGCCCAGGCCCAGAGTTCAGGCCCCACGACCAGACCAAAAAAACAAAACAAAACAAATCCCAAGATCTAAAAATGATAGCCAGCCTGAGCAGCAAAGTCTGTGAGACTCTTCTCCAATTAAGCACCCCAAATCCAGAAGTGGACCTGTGGCCCAAGTGGTAGAGCTCTAGCCTTGGGGGAACAAACAAACAAACATATAAAAAAAACAAAAAAACAAACAAACAGGGGCTGGGAAGTTGGCTCAGTGGTAGAGCGCTTCCCTTGCATGCCTGAGGCCCTGAGTTCGATTCCTCAGCACCACATAAGCAAAAAGAAAAAAGCCGGAAGTGGTGCTGTGGCTCAAGTGGTAGAGTGCTAGCCTTGAGCTGAAGAGCTGAGGGACAGTGTCCAGGCCCAGAGTTCAGGCCCACGACTGGACCAAAAAAAAACAAACAAACCAAAAAACCTGAGGGACAGCATCTATGCCCTGACGAATTCAAATTTATGCCAGAATTTTTTCACCTGCAAAGTAGAAATACAACTACCAACCTTTATATAATTATAGCAAGGTTAAAATAAGTTACTGTATAATAAAAATGCATATGACAAGGGAATTACGCTTTTTGTATAAAGTAACAACTTCAACCTTGTTACTGCTATTCTCCCAACTCCTTAAGCAAGATCTTTCTTGGAACTGAATTTTACTTCTTTGTATAAAAAAGAAAAGACTTGGCCTAAGGATAAAAGAAGTTTCATGTCTCATGGCCGCTCTTCTATGCTGTTGGCAGTTTCATGGTGCTGTTGAGATGGACAAGGATCTAGCCCGGGAACCGGGAGGAGTTCTATGTGTGATTAGCAATGAAGGCCACGGACACCGGAAATGACAGTGGATGATGTACCACACATCTGTAATCCCTTAAACTCTCTGATTTCCAAAAAAAGCTAAGTTAGCCCCATTGGATTTTAGAATACAGTTGACATTTGTTAGAAAGAGAACTAGAAAATAAAGAAGAATGAAAGGATCTCATCTAGATGTTAACTAGATAATAACCAGGATTTTAAGCTCTAGTCTCAGCTCTCACAAGTATTTGCTACATGGATTTGATCAACAGAATCCCCATCTGTACGCCTTAGTTTTCAGTTATATGAAGGAAGGTTATTAGAACCATTGTTGGGATTCTTTTAAAGCAATTTAACAAGGAGATATATGCAAAAAATAAGTGTTAAGGACTAACATTATAGTACTGTTTAGATTTAGTAAGGATTTTGAAGTAACTAAATGTTTAGTATTACAAAAATGTCTATTACCAATTGCAGCTCTTTTACAGTGGGATATATTACAATCATTACAAATAATGTATGTAAAAATACAAAGTGAAAAGATATCCATAACATCAGTTAAGTTAAAACAAACAGGTTACAGAGCCAGGTGCTGGTTGCTCATACCTGTAATTCTAGATATTCATTAGGCTGAGATATAGAGGATCATAATTTGAAACCAGTCTTGGCAGAACTGTCTGAAAGATTCCATCTCCAATTAGCCAGCAAAATGCTACGCTAGAGGCTTGGCTCAAATAGAAGCATGTCAGCTATGAGCAACAAAGGTAAGTGAGTGTGAGGTTCCAGGTTCAAATTCTGGTACACACACACACACACACACACACACACACACAAAGTAAAATGGTTACATTACTACAGAATAATGCAATATCATGAAAATATATACATATATAATGTAATATACATATATAAAATATGCATACAAAAATTTGAAAACACAACAAGGAAAATATTTCAAATGCTTCAGAGACATTCTGTCTAGGGAGTGAGGTACTTTTTCTTTCTTATTTTTGCTTATCTCTACTTTTCAAATTAACGTCTATAAACATGTATTGCTTTTGTAGCAAGAGAAAAATCGATTAAAAATACTTAAAAATAGATAAAGCAAATGAGACAGCCTAAATGGCCACTTAGTTTCCTTTCAGTGCTAAAATTGGATGATTTAGGGGCAAATCTCATGTAAGGTATTTTATACCACACAGTATTAAGTGATAAGAGACTCCATCCATTCTTCCTTCTCATCCATCATGCCTACGCTGAGCCCCTCAGACTTGTACTTGTATATAGTTCCTGTAGTAAGCAAGAGGAGGATGTCTGTTAAGTTAGTTCCTCTCTAACTGAGATTAGCTATGAGCCAATGGTAATTGGAATAGCAACGTTGACCAAGTATTTGGGAAAAATGAGAATTAAGAATGGCTTGCACCTGTAATCCTAGTTACTCAGGAGGCTAAGATGTAAGGATAGTACTTCAAAGCCAGCCCAGGCAGGAAAGCCTGTGAGATCCTTAACTTCAACTAATTACAAAAAGAAAATGTAGGAGTTGAGGTGTGGCTCAAGTGGTAGAGCATAGAATGGTACTCTTGAGCAAAGAAGCTTGGCACAGTGCCCAGGACCCAATTTCAAGCTTCAGGACCATTATACAAATATATACACACATGTACATGTACACACACATGCCCACACATATACATGCATGCATACATACACACACACCATAAGGAAAAAGAGAAAGAAAAAGAAAAAAAGGAAATAAGTGAGAATTACAAAAGCCACATGATGCTTCTTTACCAGGAACTATTTGGACACAATATACCCATAATTTTCTACTGGTCTTCAAAGAAAAGTTCTATTTTTAAAGAATCACAGTTAAAAGGAAAAATTGAAAGTGTTTCATTCTTCATCTAGCAAGTGAATCTTTGAATTCCTGTTGACTGATTTCCTGGGTAGCCCTGAGAGTAAGTCTATATTATATTTGTTTTGTAATCTCAAATAGCAGACCTGATGAGTAATGGGTTTCTTTTTCTATTTTTTTTTTCAGAGACAAGCTACAGTTCAGAGACTTGTCATGTAGTTCCTGGACGCACATTAAAGTCATCAACATGCAATTCCAGCTGCTGTCAAAAGAACAGGCATACGATTAATAACCATTTCCACCATTGGTTAAAATTCCTCAAAAGTTTCAATGTCCCTACTGTAGGCTAGAGGTTCATAGCTGTTGGAGTCTAGAAAAAAAAAAGTCTCTAGGAAGAAACCAAGATGTCTAGAACTAGATGTTTTATTGGAAAAGGAAGAAATAACTAAAGCTCATTTTTCTCACAACGTTTGACACCTAATCTTTCACATTAAACTCTTGCATGGTACAATCATAAACCAATTATATCTCCATTTCAATAGGAATCAAAACAGATGAATTATGGAGTGAAAAATTAAAAAGAAAATAAGAAAGAAAAAACATGAGATTGTTCTCTGAAAGGAGTGAGGGTCTTGTTTCACTTAGTTTCTCAGGATTTTAACTCTGGCTGCTTGTATTTGTTTTCTTTGAGTTTGGTTCCGTGTCTGTCTGCTTTTCGAGTTATTTCCAGATAGCCATTGGAAGAGTTGGCTCTTTGTGAGGGAATTCAGTATGCCTGTGGCCAGTATTAATAAACTGTCTTGAAGCCAGAAGATGGCTGACATTCATTTTCAAATGAGCATGGCTTTCCAGATACTTTCCTGAATTTCAGAATAACTTGCACCATGGATAAAACCCCATAAGCCTGTAAGTGAACAGTTCTAAGTTTAGGTTTAGATAAAGTGAAGTTAACCTGGGGTATAACTACTCTTAGCAAGCAAGGGCAATATAAGTATATAGTTAGAAAGTATTCTAGTTAGAATGATGTGCAGATAATGACCTTGAAAAAAAAAGAAAACAGAATTGACAGTTAATACATATTTTCTTTTATTCTATTTAGTCCTCAACCCATTTAGTACAGTTTAGGAAGAGAAAGTGCTGAGACTTGAACCTCTATTCTTCTCAACCCAAACCATCCCTTTTCTTTTGTACTATGCTGCCTCCTAGAGAAAGTCTCAAAGTGAAAGCAGTAGGAAGTGAGCTCTCATAGTGTCATTCAAGTTACAATTGAATTTATGCCACTATCTTAGCTCTATGGGCTTGAAGAATGAGACAATAAAAGAAATGGCCCCTGACTTTCTACGGCTTGTAATCTGACAACAGGAAGGGTTGTTAAATACAAGAACAGCCCCATAAAGTAAATCATGAGATTGCTTTTCTTGGCATGCTACTTCAGAATGTTTAAATGCAGTGTAAATGGAGGCAGGTGAATGAAGTTCCACTTCAATGTCCTTGCTCACCAATGGAGGGGCTCATAAGAAAGGTCTAGGGCTTCTCTATGCACTAATGCAAATCATCACAATTCATCCAGATGTATTGCGGTTCCATAATTTACCATAATTTGCATCTGGCAGCAGTACAATTCAATAAGCAGCAGTAGAGGGCAATGGTTAAAAGCTTGGGCTCTGAATTTATGCTGCCTATTACTGAATCCTGGTACACTCCTCTCTTACTGCTTGCTTTGGACAAGTTCCTTAATTCTACACATTTATTTTTCTATCTGTCAAAAGACAGTGGTGCAAGTGTTGTCTCAAATATTAAATCTGTCTTAAATACAGATCCATCAATAAACAGTCTAAAAAACATATTAACTCTCACTAATATGTTTGCTGTTCTCATTTGTATCATCACAACACATGGAGATAAGGACACGTGGGGGGTTTTTAAGCACCAGCTCAAAATCAAAGGTGAGATAAAGGAAATGATATGTCTGTCATGATACGTATGATAAGAAGCAAGGTGTAGAAAAAATCTTGGTATCGTAATTTCCATAAGATTTTAACTCATTTATATCAGGTAGCTGGTGTGATACATCTAGAACTATAGAACTTTCTTAAAGGCCATCTATATTCCGGCCACTTCAGTTGACATGAATATAATATGTATTTGTGGGGCATTTAGCATGCACCAGGCATTGTGTTAAGTAGGATTCCACCTTGCTGTCTGTTTAAATTTGGACTTAGGAGAAAGATATAAAGCCCAGGAGAGAGAGAAGGAGTTCAGTAGATCTCAAATATACAGTATTTTCTCACAGTGGTTGGAAAAATGGAATATATGCAACTCTGATGGAAAGGATACACATTAATAAAGGAGTGGCCTGAATTAGTTTCTTCTGCATCCATATTAACCTTCAGTTGGATGAACTTTACTTTGATCTATTTCCTATACTATATTAATGATACATGTTTTACTTTATTTTTAACTTTAAGGACTGGGAATGTGGCTTAGTGGTACAGTGCTTGCCTAGCATGCATGAAGCCCTGGGTTCAATTCCTCTGTAATACATAAACAAAAAAAGCCAGAAGGACTTGCTTATCTGAATATAAGTTTTTAAAATATTCCCATATGATCTTCTGGATTTCACTTGCATTTGTTGTGATACCCCATTTTTATCTCTAATTTTATTTATTGATTTCCTTCTCCTTTTGTCAAATTCACTAAGTATTTACAAATTTTACCTTGTTGTTGTTGTTGTTTTGGGTGCGGTTGTGGGGCCTGAACTCTGGGCCTGGGCGCTGTCCCTCAGCTCTTCAGCTCAAGGCTAGCGCTCTACCACTTGAGCCACAGTGCCACTTCCGG